>NC_066617.1:178126923-178444423 GCF_025201925.1 Gopherus flavomarginatus | reverse complement strand
CATTTTTCTGACATCTCTTCTACAGAATGCGCATTCACTTGAACAAATTTTTCCTTCTGTATTTTTCTGAGTAAGTCTGAAACTTTGGGTAAAAGTTTCTCATGCCAGTATGTGGAGTCCAACTGATACCATTATTTCCCAATACATTCCCCTTCTCTCTCTCTGGACCACTTCCAATGTCAGATTCCTATCAAACAGGGAACTAAGCAACCTTCACCAGAAAAATTAATGGAAGATTGCTTCACATCAGGTTTGAAAGATCATATGACTTTTGAGGGCAATGGACATTTTAAACCTACTGTATGTTTAATGAGATCTTTGACCACAACTGATTAGGATTTCCATTTTTCGTCTTATCCAGAGGCGTTTTTCTTACAGTGCTCCTGAATTATATGTTCAAATATTAGTTCAGTTATGAATATGAATAACCAGCATCTCTCCTGCAGGAGTGATTACAGTAGTAACTTATTGGTCAGGAATAACATGATTCACTGAGATGGTTAAGTTGCACATAGAGAGGTGTTGTTACAAAGAGGGAGAAAAATTGTAGACCTTAACCTTTTGAGGATAGGACAAGAAGCAATGGGCTTAAATTGCAGCAAGGGTGGTTTAGGTTGGACATTAGGAAAAACTTTGTGTCAGGCTGGTTAAGCAATAGAATAAATTGCCTAGGGAGGTTGTGGAATTTTCATCGTTGGAGATTTTTAAGAGCAGGTTAGACAAACACCTGTCAGGAATAGTCTGTATATTACTTAGTCCTGCCATGAGTGCAGGGGACTGAACTAGATGACCCCTTGAGGTCCCTTCCAGTCCTGTGATTCTGTGGTTAGTATCTACAGCTGTACCTGCTCACTCAGAAAGTGACTTGAAGTAAAGAACATTTAACTGTATGGTGTTAAATGCTGAAAGATTGCTTTTAAAAAAATAACCCAGAATAGTCCCATATTCATCAGAATTTAAAACCAAACTCTATTTATATATATTTTTAATCTATTTATTACAGATCACTTGTAGAACACCATACCTTTAGAGTTAGTCCCACAAACATGCAGAAGATACATTCCTTGATCGAAGAAACTTAGTCTAAGATAGGCAAGACACAGAAAAATAATGAAGGAAAGTGAATGGAAAACTTATTGCTGAGGAGAAGACAGGAAAGTTTCCTAGGAGAACTTGGTTTTAAGGAGACATTTAAAGAAAGAAGAGGGCTTTTGGCAGATTGAGTCCAGGAGGGTGTTCCAGGAGCAAGAGGCAGCTACAGAGAAGGCATAAAGCTGCGAAGGAGGAAGTGGTAGCAGTAAAGGAGGAGGAATGAAAAGGAGACATGGAGAGTGAGAAGGGAAAGTAGAAGGAAATGAAGAGTGAGGTGTAGGAGGTCTGTTGAATCGTGAAGGGATGGAGAATTTAAGAGGCAGGGTGGTAGGCCATGCAGTGGTGTGAGTGACAGGAGAGGAAAAAGAGGTCTGTAACAGCAGTATTTTGAATATAATGGTGAAGAGGAGAAAAGGCAAACAGAAGAAGGTTGCAAAACCTAAAGGGAAGAGATGATTGGGTGAGGAGAGTTGGAAACCTTGAGAGGAAAAGCCAAAGATGATCCAGCCATCAGTTTGGAGCGAGCAATGATGGACGTTTATTTGGGGTGGACAGAAAAGTTTTAGTGAGTGTTAAGAAACTGAGGGCAGTCACCAAAATGTTGTGGATCAGAGTGACTTTCATAGAAATAGAGCATAATTCATGAGGGAACAGGAGAATGGACTATTAAGCAAGTAACTTTCACTGTTCTGTTTTATAATTTTCTACATTTCTTTCAGGCACCTGAAATAACCTCCCCTGCATCTGACAAAGTGGGTATTCACCCACGAAAGCTTATGCTCCAATACGTCTGTTAGTCTATAAGATGCCACAGGACTCTTTGTTGCTTTTAACCTCCCCTTTGAAAACCAAAGATTTTATTACTGTTTATTTGAATCATAGTACATATTTAAGTCCTTTGCATACTGTGTTGTCCTCAAGGTATATCATACAATGAATGCCTGACTTCCTATTTAGAAATACTCTTGCTCTTTTATATTTTGAAAAACAATCTATAGAGACAGTAGCCAGCACAAAAATAATACAAAATGGGATCTTTGTCACATTAGCCACTTCATCTGAAACTTGTTTATATTCTGTTAGAGAAGTACAGTTGAAACATCTCAAATGTGTTGTTGGATCATTGTTAAAGCTCCTGTAGTGAGACAAATCACTGGAAACTTTTAACTTTAAAATTGAAATGAATCTTCTGTTTCTTTGAGCGAAATCATAGCTTATAATGATTTTTATTGCCCTGTCACTTACAAAAAGTTGTTAAAGTGGGTATAAAATGAACATACTAGTTTCGGTTTTTGCTCTGTCTCACTCAACAGAAACTAGGAAATGTCCATTATTGTGATGGTTTTAATATTAATTTTAATGTGCTGCTGTTTTAAACTAGTGATAAATTGTAAGCTACTCAATTTTATACAACAGCCCATGTATAAAATGTTAATCAGACTTTATTTCCATAAACTGAGTGGCAGAGAGAGACACACACATTGATCATGTTTTTGGATACATTTTCTTTGTATTAGATGGTCAGATTAATTGGGACAAAATTGAATCCATAGGTTTGTCCCGATTTTAAGCAAGCTCTACCTTATTTTGAACTGGGGAAGTGCCATTGGCATTTATTTTGTTTTCTGACTCCACTTGCTGGCAAGCTGAACTTCTGCTTGAAGATTCTGACTGCTTTTAAAAGATTTAGTAAAGCAGAAATTCATAGACAAGAAAAATCGGTCCTTTTAAAATGTGAGGGGTAACTTTTTAATAACTTTTAAATAACCATGATTTCTGGGCTAAGCAGAACTGAATCCTTTAAACAAATACTTGAAATATCAATTTTAGCCACAATTGAGAATTAATTTAAAAAATAATTAAAACATACTTGGAACTTTGATTCCCCAAGTTACTAGGTTTTCTGTTATTTGACAACCCCTCCTAGCATATCTGTTTTGCATTCTGGTGTCCTTTTGGATATATATTTTCCTTTTTCCTTCCTATTACATTTCATCATCAACCACCAACTGATTGGTTGGTTGTAACATTTAGAAGTGAAGTTAGACAAGGGACACTGGAACCCAAGACCAGAGGAAACCTGAATAGAGCAAGGGAAGGAGGAGAAACAATTTATACTCCAGGGTAGTAATGATCGATTTCAGCAAGTACCAATGAATCAGAGATGGGCCTAGTACCTGAGGAAAAGTGTTTAGCTGGCAAATAGTAGGAAGAGGGCATGGTGAGAATAGTTAAGTATTTAAGATGATATCTAAAGAGAGAGTAGTGCTAAAAGGCCAGTAGCAGGAAACCTTGGTGATCCTTTTGAGGTACCTCTTTATGGATCTAGTTAGCAGTGTTTCCAGTTTTTTTTTTTTTTTTTAAGGTTCATATCTGGGAGTGTATAAGTTGAAGGCTACCAGAAAATAGTTAACAATATTAAAAATTGCTGCTTTCTGCTTGAACATCTATCACCCCTGTCCATAATCCCCTTCCCAGGTATTTTTTTTCCTAATGACAGGTGGAATTATATAACTATTTGGTTAAAATGACATTTTAAAATAAAACCATTAAAGTAAGTGTCTTTGAAGTTTTAGCTCATGGATTAAGGTTGCATAACTTTTTCCACTTACTGAGAGTACTAATTTGGTTAGGCATACCAGGAACATGTAAAAAGATGAATTCAGGGTTTTTGTTTTATTTTAAATCTAGGTATATTTCTTTTTTAATTTTTCTTCAGTTAATCGCTTAAATGGTTGGGGTACAGAGGACAGCATGTAGCATGAAAACTGAACTTCATACGTCCTGTGATTCATGCATTTAGAAAGGGAAAAACCCAAATTTAAATAAACATTTTGTTTACGCTTCTAATTATTGCACTTTAATAAGCTGCCATATAAAAGAAATACTTGGCTTTTATTCCTCATAGTATCTGTTGCCTTGCTTTTCAGTCATTTGTTCTATTGATTGTATGTTCTATGCCTTTTTCTTTTACACCTTTTTTTTCCCCCTGTCTGTCAGAATTTTTGGCACCTGAGTTAGCTATACTCCGTAGGGGCCTGCAGCGACTGAGGCTTAAGAAGGCTGAACAACAGAGACAGCGAGAGCTAGCTGAGCGTTCAGCACCACAGTCCTCCACCTCTGATCAGTCTTCCCCTAAGGGCTCCTCACAGGACCCTCAGACTTCAGGTTGTCATTTGTCAAGGTTTCTTAAGCAGCTGATGTAGTTATAGTTTGTGCTGCTATTGTTTGCTGAGATGCTTCCTCTTCAGAACAAAACAGTGCACTTGCTGCTTATTTTTACCTTGCGTGTGGTGGTGTTATCACAATTAGATACACACTAATGGCAGTGTTACTATATTTACTTCCCTAATATTGTTGTGATACATAGTTACATTTAAGTAGGTTATGAATAGTAGGCTACAGCAAATTTTGCCCAAATAGGATCACAACTTTCCAGAAGGAAGCTGAGCACTGCACATAACCAGAAATGGAGTTGTATGAGCAGCACTTGTTAGAATAGTGAAAGTTACTCTCATCTAGATGGTGCAATATATGTTGACACATAAGCACCCAGGGATACATCCCCATGCTAAAGGGGACTGTGTCAGTGAGTCATGTTAAGACTTTATTGACTACATTCTGGGCTTACTGGCGATAAACAATTTCACAGTAATGATGTAGTAATCAAAAAGCATATATAAATATTTTTGCTTCACTAAAAATTTCCTTCAGAATAGCATTTGCGCTATGCTCATTGCAAAATTACCTCTAATAAAAGGATGCTGTATCTTGGCTTCCAGCTCTCTTCCTTTTAAACTTATTCCATATCTTGAAATAGACAAAGCGATGCAGAACTGGAGTTAGATGGTGACTGATAGATCAGTAAGTATATCGGATATAAAAATGCTCATTATATCTGATGTTAATTTTTGACAGGCATGATAAGGAATTGAGAAGATCTCTCCTCTCAGTTCTAGCTCTCATGTACAATTGGTGCCACTCATTTATTTATGGGAATATTAGGAGTTTGAAATAAACCTTAAGGGCTTGCTGTCGTCAACTCAAGAAATACCTGTTCACCTGATCTTGTCTAAAATTCTCAGTCCCAGAAATAATTACAAGTTAATAGCTGTTATGAATGGGGTTCACCAGAAATGGTCTGTAATCATGAAACTTGTGTATATGCAGCCTTAAGTTTGTCATTCCTGAATCATGAATGCTTAACTTCGCAGATTTAATATTCTCTTAATATACTGTAGTTTTGCATGGCCTCTTTTTATTCTCTTTTTAGGGCCAAATTATGTCACCCATATTCCCCTTGAGTAACACGTTGCTCCATCAGTAGTTCCATTGAAACTATGAGTAGGGGTTACAGAATCTGATCTTTAACATTTGCCTAGAATATTTGGGTAAGTGGCCCCAAAATATCAGAAGAAAAATCAGGTTTGCCTGCTGTGATGCTGAAAAAGATGCCTCATGCACAAAACTGTTTACAGTGCCAGGTCACATGGAAAACTTTATGAACCCCTTGTCTCCTTGTGTGTTGAATGAGGCATGGCTTACTACTTTCATACTGTGGTCTTTAATTAGCTATGCATGCAAGCACAGTGTAGCCTTCTATCATTTAGAGTGTTGAAATATTTTTAACAAGTTCCATCATTTAGCTAATTCACAAGTCTGAACTCTTAACTCATGTAAATTATAGAACTCTTAATTCAGCCAAATCAAAAACTATTTTCACAAGAACACAGGCACCTTTATTCCTGAAGAAACTATTTACCTGCCAAATTTCAACTTTCTATCCCTCTTTACCCATTACTTTCTCTCCTCCCCACTTTTGGCACTTTTATAAGTGGAATAGCATTTCTTTTCAGTTTTTCCTTTTTTTAAAAAAAGCACTCTTTGGGCAGTGACTGAGCCTAGACTGTTCATTGTGAAAGATATATGTTTAGAAAGCTATACACTTCTGAAAGCAGAATCATAGAATGGAAACACTCTGACAATATTAGCTATGACTGTGGCTAGTGCTCCAGCTAGAATATGTAGATATTGAATTTAGCATAGTTGCTATCATTGGAAACTTTTCCATGGACAATTTTCAAATGGGTTAGAAGTTGGAGACCCAGACCCTGGGGGACTGTGTGTACATTCTAGTGTTGTTGCTGACACCAGTGACCGTCTCCTTGACGGTGAAAAAAGGCCAGTAGAGCAGGAAAGATAATGGTGACCGTAAGAGCAGTGGTCTCTGCCCTGTGGCAAGAATTCAATAGCTACTCCTGACAGGGAAAGCCAGGACAAAGGCAAACATCTTATTGGCTGTTGTGCTTGTGAAAAGAGAGTGCTGGCCATTATTCCTCTGATGGACTGAACACCAAGATTTATTGACCCAAAAGACAAACCTTGACAGACAAAGCCAAAGCTAGCATTTATATTCTTAGTCAATAAATATTAATACTAATTCAGAGATGAAGTGTGGGATTTTCACAAACACCAAGTGCTAGCCTAGCTTTACTCATATTGATGTCAATGATAAAATTCCTATTGACTTCAGTGTACAAAAAGTTAGGCCAGGACTCTGCTTTTGAAATTCCCATCTGGAGACTGATGTATGTATTACTGTTACTTTGGGTATGTGTCAGTGTGCATCAACATTCCTTGTAAGCTGCACAGCCATGCAACAATCTTGTATATACAGCACAAGTCAGAAACCATGCCATGTTTGTTCTCTGTGGCCCCAGCAGGGCTGTGATGTGGCCCTGTAAGAACCTGCTCCGTTTGTTCCCCCTCCCACTGTGACAGTGCATGCAGCTCTGCCTCTTCACTGATGGGTGTGTGGGGGGGGAGAGGGCTTCTATCAGTATCACGGACACAGTTGGGGTTTCCCTTGTGCAGGACCTCAGGTAAGGGACCTGGCTGAGCTCTGTAATGGCTAATCAGGTGAGCAGAGAACACCCCCCCACAGTCTTGCCCACCTGGCAGTTCAATACAAGAAATGTGTCCATTACTGCTGCTGAGAGGTGACCTGGGAGGGAACTGTGGCCAGGAACCCTTTGTGAGAACACCTGGCGGGGGGAGGTCTGAAACCCCGGCCTGGAAGAGGTGTGGTCTGATGCCTCAGACTCCTGGCCAGGCTCCTAAGATGACTACTGTGGAGAAAATTCTGGGGACAGGGTCCCATGTGAGAGATTGGGGAGGACACTTTAGGGCAGCATCTCCTGCACACTCTCCCCATCCCCAACCCTATGTATACACATCCCTCACTGTTTGAAAAGAAATAAAATGATGGTGCTGGTGGCAGGGAAAGCTTGCCCAAGGACAAATGTAGTGCTTAGTGTAGTTTGTAGCCCACTCAGTGCAAAAAAAAACGTAGAGAGAACATTAGTGTGGATTCCACTGTTGGTGTGCATACATATGAGACTGAAGATTTTTAAATATCCATTGGGGTTGCGCATGTGCCCTGTGTCGTCTCATGCTCCCATGCAAGGACATCAAGAGTGGACTGGTTTTGACCCTCCCATAGTTCCCTCTTACTGCATGTAGCAGCAAGATGGAATCTTAGTGAGTGATCCCCTAATTCTTAGCTTCCAAAGGAATTCAAGGGAACAGCTTCTACGCCTGATATTTCCCAATCCCAAAGAAGAAGGGGGGTCTTTGTCCTATGCTATATCTAAGGAGACTCAACAAATACATGTGCCATCTCAGGTTGAGGATGGTAATGCTTGTCTCCATCATTCTATCTCTCCAAATTCAAGACTGGTTCATATCTCTTGACTTGCAGGATACATACTTTCATATCACATCTATCTGGGCCACAGGATGTACCTCAAATTCACAATAGGACCCAACTAACTTCCTTTGAGTGGTGGTACCTGTATGTGTTCCACTGTGATCACACAGGTGCGCCATGTGCCTGAGGCAGAAGATTTTTGCTAGCAGAATCTTAGTCCTCATCTGTGCCCTCCTTTTCCTCATGCTTTAACCAATGTTATAAGGGATGATGTGGATCAGCACCCTCTCCAGTTCCTTTCTGCCACTGCATGGCCTGAGATAAACCCTTCTCTGTCCATGAAGTTCCTCTTTAGTGTTTTTCCTGTAAATATTGTAAAGATGGTTCTTATTAGATCATTTTTAGTGGTGGCTTTTATGTTATCTAGCTAGTTAAGATTCAGGGGTTCCTCCCCTACTTTTCCCGCCTGTTCCTCATATAGAGTGACTATTATGCTGAAATTTCCAGGCTTGAAGAATGGTAGTTCCTGTGTCAGGGCTTTCCTGATCAGCAATGACTATTGGAAGTGCTTCTGCTGTCTTGGAGAATATCACATAGCTTTAGTTGATCTTTTCCAGCTGGATCTTTCAGGTACAGGAGTATAGAGTTATAAAAGATCTGGTGGATCATGCAATGAGGCCTCAGTCTGAACTCAGCCAGCAGAACCCCCGTACAATGGGAAGAGATGCTTAGGAACCTGCCTCCTAGTACTATGATCTCTGACATGGGTGGACAGGAATAGAGACAAGGCCTCCTCAGGCTCATCATGAAGGTAGGAGACACTCTCAGAAAGCTAGAGAGAAATCCACTGCCATATCCCAACAAAGAGGCATCAGCATGGACAGGTCTATCTACACCAGCTCAGATGTTGCCTAGGGAGAACAGTCCCTCAACCTTCCACAAGTGGAGACAGATAGATGACCCCATAGGGGATTATCATTCTTTCAAATCCTGAGTTTCCCATTTTCCTGGATGCAGTCTTTACTAAGTTGATCCTGATTCCATCAGTCCAGGGATGGTATGAAAGGAGAAGCTCATTCCCATCCCATCCACTAGCTGTGGGAAGTCAGCATCCACAGTTCTGATGGCATTATCGTTCAAAGCAGCATCTACCTTTTTCTCCTCAGGGGAGTTTGGATGTCACTGAGGGACCTTCAGAGACAGAATGTTCGCCCAGACAGAAGATTCAGAATTTCCTGGGCACTCTCAGAATCTCAGAAGACAAGCTACCTTTGCACTGATATTTGATTCCTCTCACAATCTTATGGGGGCCATGGGATTCATACAAAAGCGACACTGAATCAGTATGGTCCAATCGAAAGTTGCAACATCCTTCTCTCAGAGAGGAGCTTGAACTTCCGCAGGAGCCGGTGGAAGAGGAGGGAGAAGAGCTGGATCCAACTCTACTGTTCGTCTCAACAATCATATTTTAATCTCCTGTTGAGGCGGTTGCTCCTGCCTCACCTTCTCCACCTGATGACTACAGGCAGTTTCAGGATTTAAGGAGGATTGCTGACACACTGTAGGTCCCGCTGGAAGAGAGACCTCACAAGCCCCTGGATATCTTAAGAGTGTTAAGCCTAATAAGGTATTAATGAAGTCATGTTGGAGCCCATCAAAGCTGTCTGGGCCAGTAATGGGCTCCACTCTTAAGAGGACAGATAAGATGCTTTGTACCAGACAAGGGCACAGAGTTTTTATTTCCATGCCCTGTCCCAAATTCTTGAGTTATTACAAGCTACCACTGAAAGGAGTAAGTAACATCAATCATGCTCTGCTTCCTCTGCCAGGGAGGCTAAATATTTGGAATTCCTTGGGAGAAAGGTCTTTGCCTCAACCAGCCTGCAGTTTTGGATTGCTAATTACTAGGCATTAATTTGTAAATATGACTTTGTAAATTTGATGAATTGCAGCAATTAATCGGCAATCTCCCACAGGGGGATAGAGCACAATTTCAAGCTCTTATTGAGGAGGGTAAGTTGGTTGCATTCTCTCCATGGCAGAGTAAATGCAGCTGACGCAGCCTCACAATTGATGGCAATGGCTATCGTTGGTCAAGAATCCTGGCTTCATTCGTTGGGATTTCCAAGGGAAGTTCAGTCTACAATGGAGGACAGGTGGTAACTTTGATGGCAATTATTCAGTGAAAACATGACAAGACTTACACTCTATGAAGGACCGAAGGGCAACCTTCTGCTCCCTGGAGATATATACTCCAGCACTGGAGAGAAAATTTCATAGACTAGAAGCCTAGGCCAGCACCACAACCCCTTTACCATCAGAGGGAGATGGGATATGAACAGCCAAATTTAAAAACAGGACCCAGAAGACCAAGCATAATGCTCCATCTCCTTCTAATCACAACCTCCTGTTTAAGAAATTCTTTTGATGAGAATCTTTGAGAGCTGAGAACCAACCCAGTTGCCACCTGCTTCATCTGAGAACTGTTATACCCATTTTGGTGGCTGCTTGACTTGCTTTTCCCATGCTTGGTGGATGGTAATAGACAAATGGATTCTTGACATTATTCATTTCAGCTCTGTCATAGAATTCCTCTCCCCCTCCAAAACTCCCTTCCCCATCCCTTTTCAGGGACCACTCTCACAAGAAGATACTTATTCAAGAGGTAAACTTTCTCCTCCAGCAGGGAGACATGGAGCCAGTACCTGCTCAATATCGGTGGAAGGGATTTACTCAAAATATTTTTACTCCTCTCACGGGAGTTTCCTAAGGTTCATTGTAGGTCTGGACCATTATAAATATAGGGTGCTCCCCTCTGACTTAGCAACAGCACCAAAGGTAATGTCAGTTGTAGCAGTGCACTTTTGATGCCACAGATCGTCAGTCTTTCCCTACCTAGGCAATTGTCTGTTGACAGGGAAATCTTATCAGGAGATATCAAGAACATCCTCATCCCTGTTCACTAGCATCACTAGGACTCTGTGTCAACACAGAAAAATCTGTTTTAGTTCTTAGACAGATTGTAGTTTATTGGAGCAACCTTGGACTCTTTCAACATCAAAGCATAACTCCCTAAGGACACATTTCAATCCATAAAAAATCTTGCTACTCAGCTCAGACAGAGCCCGCAAACATTGGTTTGTTAATGCCTCATCCTCGTATGTCACATAGCATCCTGCACTTAATGTGATGCCCTTTGCAAGACTGTACCTCTGTTGCCTATAGGCCTGGTTTCTGACTCTCTTTACCAAGCAGGGAAAACATGTAAATATTAGTCTCCCTCCTTCCCAGGGTGTGAGATTCTCTAACTTGGTGGGAGAACAGAGACCATATATATGTGGGAGCCCCTTTCATTCCCCTTCCACCTGAGAAAACTTCAGTCACAGATGCTTCTTTGTTGGGATGAGGCACCCATCTCAACAAGCATAAAGCACAACTAACGTGGACTCCCTAGGAGTCCAGGGTGCACATAAATCTCTTTGAACTGAAGGCAGTCCAAGAGGCTTGCAAATAAAAGATGTGGAGAAACTGGAGAGGATCCAGAGAAGAGCAACAAGAATGATTAAAGGTCTTGAGAACATGACCTACGAAGGAAGGCTGAAAGAATTGGGTTTGTTTAGTTTGGAAAAGAGAAGACTGAGAGGGGACATGATAGCAATTTTCAGGTATCTAAAAGAGTGTCATCAGGAGGAGGGAGAAAACTTGTTCACCTTAGCCTCTAAGGATAGAACAAGAAGCAGTGGGCTTAAACTGCAGCAGGGGAGGTTTAGGTTGGATATTAGGAAAAAGTTCCTAACTGTCAGGGTGGTTAAACACTGGAATAAATTGCCTAGGGAGGTTGTGGAATCTCCATCTCTGGAGATATTTAAGAGTAGGTTAGATAAATGTCTATTAGGGATGGTCTAGACAGTATTTGGTCCTGCCATGAGGGCAGAGGGCTGGACTCGATGACCTCTTGAGGTCCCTTCCAGTCCTAGAATCTGTGAATCTGTGAATTCCTTCCACTAATACAAGCTCAACACATTCACAGACAACCTGACTCTGGTATCCCCAGCATGCTAGAATACCCTCTCTCCTTAAAGATGTTAGGTCTGTCCCTTATCTCTCTATAGGTGCACTTAGTAGCTCTCAACACCTGATTTAAATTTGATGTTTTTAATTTAAACCAGATTTTAATGATTTTGTTTAAATATTAATACATTTCTTTTTATAAACCTGTTTTAAATGAAAACTGAATTTTAATATGAAATATTTTAAGACCTAAACTTACTATAATCTTTTAAAACATTTTAAACAAAAAATAAATATGCTGACTCCATGAGCCTCTATCAAAAACTGAGTTAAAGGTAGCTTTTTGATATAAAGATAGAATTGAGGGGGAAACCTCTGTCTTTTGAGTTGAGCTTTATAAAGATGGCACAATAGGTCATGTATTGTGTTAAGAGCTTGTTTTGTTTAATAACAATATGTTTTATATGCTATTTTGTGGGCTTTATTAAATTCCTGTTACCATCCTAATGCAGCTTGACGTAAATCATGAGCAAAGAGTTAATTCTCTAGGAAATAATCAATATATCATTCACCATTTTCTAACATATTAAAATGTACAATTAATAAGAATCTGAAAATATTAAGCTATATGATTGCTTAAATAAATGTATAAAGTTATAGTGCACTCTGCTAGGTAGCAACAAGATGTACCAAATCTAGCTAAAGGCTCTATTTAGTTTTAAATCAAGGTGATTTAATGGTTTATATTACCTAATGAGAATACATCTTTCTTTAGAAAATAACTGAAGTACAAGTGGAAAAGTAGATTAAAATCAATTCTTTAACTTGAGGCTTTCTACTTGGTGGTTTAAATCTCCTTGATTTGAATCATTCTAGCCTGCTGGGCATTGAAAATGGAAATTATTAGTCCAGGATATCTCTTGAACTTGCATCTTTTCCTGCTTTTCCCAGTTTCTTCTCATGAAATTGTTTTGATCTAGGTGGGAAGTCTCTTCCCTCCTGAAGGCAAGAGCTATATATTTTCAATACTTCCTGCTTCTGGGTGGACATGCAATACTGAGTGGACATGTATTCTTTTGATATCTTGGCACTTCAGGACCCTGGTGGTGCACAAAAATGGGGGTAGAGGGAAGAAAAGTTAACCAACCGTTTCATAACCTTTAGAAAAAAAAATGGATCTAGAAAGGGGCAGAGGTTTGGGGTATTGGAGGTGGGTTTTTTTTAAACAGAACTCTCATATACACTGTCCTTGCTTGTAATTACAAATTGTTAGCCACAATATCTCTAACTGAAATTATTCCCTCTTTTCTCCCTCAAAACTCACTTTTGATGTTCTCTCTAACAAAGCAATATAATTCATTGTTGCATTGTTTCTTACACACAGTAAGCACCTTTGCCTTGTTAGGTCATGATTGAGATGAAGCAGTATATTCAGTTTTCTTTTTTACGCAGACTCTTCTTTCAGCTCCTCACAGTAGTAGAAGCCTAACCTTTGTTGTAGGTTGTAGATACAGAAAACATATTGCTCTCATCTACAAGAGCAATCTTTTGGTCTTGCTGATCCCCCAGCTAAAGTACTGCAGTTGCAATTGTGGCATTTCAGAAGCAGAATGTGTTACCCATATTTGACATGTGGTTAGCCTTTGTCCATTTTTATGCAATGAAAAGTGTTTTTATTTTATATAGGGTCAAAGCCTGAAGTCCTTACTTCAGTTTTTACTCAGCCCTCAGGGAAAGCACCTTTTAGTTAGATGTTGTGCTGGAGTAAGGACTTTTTTAAAAACTAACCAGGGAGTCCAGTGTTTGATCTATAGACATTTATTTGGTGTCCTTTGCTATACCATCTAGATGCTATACAAAATTTAAAAAAACAGAACTTAGGCATTTTCCACAATGCAGAGAGAATAGAATCCCAACCTGTTGTAGCGATTAACCCACCCATTTCCCAAAAGCCCTATACATATCAGTAATAATGAAGATAACTAAAAAGATGTAATCTAAAGATTGCTAACCTCGGGCTCTGAAAGGAAGTAAATTCTGCAATCTCTTTTTTGAGCACTTCTGCCACCATTCTCCAGGAGTTCCACCTAAGAACTGATAGTGAGCATAAAGCAACTCATCAAAAATCTTGCTATGATATAGGGAAAAGAAACTGTCTTTGAGGTTGAGAGAATGCACCATCATTAGTGATTTAAGTGAAAGCTTCCTGCTGTAAGGGAGTGACTGAAGTACTCATAGCCAAATTCTCCGCTACTTAAAATACCAGTATCTAGAAAAATGGCTCTGTTAAATTCTCTAATATGTAATAGAGAGTGCATCACTTTGTGTAACTATTTTCTTGCACAAAAAATAAAGCACAGACAAATATGTATTTATTTAACATAGTCTCCAGATTAATCTACAGTATATATACTGTCTCTTAGGACTTTTAAAGCATCTTTCACTCTCTGTCTCAGGCCTGGCTGCATACAGATTTGTACTGCTAAATCTATTTTGTTTAGGGGGTGATTTTTTTCTATTTTTTTTTTTACTTAAAATAGGTATCCTAGTACAGTCCCTAGTTGAAGACATAGTTATGCCATTATAAAGGTGTCTTGTACTGGTTTAGCTTATTCCCCTTCCCCCATGGAAACAACTCTGCTAGGGGAGCTGCGCCACTTTAACTGTGCTGGTATGAATACAGGTATACTTAAAATGGTACAACTAGTGTGTAGACAAGTCATTAGTATTATGCACAAATCCAGTGGCTTACCGATGGGTGACATGGAAGTATTTTGGTCTAATTAAATGCTACTTGACTTAAGCAGGAGGGGTGAAGAGGAGCATTCAGCATGTAACTTCTTTCTAAATTGCCTTTTGCATTCTGCTTGAGGCTCCCCAACTCCCTCTCTAAGTGGTGCTCTATTTTAGACTATGCGGGCAACATCACCACCAGTGGCAAACTGCACTGGGACATAGACCTAGGGTGTGGATGCTCAGGTAAATGCTGTTTTTTTTGTTGTTGTTCTTTTAAACTATATGGCACAGTTTTGCTAACATTTTTTCAAAACTTTATCACAAAGGATTTAAAGTTATATATTTTCAGTGTATTTACAAAACCAAGCCATATATTTTAAAAAAGGCACTTGCATGGAACCATCCTAGAGAAGATTAGGTTTGTGTTTAGTTCCCTATCTGAGCTGGGGAGTTGCAGCATTTTGCATCCTCCAGTGCCACTTGGAATGGGAGCTGGCAATCTGTGACTTCAGTGGGACTTGAAAAAGAAAAACACAGAGTGAGTCTAAAATCTCTACGTGTTGAATGCTTTTCTTAACCATGTTACATGAGATGTTTAGCACATTCCCTAGAACTGTTTTATTTAAAAATTCCTGCAAGTAACATTCAAGTTAAGTGTTTCCAATACAGTGAAACTGGAAATCACTGAATTGTATGACTTCAAATAGCAGTAAAATGCAGGTGATTTAAACCTGCGTTTGTAGGGGGATGGTCAGGATAATCTAAAAACTTTTGCATTGCTAGTTTCTATGATTGAACATGATACAGATGTTTTACTTCTTGTAAGTAAATGCTGTGTAAAATATCTACATTATTCTTTAATGAATGGAGACAGTATGCTTGATGCATAAAACTTACGGACATGGTGATGAATTTATCTGTTTACCAGTTGGCATAACTAAAATATCAGTTTAGTCATGCCCCTTCTAATCACCTAGAACTGAGGTAAAAACTGACAAGATTTTAGCATTCTTCAACTTTCAGGGCCGATTAGAATGTTTGAAAGAATTCTTAATCATTTTTCATTTAAGGACTACTTTTTTTAATATAAGAAAGTGTAAGCAAGTAACAAGAACAGGATTTCTTAGTAGCACAGTGCTAGCTAGATTCTTACTATCTCTATGTGGATGGACAAATCCCTGCTCCCCCATTTGCTCCTATATGGAGGCTAATTACAGTGGGTGAAACCATGCAGGGCCTGGGAGCTGGCCTGTCTCGGCGGAAGGGGGCACAGGCTTTACCTTTCAGAGCATGTAATTGGATCGCTAGGACTGCAGCGTGGCAGCTGGAGTTGGGCACAATGCATTGAAAAATTGTACTGAGCTGGTGCATCTCCGTGCCACTTTTTACCCCCGGCTGTGATTTGAAACCACAATTTAGCACACTGTGTAAATACCTCTGTGCTAAATTAGAGATTCCCATGCAACTTTTGTGAAGTGTATTGAATGTACTGGAAGGTAGAGTGTACTGTTGTTGAGACTCATTTTCACTTGAGAGCTAAGTTAGCATTTGAATCTAGAGGACTGATTCTGTGGACTGACCAAGCTGTGTTTGGTACAAGACTGGGACACGAGTGGGCAAAGATGTCTTTTGAGCACTTTTATCTTCCACAGCACGTGAAGAGTCCATTGCATCTCCCTACAGCTGACAACGTGAGACTCCGTGATCTGGCTGCGGTTGGGGGGCGGCAGTGAGGGTTCGGAGCTGAAACCCAACCTTCATAAAAACTGGGCAGGCAGCTGAGAGGAGCTGCTGCGGACCCTCCTGCTTCCCTGGGTTGGAGGGGGCCTAAAGCAGCTGCCAGGCAGCCTCATTGGTTGCCACACAGCAATGACTAATGGCACTGGAACGGGGGGTAGGGATGGGCCTTCCCCTTTCCCTCTCCCCCTCTTCTTTCCCCTCCGAGGCCTCGCCATCCCAGCCAGGCCACTGTGGAGCCGAGCCATGGGGAGCTGCAGCGGACCCTCCACCTTCCCAGGGTGCGGGGGATGGGTGAGCTGAGAGCAGCCCCTGGATGTGTCCCAGGCTCCCCACCCGGCTGAGGACAGGTGGAGGGTCTGTGACTCCCATAGCTGCCCGCACGGCTCTCCCCAACCCAGCTCTGGCTGGGAGGGGGGATACCTCGGAGCCTCAGCCCGGCCATGATAAGTAGAGCTCCGCAAATTCGTGGATATCTGCAGACAATTTTTGCAGATTGGATGCAGATACACATTTTTGTACCAGCACAGGACGCTAGGAATAACAGCTTAGTCATTATTACAAAATTTCAAATACTAAACTATTTTATGTGCATCACCTGGAATTAGGGATGTCACAGAAATAAGATCTATGTTCTTTTTAGAGATGACAAGGGAAATAGCTTTCACAGAAGATGTTTAATTTTTGCATCAGTAATCTGTGTCCACCATGAGATACATCAAAAGTGATAACTATTAACTGATGATGTCTAACAGAAAAATCTTCTTTTGTGATCATATTCCATTATAAACTGAAGCTTCATATAAGTCATCATGCCAAGGTGCTATTTGATAACTGAGAATTTAAGTCTTCATGAAGTTTTATCAGACTCCACTCAGGTTATGGCAGCTAAGTGTCTGCAGAGCTGTTGAATTATTCATTATATGAACTGGAAATGGTTTTTTTTGTTCTTCTAGCATTTAAAGGCCACATTTAAAAAAAAAAAAACAACCCATGTGTTATCTATTTGGAAACCCTTCTCAGCTCTTAAATTCTATGGTGATAGGTGCTTTAAACATTCTTGAGAATTCTTAAAGCCATATTTGAAAACACTGGTCTAATATTGCATATTCTCATGTTGAAGTGCATAATTTTATCTGAAACTTCTGTGAAGTTTTAGATCACATTTATTCTTAGAACACTCAAGGAGCATACCTTCTCTCTTTAATTTAAGGTGCAGTTGAGTTTGGTGATGGGAGCATGGAATTTAGGAGTCATGACTCTTCAGGTATTGTTCCTGGCACAGTAGAAGTTCTAGGTATATATTATAGTTCATCATCTTGATTTAAGCTCAGTTATCTGATCCTATATATATAAATATATATATATATATATAAAGTCTTTTGGTACAATTATAGTATAGGTTAACATGCCTGAAACTGGAAGGGAAAAGCACAACTTCTTTGATATCTTGTCAGCATACTTTTAGGGCAAATACTAAATGCTTGCCTAAGGGAATGTGTCATGGTGGGAAGCATGTGGCTTTGCTCCCGTAGCACAGCTGAAAAATGCATTATAAATTCCTGGCCACTTAAGAAACAAGCCCAAAAGCTTTCTGACATTGCTGCCTTATTTATTTTAAACTAACATGATCATGACATTGCTATGCAGTTTTCTGCTGCTTATATTTTAAGTTAAAATCTCATTTTTGTTTCAGATTCTCCTTCCTCTATGGTTAACAAACAGCTTGGATCCATGTCACTTGATGAGCAACAGGGTGCGTGTGATAGGAAATATGCTATACCCAGCCATAGTTCACTGCAATGCAGACTTCCTTTTTTAATTTCAGTTCATGCTGATAAACATGCTGTTCATCTTCATAAAGTAGAATTCCTTAAGCAGACCTACGTTGGAAATCCCATTATACTCAGTTAAAATTAAATCCTCTGCAAAAGTAGTGTAAATTTATTTTTAAAAATCTGCACTTACTATACTCCACTCTGACACATTGTAAGTGAATTCAGAAAAAAATGTTTTTAATCAAAAGTAAAATTGCAAATCAGTTTTTAAACTGGTGTTTACAGATGTAAATCCTCTCAGCCCATTAAGGGGAGTTACCTTTTGGGTGAAACTTGCCTTTAACCAGATAAAGCCAAAGTAGCCTGATTTATGTAGGGTACGTGCGGATGCTGAGGAAGAAAAATCCATTCAATTTGGGTTCGGGGCAGTGGGCTGCACTGCAGCACCTACCTGTTACCTCAGCCTGTTGGTTGAAAGCTGCAACTCCTATGTGCAATTTTTGCTGTGTCTTAAGATCACCTTACTTCTGTAATCAGTGGTCCCATATCTCCTCTGGGAATGTCTACACAGCGAAGAAAAATCCATGGCTGGCCTGTGCCTGCTGCCTTGGACTGCAGGACTCTTTCATTACTGTGTAGACTTCTGGGCTGGGACGGGAGCCTGAGCTCGGGGACCTTCCACCCTGAAGGGTGAGCCTCAGAAGATTTGGATGCTTATCTCCGCCCTTAAATCTTCAAAACATGACTAGAAAGCTCAGAAAGAGACTTGTCTGTTCCAGTTACAGCTGGAATCCTGAACTGTTGAGTTGATAACAAAAATGAAACCATGAACCTTCAAGATGCTTTGGTCCCAAATTAGGCAAGGTTTGAAAGTTTCCTTGTTACCTTTCCACGCTGGTTTGCTTTCCCTTAGAATTGCCTTGCATCTTAGAATAGGTAATTACATAAATGGAGTAGAACTTACTTTCTAACAGTTGCATTCTTCCTTAGTATTTAGGCTGTTGTGCTGATGTGTGGAGATTTCCTCTTACAAATCAGTTGTTTTTTATATGTAATAAAAATAAATATATCTGTTTATCTAAAACTTAATGGTAAACCTACTTTATGATCACTGATTTAAGACAATGACTTTCCTAGTGTGATATTAGGACCACCAGAAGAGAAAGTTAATGTCACTAGAACTGTGGTAGATTGGGAATCTGGATGAGGAAATAGTTAGAGGATTTATCTCCTATCAGATGGTCAGCAGAATAAAAAGCTGACTGTATTCTGCATTCATATCATCATTCAGTTCTCTTAAATTAAACAATTTCAGGGGGGGTCCGCATTTTGATGGGAAATCTCCAAAAAACCGCTAGCTGGTGCAGGAAGTTGTCGGTGCTTCAGTGTATGGTACTTTTCCCTCTGATTTTGTTAGCTTGCCATTAGAGCAGACTGTGTTCTTGGCATTACCATCTTTTATGCCCACTTTTGGTCACTAAAGATCTCATAGCATTTATCATGATTTCATAATCCCACTATTCTAGCCACATTCCTATGTGGGGTGGTTAATTTCTGCCTACCTGTATTTAATCCTGTAGTTTCAAATGGAACATGATTTTCCAGGGCTTTGGAGCTGTGCTCCGGCTCCGCTCAAGCTCCAGGCAAAAACCTGCAGCTACACTGTTCCGTGCTCGAGCTCCGGGCTCTGCTTCAGGCCCTGTTTTTCTTCACTTGGTGTTTCACCTCAGCACTGGCTACAATTCAGTAATGGGTGGTCACTGTTTAAGGGCAATATTGTTTCTAGATTGGCAAGTGTGGAGAGAAATTGTATAACTTGGACTATGGAATGGTTGCTGGTGTTCTCTAAAAGTCATTGGCCTAATCCTGAGGATTCTTATTGGGTTTTTAGTTAGTTCTTACTTGAGGTAACTCGAGCTTTTTGTAGACTGGTATTTTCGCTATTTAGGGTTTTCACCATTGCGTCTAAAGTCAGCTGGTGATTGTGGTTTTGTTGTTGTGAGCCTCAGTATGGAACTAATTCCTGTCCCCTGAAATAGATTACATTTTGACCCTCTCACTTAGAAGGAAACATCTTTAACTGTCTCCCCTCCCCCCCCCCGCCCAAATATCTGCTTTTCCTGGAATTGGGAAGTTAATGTTGGGTGCAATGAGGAATGGAGTGGGGCCTGGAGAGAGATCATGATGCAGACTCCTTGACAGCTGGAATCAGGAAGGGGCTCCAAAATCTCACGATGTGGGAGTGTGAATGATTATCAGACTCCATTAAAATATATTGCTAATTATATTTTTAAAGCTTTATACTCTTTTTTCTGAGTATATAAACAGTTTTACACGTTCAGTACAACTTTTGCTAATTACCTTCAATTTACACAAAAGCAAAGATGCCTCCTAACCGATTTCAGAGTAGAGTCCTTAGTCTCTAACTTCCAGTCAGGCCAAATGTGATCTAGTGACATGCCTCTATACTGTTAGTATCGCACAGAGAAAAGCTAGAATTTATGTGAACTTGTTTTGCACAGATGTAGTTTTCTGAGCAAATAAGTGGATTTATTAGTGTAATTTTCCTTTTTACATGATTGAAGAAAATATTTCAATTCCAGATCTTTCTAATTACAAAGGAAGATAAAAGTTCACTTTTTTTGCTTAAAAGGAAATGGAGAGTGGACTTTTCCTGTAACATTTACTTGTGGCAAAGCACAATATGAAATTATAGTCATAACTTTTTCCACAATTTGTCAAATGTGCTGCTGTAAAATAGAGGACTGCTGGTCTTACAGGCATATATGTTCAGAGTGGAATGCAAGGAATTTGGAGCAATTTAGCAGTATTGATTTGCTACTTGTTACCTTGATAACTACCTTTTACCTTGTTTGTTAGGGCTTGTGAATAGGCCAATAGCTCTGGAGATGTACATGTTCTATGATTAAACAGAGAACATCCAACTTCCCTATAATGAGAATTTTATAAAGGAAGAAAGCCAAGAACTAGCTATTGAAAGTTTACCACTAGAGTAGAGCCTCAAAGTTAAATACCTGTTCGTAACACTGAAATGTTCATAACTCTGAACAAAACGTTACAGTTGTTCTTTCAAAAGTTTACAACTGAACATTGACTTAATACAGCTTTGAAACTTTACTGAGAAGAAAAATGCTGCTTTCCCTTTTTTTAAGTAGTTTTTGTTTAACACAGTGCTGTACTGTATTTACTTTTTTTGTCTCTGCTGCTGCCTGATTGTGTATTTCAAGTTCCAAATGAGGTGTGTGGTTGACTGTCAGTTCGTAGCTCTGGTGTTCATAACTCTGAGGTTCTAATGTATTTTCGCAGCTATGTCTTTCCACACTTTTTCCTCTAAACATTTACCAAATTCCATTTTTCAAACTCTGCTAGCTGCTCTTATTGCTGGATAATTGATTTAAAGGAGTGCCCATGTGTACTCAGTCTTGAAGAACTACTGTGCTACAGCAAGCGGAGTCAAAGGGACTTATCTTGCAATATCCTGGAATGGTTTGTGATGTTTAAAGCCAGAACGAACCACTACGATAATCTAGTCTGACCTTCAAAATACAGGCCGTATCGTTTACCCAGTGGTGTGCAGCAGTATATTTAGTGGTGGCTTCATGACTCAGTGATACCAATTGTTTTTGCACTGAGAAAAAAATCCCAAAGCAATGTTAGGATATTGCATTGTAATTATTTTGTGTTCATCTCAAATGCCATTCAAGAAAGTATCTCTTCTTTCCATTCCTATCCAGCCGCTGAAGTGAGGAAATCTCCCTTGTCTGGCTGGTGGTGGTGGTGGTGGGGTGGGTCGAGGGAACAGAGTTGGATTCCACAAGCTCCTCTTCTGTCCCCTTCTCGTGATTAAGTGCTTCAGACTCTGTTTTGACTTACTCAGTGCTATCTACTTGTACTGTAAGGATACTCACATTTTGTAACACCAAGTGGTGTGTTTCCATGAACTCAAGGGTAGCACCTATTTACTTATAAATGTACATATTTTTCAATCAAAATGTAAATGCACATAACCACAATGTTTTCTTGGAGTAGATTAATTTCACATGCAAAAAATCCCTGCATTTGATCAGCGTTGTCCTCACTCCACACTGACAGAATAAGGCAGCTGCAGGCTGTATTTTAGAGCAGCCATGAGCTGCACTGTGGGTACTCATTGTGCAGAGGTTACCATGGTGAGGCTCTTGTATAAGTGTCTCAATGCGTTATATAGAACGCTCTTTCACAAAAAAATCTTAATTTTAGCTCTGTGTTTTCGTACTTTATATTTTCCACATTTTAAAAAACTTTTTGTATTCAGAACATGTATAAAGTATGTATTTAACATTATTTAAATTTTCAAACCAAATTGCTATAGCCCTGGTACCCTGAGTGGTTTCCATCTGTCAACAGTATACACACACACATGAATGTTCAGGGTCAAATTATGCTTGCAGTCATATGCTTGCAGACAATGTCTTCTGTTAACTTTAAAGGAAGTTTTATATATGTATTCAGTGGCAGAATTATGGCCCTTATTGTTTCGGTAAGCAGTCTTTACTTGGGGAGTTGTGTATGTTTGAATATATACTTATAGTAAATTATATGGATATAGAGTGATTCTGAACTCTATTTTAGAATGGTCATGCAAGAAATATTGCCACTGTACAGTGAATAATATTTAATACTTCCTGTTAATCTTAAATTATTATTTTATCCATTGCAGCTTTGAACTAGAAATTTTGAAACAGAAATCCAGACTGGAAAAGCAGTAGGAGATATACTACTTTAACATCTTATTTAAAATTGTGAATGACAACTTAAATATTTTTCCATGCAGCACATGTAAGATTTTGTCACTGGCAAAGCTGTTGTAGTCATGATCAAGTTCCTATACTCCATAAACCAAACAAAAGCTGACTAACACTGCTATGCAGATGGCTGTGAAATAAAAAGATTAAACTGTATTTGATACTAAAAGCAGTAAGGACCTATGAGTTCTATTTCCAGCTTTGTCACTGACTCATTGTAGACCTTGAGTAAGTCACTGAGACTCCTTGTTCATTATACCCACTTATAAAACAGGGATATTAGGACTTCTACCTCTGACGGGTGCTGTGAAGCTCAATTAAAGTTAGTATATCAAAGTTCTTTGAGCTCCTCGGATGAAAGACGCTAGTGTACAATTATTATCAAACAAAATGCATCAGAGAGCTGTGCATGTAGATAGTTTGTCCATTAAAACAAGCATCTTATTCTTTAACATTACATTTCTTGTTAAAGCTTAACCCTGTAGCAGTCAGTTGGCTCTTTATCTCAGAAGAGGACTTTTGTCCTGGAGGATGCTTTTAAAATATCGTATTTAATTATATCCATTTTCCTTCTATTTGTTTGTTATTGTTCTTGCTGCTTTTATTAGGAAAGTTTAAAACTAGTATTTTTCTCCCACACGGACGTGTCTGTTTTTTCAGTACTGTCCCTATGGGTGCTCCACTTCTGGTGCTCATGTGCCTCACGTACCTTTGATTGGAGACTTTAATCAGCAGTGTCCATTTGACCTCTGCATGCACTGCTAATATCCTTGTGCCCCACACTGAGGCTGTATCAAGCTATATAGGCAAACAGCCTCGGCCTGAAACAGAATTTAGCATGTCAGCATTGTGCGTGCCTTGGCTGATTGCTGAGTTCATTCTACTTAGTTTATTTAGTTTGTTAGTATCATGCAGAGATGGGCTGAACGCTTCAATAGTCTACTCAGTAGAGCATACACAGTCATTTGGCGTGTCTTTGATCAATTACCAAGAAACCCATCAAAGAGGATCTCAACTTCCCTCCCTTAGTTGACGTCATGAAAGCCATCAAACAATTGAATTCTGGTCTGAAAAGGCATCTGGAAAGGATGGTATTCCATCAGAACTGTACAAAGCAGCAGGTCCAAAGGCTATCCCGGTGTTTTCACATCATCTTGAGTAGCATTTGGGAGGAAGAAGAAATGCCACAAGACTTCAAAGATTCTATTATTGTATCACTGTTCAAAGCCAAAGGCAGCAAACTGACTGCGGAAAGTACAGAGGCATTTCCCTACTATGTATAGCAGGGAATATGCTAGCTTGCATTTTATTGAAGAGACTCATTCCAAACATGTCTGAGGAGAGAATGCCAGCAGTGCAGTGTGATTTTAGGCCAGCTCATAGTACTATGATTTTTGTCATAAGGCAGGTCCAGGAAAAATGTTTAGAGCAGAACATGGACCAGTATGCAGTCTTCACTGACTTGACCAAAGCCTTTGATATGTCAACAGAGAGGGTCTATGGGCTTTTCTACATAAACTAGGCTGCCCGAGAAGATTCATACAAATCATCTGACTGTTCCATGACCACATGACAGTACAAGTACTCTGCAATGGTAACTTTTCTGACGTATTCAAAATCTCAAGGGGAGTGAAGCAAGACTGCATACTTGCTCCAGTGCTGTTCAACTTGTTCTTTGCCTGTGTCCTCAGCCATGCCATGAGGGACTTGGGTTGGGGGATTTATATCTGCTACTAACTGGATGGCTCCCTCTTTGACCTTCAAAGACTTGATGCTAAGACCAAGACGCTGGAGATACTTCTCATCAAGGCATTTTTTGCAGATGACTGCACCTTGGTGGACCATAGACATAGCAACCTTCAGGTCATTGTTGATACAGTGGTCCTAATATCTCTCTTGTATGGATCTGAGACATGGATTCTCTATAGATGGCATATGAAACATCTTGAGCAATTTCACATGTGCTCACTCTGCTCAATTATGAACATTTGCTGGCAGGACAGATTGACCAATATCAAGGTCCTTGAGAGAGCAAACACAACCAGCATTGAGGAAATGCTACTGAGAGCACAACTTAGGTGAACCAGACATGTCATCAGAATGGAAGACCACTGTCTCCCAAAACAGATCTTGTATAAGGAGCTAAGGCAGGGCAAAAGAAAGAAGCATTGTCCGCATAAGTGCTTCAAAGATAACCTGACGAGCAGTCTCCAGTAGGCTGGCATCCATGTCAAAGAACTCAAGCAAATGGCTCAGAACTGGACTCATTTGGGGTCTCTGACAAGATCAGCATGTAACAGGTTTGAGCAGATAGACAAAATAGTCTCCAGGCTGCATGTGAAATACATCACAGAGCTGCATCATCAAACATCATAGATATGGACTTCCCATGCCCTTATTTTGGCTGACTGTGCATCAGAGTGAAATGCTTAGCCATAGATGAAAAATGTGACAATATCATCCTAGTCAGTGATGGACTATCAATATTAGCAGATAATTACTGGTTATTGAAAGATTGTTTAATTTCTTCTTGGGAAATCCTCCCTGTGAGGGACATGTCTGAGTCACTGGGGTTTAAGTATTGGCTCATATGCAGAGAGGCTATCCTGGTCAGTGACGGACGCTGTATGTATGTTCACTGCCTGGGTGAATTGCATGTCTCACAAAAGTATAATTTCTGTTGAGCCCTCAAATCAGGGGACAGAAGAACTGCAAAATCAAGCTTCGACTGTTAATGTAGGAGTGCTCCTTTCCTCCCACTTCAGAGCCAGGTCAGGAGAACCCCCGCTTTACATCAGTCGCCACAGTCTCTAGTGGTCATTCGACCTCAGTGCAACACCCTTCTAGATAGGGGAAGGCTTCAAATACCTCCTCTAAAGATTCTAAGAAGAGGAGCTCTAATTTGCTTCTTAAGGCACCCTCTTCAAAAAGACCTCACTCTCTGACCAGGTCAATAGCCTTGAGGCTTGGTACGATAGAGGCGCAAAAGGCTCCTCTGGTACCAGTGAGGCAGGAAAATCCCACCGTTTTCAGAGTAAACATGGTTCTGGGAAGGTTCCAATACTGTCTAGCAAAGACGGTCAGAGTGAGCAAACGGCATGCATGGGCTGAACTACCACTGCTAATGAAAATGTCCAGTCAAAGGTGCATGGGAAACACATGCACCTGAAGTGGAGCACCCATAAGGACATTCAGCTCAAAGAACTAGACTTAACTGCACATGGTGAGCAACCTCTCTTTCGTTCTATTTGATTCTGCAGTGACAAAGCATGAGTAAAATTTGACCCTGTTGTTATGTAGAGAAAGGTCAATGACTTTAATGGTCAGAATTTGCTCATTATTTGAAATTGTGGAAGAAAAGTCATGGTGCTACAGATGTAGGGTGATGGCTTCACAGCAGGATCGAGTATAAGAAGCTGGTTTGTGAGGAAAATTGTGTTGTGTTGTTTTTTTTTGGGGGGGGGAGGAGTGGAACTCCCAATGACAGCAAAGGGAAGACTGTACATTGATGTTCAACAACTAATAAATTAATATATTAACATCAAAGGGTGACTAACATTCTCCTAATTCATATGAGGCTGGAGTAAGTGGGCTTCACATAGGTGACGTGGGGTGTGGAAGTCAAGAATTCTCCCATTAATCTAGGTTCAGAACAAGGAGCACCTGTGTAATAAATGTATATTTGATGTTACTGCCCATAACCTTTATTAGCAGGAATTGGCTACTGCACACTCTTAAGTGGTGTTTGTTTGTAGACAGGAGGTCCATGATGTAGATGGGCCTACTGGCTATGAACCTTCCTTCAGGGAAGGATGCCGTAGAGCAGTGCTGTTACCATAGAGCCCATTGCACAGACTCTTTGTGATCTCTTAACTCTGTGCACCCGGTATTCAGTAGTACTGCTGAAGTAAATTTTATTGTCAGTTCACGTTCTTAGAGTTTCAGCATAAAGAACATTCAAACTAGGATAACTTTAGGTGATGAGGGGGGGGAAGAGGAGCACTTTCAAAATGTAGCACTGAATGAAATGACAGTCCACTTTCCCATACAACAAACTCCAAACCTCAGTATAATAGTTGGATGGTAACTATCCAAAGTCGTGCTCACAAAGGACCAAATCACAGGGGAAGGAACGCAAGCCAAAATGGGGACAGAATATTAAAGAATATTTAGATAAGTTAGATGTGTTCAAGTCGGCGGAGCCTCATGAAATTCATCCAAGGTTGTTTAGGGAACTAGCTGCAGCAATTTTGGATCTGTTAGCAGTTATCTTTGGAAACTCATGGACATGGGTGAGGTCTCAGAGAACTGGAGAAGGGCAAAAATTTGTAGTTATCTTTAAAAAGGGGAACAAAGAAGACCTGGGGAATTATTGATCAGTCAGCCTAACTTTAAAACCTGGAAAGCTATTGGAACAAATTATTAAAAAATTGTTTTGTAAACTCCTAGAGGATGATAGGGTTATAAGGAATAACAAACATGCAAAGTTACTGATCTAGTGAATGGGAGAAATCAGTAAACGTAATGTTTTTATTTTAATAAGGCTTTTGACACAATCCTACATGACATTCTCATGAGCAAACTAGAGAAATATGGTCTAGATCAGTGCTTCTCAAAGCTGGTCTGCTGCTTGTTCAGGGAAAGACCCCGGTGGTCTGGGCCAGTTTGTTTACCTGCCGCATCAGCCGATCGTGGCTCACACTGGCCACGGTTTGCCCCTCCAGGCCAGTGGGGGCTGTGAGAAGAGCAGCCAGCACATCCCTTGGCCACCGCCGCCGCTTCCCGCAGTCCCCATTGGCTGTGGACACGGCAGGTAAACAAACTGGCCCAGACTGCAAGGGGCTTTCCCTGAACAAGCGGCGGCCCAACTTTGAGAAGCACTGGTCTAGATGGAATTTCTGTGCAGTGGGTGCACAGTTGGTTGAAAGACAGTACTCAGAATTGTCAGTGTTTCACCCTCAAACTGGGAGGACATATCTAGTTGGGAGCCAGAGGTTCAGTCCTGGGTCTGGTACTATTCAATATTTTCATTAATGATTTGGATAATGGAGCACATGCAAGCAGTTTGGAGAACAGGATTAGAATTCAAAATGACCTTGACAGATTGGAGAATTGGTCTGAAATCAGTAAAATTATATTCTATGAACCCAAGTGCAAAGTACTTCAATTAGGAAGGAAGAATCAAATGCAAAACTAGAAAATGGGGAATAACTGGGTAGGTGGTAGTACTGCTGAAAAGGACCTGGGTGGTCATAATGGATCACAGATTGAGTGAGTCGTCAATGTGATACAGTTGCCAAAAAGGCTGATATCATTCTGGGTATATTAACAGGAGTGTCATATGTAAGACATGGATGCTAATTATACCACTCTGCTCAGTACTGGTGATGCCTCAGCTGAAGTACTGTGTCTAATTCTGAGTGTCACACTTTAGGAAAGACGTGGACAAACTGAGAGAGCTGAAGAGAGCAACAAAAGTTATAAAATCTTTAGAAAACCTGACCTAGATTTGTGGAGGGAAAAAACTGGGCATGTTTAGTCTTGAGAAAAGAAAACTGAGGTGGTACCTGATAAGTCTTTAAGTATGTTAAAGGGCTTTTATAATGAAGATACCGATCAAGTGGTCTCCATGTACTCTGAGGTATGGACAAGAAGTAATGGGCTTAATTTGCAGCAAGAGTGGTGTAGGTTAAATATTAGGGGAAACTTTCTAACCATAAGGATAGTTGGACTCTGAATTAGGCCTCCAAGGGAGGTTGTGGAGTCTCCATCACTGGACGTTTTTAGGAACAGGTTGGACAAACATCTGTTAGGGATAGTCTAGGTTTACTTGGTGTCCTGTCTCAGCACAGGGGGCTGGACTTGGTGATATCTCGGCATCCAGCTCTATATTTCTATGATTCTGTGTATGGCTCCCATGTAAATCAGAAGGCATCTTATGGCTGAATCTAAGGACCACATATGCCCTCTTCATTGTTTTAAATACAAATTGTTATATCTTTAGGCTAGTCCCTAAGCTTTGCAAAGTATAAATTCAGTGTGATCACACTAAAGCATTTAACTTTTAGTTTGGTCTGTGTCTGGCTTTAAAACAGATTGTATTAGAGAGAATTTTTTGGTTATCTTAATTCACTTCTGAAGGTGTTTCCATTAGTTAACAGTTTTACATAAATTACTGACACGCCTTCAAATATTATCAACCCTTGTTTACAGACAGTGAAAAGCAGAGTCCGCGAACTGGAACAGGTGAACCAGTTTTAAGTTTGCACTACAGTACAGAAGGAACTACTACAAGCACGATAAAATTGGACTTCACGGATGAGTGGTAAGAAGTTCTTTTTTTTTAGCTGTTAATAAGCACAATTTTCCATTGTATTCGCATTTGTTTACCTAAAATGATTTTATTCTTTCAATTATATGTACCACTTTATATGTATTGTTTCCTGCTGTTTCATAGTTTTGTAATAGTATTTTACCGAGCTAGTGACTGTCTGACTAAGAATAAACTATTTTCTGTGTTCTATTTGCATTCAGTCATCGCAGGCAAAATTATTTTAAAAGTGGGCAAAATTCATCTTTCTGACCTCAATCTTTAAATATATAGCAAAGCATATGTAAAGAACAGGAAAAAGTGGCTTTCACCATTAACTTTTTAAGTTGTTGAGAATTTTTTTTATAAATACAGCTCAGCAAACTTCACTTTGTAACAGTACATCCATGTTAGAATGCTATGGATTTTAATTCTTCTAGCTAAAGAAGGTTTCAGAGCAGACACAATTACAGAAATGTGTTGTGAATTTTTTAATTAAAAAAAAAAAAAGAAAAGTAGCAATAGTTCATTGTATAGATCATCTTCTGTAATTTTGATCCAAACCTTAAAATAATTCAGAAAAAAATATTGTACCAAGTACTCTTGAAATACACATCCGTTGAGTCTACATGGATTTTGAAAGAACTATTTCAAATTTGTGGAGCGAGAACTGCACCAGGTTCTGTGTTCCCTTGTTGGCACAGAGAAATCCAAACATAGCTTGAAAATGTTGGAACCTCAACTAAATTGAAGGGCAATTGAAGGAAATTGAAGGGTAGTATGAAACCATGGGAGAGAGGCTCCACATGATCACTTCTTAGGCCCCATGGACCCAGAAAGAAGTATTTCCATTGTACATGGGTCTGCAAAACGGTATAAAAGGAAATACATCTTCTCTTTAACAGTCTTTAAAACTTTTTGTTTACTTTTCTTTTAATCTGAATATCATGCTCACAGCTACACTCTTGAAATCTTAACTACAAATTGAAGTTCTCAGACATCTATAAAGTGCATGTTTGTCTGGACATGCAGTTTGAGCAAGCAATAATTGTTTAGATGTTTTCTTTATGTTGATACTTTTTAGATATTTATTCCTTACGTCCTGTCCTTGAAGGGGACACTCCTTCTCCGGACCGGTCTACACTACGAAGATAGGTCGTCGTAAGCCATCTTGCATTGACCTAGTGATGCATGTGTCTATGCTTAAATTTGTCTGCCACTGATGTAAGTGCCCCATTACAGCGGCACAGTAACACTACCTCCTTGAGTGGTGTTGAGCCATGTTCGATGTACTAAGGTCAATGCAGTGTAGGTGTAGACACTTTTACTTATGTCTACCCTAATAGTCCTCCAGCAGCTGTCCCACAATGCCCAACACTGTCTGTTTTGGTTACAATTGTGAACTCCACTGTTCAGGGTTACAGAAGACTGGAAGGCCCCATGCTCCTTTAAAACCCTGCATATTTTTTAAATGCCTTTTCCAGCTCTCTGTTGTTGTGTGCCGTGGGCCATGCTGTCTACGCAGTCCAGAAGTACTCCTGCTTGGAGTAGGCAGGAAATATTGCATCTCCTTGGCCTGTGAGAAGAAGAGACTTTACAAGCACAGCTACAGACCAGCTGTAGAAATGTTGACATCTGAGTAGGTTGCATGGAGGATGCAGGAGAATGGGTATGAAAGGGATCAACAAAAGTGTTGCGTGAAAGCAAAGGAACTGCAGATGGAATATCAGAAAGCCAGAGAGGCCAACAGACAATCTGATGCTGAGCCGCAAACCTACCGCTTTCACAAAGAACTGCATGTCATACTTGGTGGAAACCCCCTTATCCACCCTGCATACCAGTGTGAATACCTCTGAGGAGCCAAGTCACAGGCCCTTAGTGTGACCCGCAAGGAGAAGAAGAAGGAAGAGGAGGATGGGGGACGCGTGGCTGGGAGGTCTAGCTATGCCACGAGCCAGTACCTGTTTGATACTCTACTGCAATCCAGTCAGTCCCGGCAGTCAAGCATTGGAGAGCCTGATGCAGGGAAAGGATCTTTGGGTAAGCGTGTAAATTTATTTCCCATTACAGTGATGGCGCCCCCAACTTAACAGGACACAGCTATCAACTTTTCATTAATTTACTAGTACTAGAATAGGTAGTGGTACTATGAAGATAAATAGTGTTGTTATCTGCTTTTAATTCCCCTAAAGAGTTAGGCAAGGGGGCCCAGGCGGACCAGTTTATTTATGTACATAGGAATGTCCCTTTAATCCTGAGAGATCTTGATTAGACTTCCATGGGGGTACTCTGCAATCCTCTCCTGAAGGTTTCTAGGGATGGCCCACTTATTTCTTCTTCGATGGTAGGATGCTTTCCCACAGGGCCGGCTTTAGGCTGATTCGCCCGATTCTCCCGAATCAGGCCCCGCACCTAAGAGGGCCCCGTGCCAGCACCATTTTAATTTTTACTTACTCAGCAGTGCTCCGGGGGTCTTCGGCGGTGGATCCTTCACTTGCTGCAGGTCTTCTGCGGCATTTTGGCAGCGGGTCCTTGAGTGCCACAGAAGACCCGGAGTGAGTGAAGGACCTGCTGCCGAAGTGTCGCCGAAGACCCGGAGCGCCGCCGGGTGAGTACGAATTGGGCCCTGCACTTGATAAAGCCGACCCTGCTTTCCCCCACACCAGTCAGCAATACCTTTAACAGGCACCACTGCAGTACATAGGCTAACAATATATGGGCCCCCAGCAGCAACTGTGCTTTCTCTGCCTTTGTTACCTTCAGAAATAAGATATCTGATAAAATAACCACCCCTTATTGAAGTGTCAACAAGCGCGTCTTGTGTAAAACTTTAGAGGAGCAAGAGAAGGGCATTTTGAATCTTAACTTTCGCTTTCTCTTGTGATTGTATTGATAATGGTACCACTGTGTGTTTTATCTGCAGCTACAGATGTGGCAGATAGGGGTTCGTTCTGCAGATCCGTGGAATGCCTGAGCCAGATAAGATGAAAGAAGAGAACTTGGAATTCCATGTTCAATGAGATCCTGTAACCAGTGTTGATCAGACCGTGAGCAAAGGGCCTTGAAGGTGAATACAGCTGGCAGCTTGGAGAAGGGAAGAGTAGAGAAGCGAGAATCCCAGCAGGAAAAAAAGAGAGGGAGATGCATCGGGACATAAGGAGGCTTCTCCGTTGACAAACACAGATGCTGCAGGCAGGGGTGCTGGAACTAGTGGTGCTGAGGGTGCAGCAGCACCCCGTGACTTGAAGTGGTTTCCAATGGCTTTCAGCACCCCCACTATAAAAATTGTCCCAACACCACAGTCTGCACATTCAACAATCATGGGTTCGCCTCCCTTTGCAGTCCATGGAGAACTCCATTTCAGCAGCTCCTTACACTTTCTGCCACATGGCATCAGGACCTGCATTTCTACCCCTACCTCTTCATGCTAGGTGACATTAAGGATACAGCAAGCTTCACATGTGCTGACTTGTGAAAGCCACTGTTGATGTATGTGTAGGCAAAATAGACATGAATGTTTTTTCCCCTTGTTAAGTTCTGTTTCATTAATATATTAAGTATTTTGTGTATTTGCTTTTAAATTGCAGACTCCTTCCCCCCCGACTGATTTTGATACTGAATAAAATTGTATTATTTGGAAAATCATTCCTGTTTACTCGTTCACAACATATGTTGCAGAGTGCCTAGTAGTTCTGAAAGCACCCACCTACTAGCTACTGTACGGTGTGACACAACTCATAGGATCAATGACAAACATGGTGTAATAATCATAGATGTGCAGCAAGCACTGCAACATTTAATAGTTGCATTGAAAGAGTTATATTCATAGACATACATCAAGCAACACACAATTCCTAACAAGCCCCAATTCAGCATAGACAGGTAGAGTACGGTATGTCACAAGACGTTACAAGGGCTTACTGTTAAAGTGCTCTTTCAAAGCCTCCCTGAGCCATATAGCTACATGTTGAGCTTTTTTGTGTCTGGTGGTTCAAACTCAGCAGACAGCCTCTCCACCTCTGTTTCTAGTCCCGTGGCAACTTTTCCACATTTGCTTCACAGATACTATGCAGGATACACGAGGCAGATATAATTATTGGGGTTCTTTTTTCACTCTGATCCAGTCTTGTGAGTAAACAACGCCAGTGTCCCTACCAAAAGCTCATTTAACTGTCATTCTGTATCTGCTGAACCAGTAGTTGAATCTTGTCTTGTGTCATAAACAGATAGCTAAGGGTTAATGTCTCTTTCACCTGAAGCACCTGACCAGAGGACCAATCAGGAAACCGGATTTTTTCAACTTTGGGTGGAGGGAATTGAGTGTCTGTGTCTTTGTTTTTTTTCTTTTGTCTGCCTGCCTGCTTTCTCTGAGCTTTGGAGAAGTAGTTCTATTTTCTAGTCTTCTGTTTCCAAGTATAAGGACAAAGAGATCAGATAGTAAGTTATATGGTTTCTTTTCTATGGTATTTGCATGAATATAAGTGCTGGAGTGCTTTGATTTGTATTCTTTTTGAATAAGGCTGTTTATTCAATATTCTTTTAAGCAATTGACCCTGTGTGTATCATCTTAATACAGAGAGAACATTTGTACTTATTTTTCTTTCTTTTTATATAAAGCTTTCTTTTAAGACCGGTTGGAGTTTTTCTTTACTTCAGGGAAATTGAGTCTGTACTCACCAGGGAATTGGTGGGAGGGAGATCTGTGTGTGTTGAAGTGGCTAGCCTGATTTTGCATTCCCTCTGGGTGAAGAGGAAAGTACTTTTGTTTCCAGGATTGGGAACAGAGAGGGAGATTCACTCTGTTTGGATTCACAGAGCTTGTGTCTGTGTATCTCTCCAGGAGCACCTGGAGGGGGGAAGGGAAAAAGGATTATTTCCCTTTGTTGTGAGACTCAAGGGATTTGGGTCTTGGGGTCCCCAGGGAAGGTTTTTCAGAGGGACCAGAGTGCCCCAAAACACTCTAATTTTTTGGGTGGTGGCAGCAGGTACCAGGTCCAAGCTGGTAACTAAGCTTGGAGGTCTTCATGCTAACCCCCATATTTTGGACGCTAAGGTCCAAATCTGGGACTAAGGTTATTACATGGTGGCAGCGGTGGGAGATAGACCGAACCCAGAAGCCAGTAGAAATATTATATTTTTCTTTTCTCTGCTAAGGGCTTTTTAGCAGAGAGAAACAGTTTGGTTTTAAAAGGGAACCAGAGAGAAATTTTTTTTCTGCTCTCTCTGGCAGTTTGTGGCTTGCATGTTAAGCGAGAAGCCATTAAGAACCTGTTAAGGGTCTTTTGTCATGCAATAGCCCTCCCATTAGGGGGCAAGTACCAGCACTTATAGGCATGCAAATAAAGTGGTTTTTCTGGTTTCCCTTCATTGAACATTAGCTAGAGAGAGAAAAGGAAAAAAGCACTGTTGCTAGGCAGACTCCAGGAGGCAACAGAACCTGCAGTTCAGAAGATAAACACCGGAGGGCACTCCAACACAAGAAAACAGGAACCATGACTTCTAAGGCAAAAATTGACGCCGAAGAACAAATCAAAGAAGCTCAACACAGGCGACAACTGGAAATAAAACAAAAAGAGATGGAGATGAAAGAAAGAGAAGAACAGATCAAAGAGGCAGCCTACCAAAGAGAACAGGCAGCCTTCCAAAGAGAACAGGCAGCCCAAGAGGCAGCACACAAAAGAAAACTAGAAGAAGAAGAGGTGGCCCACCGCCGAGAAATGGAAAAACAACAAAAAGAGAATGAAGAGAAGGAAAAACAGAGAAAACATGAACTGGAGTTGGCAAAAGCTGGGCTGCCTGTGCCAGCCAACCCTAACAACCCGGCGCCAAATATTGCTCCACAGCCCAGGAAATTTCCCACCTACAAGGCAGGTGATGACACCGAGGCCTTCTTGGAAAATTTTGAAAGAGCCTGTCTTGGGTACAGCATTCCCGAAGACCAGTACATGGTAGAATTGAGGTCACAGCTCAGTGGACCTTTAGCAGAGGTGGCAGCTGAAATGCCTAAGCACCAAATGAATGACTATAAACTTTTTCTAACCAAGGCCAGATACAGGATGGGGATAACCCCAGATCATGCCCGTCGGCGTTTCAGAAACCAAAAGTGGAAACCAGAGGAGTCATTTCCCAAACACGCCTACTACATTGCAAAAAACTATGAGGCCTGGCTAACAGGAAACAACATTCAAACCTTGGAAGAACTGAACCTCCTCATACAAATGGAGCAGTTCTTGGATGGTGTTCCTGAAGACATCACACGGTACATACAAGATGGACACCCCAAGAATATCGCTGAGGCGGGGGAGATTGGAGCCAAATGGATGGAACTGGCAGAAAGCAAAAAAGCTACTGTCAAGGGGAACGATTACCCCAGGGGGCACACAGACCATAAACCCTACCACCGAGGACAGCCAAAGACCCCACATACCACCCAAGTAAAGCCACAGATACCCTACCCTTCAACCTCACCAGTCTCCAGTAACTCACCTCGGCCCAGTGACCCATCAGATGGAAGATGCTTTAAGTGTAATGAACTGGGACATATCAAGGCCAAGTGTCCCAAGAACACCATGCGAGTGCAATTCATTACACCACCATCACACCAAAGATCCCCAGGCCCGGATGCCTCTCAAATACCCTTGGAGCGAAGGGAAAATTTGAGAGTGGGCGGAAAGAAGGTTACTGCGTGGAGAGACACGGGGGCACAAGTGTCAGCTATCCACCAATCCTTCGTTGACCCCAAATTCATCAACCCAAAGGCCAAAGTTACAATTTACCCCTTCATGTCACAAGCTGTAGACTTGCCTACAGCTCAACTGCCTGTCCAGTACAAAGGCTGGTCAGGAATGTGGACTTTTGCAGTCTATGACAATTATCCTATCCCCATGCTACTGGGGGAAGACTTGGCCAACCAGGTGAGGCGGGCCAAGAGAGTGGGAATGGTTACACGTAGCCAAACCAGGCAAGCTTCCAGACCCATTCCTGTTCCTGAGCCGTCCACAGAGGCCCCGTCTGTGTTACCAGAGACCCAGACAGAGGTAGTGGAACCGGATTCCATGCCAACCACTGAAACAGCCACAGCACCTCCAGTCCCAGGCCCGGAACTGGAACAGCAACCAGCACCAGCAAGTGCAACCCCATCTTCAAACTCAACGCCAGAGGGCGCCAGCGAGCCAGAACTGGCAGAAGCAAAAGACAGCCATACCCAAAAGGCTCAGCCAGAGCCTGAAATACCCTCAGGTGCACCAGCGGAGAGCGGTACACCAGCAACGGAAACAACCCCATCACCTACATCGCTTCCAGAGGGACCAAGCCCAAGTCCACAGTCTAAGGAAGAACTGGTGACCCCAGCCTCAAGGGAACAGTTCCAGACTGAGCAGGAAGCGGATGACAGCCTTCAGAAAGCTTGGGCGGCGGCACGGAGCACCCCACCGCCTCTCAGCTCTTCTAATCGATCCCGGTTTGTTATAGACCAAGGACTTTTATACAAGGAAATTCTTTCTGGTGGACACCGGGAAGAATGGCAGCCGCAAAAACAGTTGGTGGTTCCAACTAAGTACCGGGGGAAGCTCTTAAGCTTAGCCCATGATCATCCCAGTGGCCATGCTGGGGTGAACCGAACCAAGGACCGGTTGGGGAAGTCCTTCCACTGGGAGGGGATGGGCAAGGACGTTGCCAAGTATGTCCGGTCTTGTGAGGTATGCCAAAGAGTGGGTAAGCCTCAAGACCAGGTCAAGGCCCCTCTCCAGCCACTCCCCATAATTGAGGTCCCATTTCAGCGAGTAGCTGTGGATATTCTGGGCCCTTTCCCAAAAAAGACGCCCAGAGGAAAGCAGTACGTACTGACTTTAGTGGACTTTGCTACCCGATGGCCAGAAGCAGTCGCTCTAGGCAACACCAGGGCTAACACTGTGTGCCTGGCCCTAACAGACATCTTTGCCAGGGTAGGTTGGCCCTCTGACATCCTTACAGATTCAGGGTCTAATTTCCTGGCAGGGACCATGGAAAAACTGTGGGAAACTCATGGGGTGAATCACTTGGTTGCCACCCCGTACCACCATCAAACCAATGGCCTGGTGGAAAGGTTCAATGGAACTTTGGGGGCCATGATACGAAAATTCATCAACGAATTCTCCAATAATTGGGACCTAGTGTTGCAGCAGTTGCTGTTTGCCTACAGGGCTGTACCACATCCCAGTTTAGGGTTTTCACCATTTGAACTTGTGTATGGTCACGAGGTTAAGGGGCCATTACAGTTGGTGAAGCAGCAATGGGAGGGGTTTACGCCTTCTCCAGGAACTAACATTCTGGACTTTGTAAGCAACCTACAAAGCACCCTCCGACACTCTTTAGCCCTTGCTAAAGAGAACCTAAAGGATGCTCAAGAAGAGCAAAAGGCCTGGTATGACAGACATGCCAGAGATCGGTCCTTCAAGGTAGGAGACCAGGTTATGGTCTTGAAGGCGCAACAGGCCCATAAGATGGAAGCATCATGGGAAGGGCCCTTCACGGTCCAAGAGCGCCTGGGAGCTGTAAACTACCTCATAGCATTTCCCAATTCCTCACTAAAGCCTAAAGTGTACCATGTTAATTCTCTCAAGCCTTTCTATTCCAGAGACTTACAGGTTTGTCAGTTTACAGTCCAGGGAGATGATGCTGAGTGGCCTAACGGTGTCTACTACGACGGGAAAAAAGACGGTGGCGTGGAAGAGGTGAACCTCTCAACCACCCTGGAACGTCTGCAGCGGCAACAAATCAAGGAGCTGTGCACTAGCTTCGCCCCATTGTTCTCAGCCACCCCAGGACGGACTGAACGGGCATACCACTCCATTGATACAGGTAATGCTCACCCAATCAGAACCCCACCCTACCGAGTGTCTCCTCATGCCCAAGCTGCTATAGAACGGGAGATCCAGAACATGCTACAAATGGGTATAATCCGCCCATCTACCAGTGCATGGGCATCTCCAGTGGTTCTGGTACCCAAACCAGATGGGGAAATACGCTTTTGCGTGGACTACCGTAAGCTAAATGCTGTAACTCGTCCGGACAACTATCCAATGCCACGTACCGATGAGCTATTGGAGAAGTTGGGACGTGCCCAGTTCATCTCTACAATAGACTTAACCAAGGGGTACTGGCAAGTACCGCTAGATGAACCTGCCAAGGAGAGGTCAGCATTCGTCACCCATGCGGGGGTGTATGAATTCAATGTCCTTCCTTTCGGCCTTCGAAATGCACCCGCCACCTTCCAAAGGCTGGTAGATGGTCTACTAGCTGGACTGGGAGAATTTGCAGTTGCCTACCTCGATGATGTGGCCATTTTTTCTGACTCCTGGCCCGAACACCTACTACACCTGGAAAAGGTCTTTGAGCGCATCAGGCAGGCAGGACTAACTGTTAAGGCCAAAAAGTGTCAAATAGGCCAAAACAGAGTGACTTACCTGGGGCACCAGGTGGGTCGAGGAACCATAAACCCCCTACAGGCCAAGGTGGATGCTATCCAAAAGTGGCCTGTCCCAAGGTCAAAGAAACAGGTCCAATCCTTCTTAGGCTTGGCCGGATACTACAGGCGATTTGTACCACACTACAGCCAAATCGCTGCCCCACTGACCGACCTGACCAAAAAGACCCAGCCAAATGCAGTTAAGTGGACTGATGAGTGTCAAAAGGCCTTTACCCAACTTAAGGCAACGCTCATGTCTGACCCTGTGCTCAGGGCCCCGGATTTTGACAAGCCATTCCTAGTAACCACAGATGCATCTGAGCGTGGTATAGGAGCAGTGCTCATGCAGGAAGCAACAGATCACAACTTCCATCCTGTCGTGTTTCTCAGCAAGAAACTGTCTGAGAGGGAAAGTCACTGGTCAGTCAGTGAAAAGGAATGCTATGCCATTGTGTACGCCCTGGAAAAGCTACGCCCATATGTTTGGGGACGGCGGTTCCAACTACAAACTGACCATGCTGCACTAAAGTGGCTTCATACTGCCAAGGGGAACAACAAGAAACTTCTTCGTTGGAGTTTAGCTCTCCAAGATTTTGATTTTGAAATTCAACACATCACAGGAGCTTCTAACAAAGTAGCTGATGCACTCTCCCGTGAGAGTTTCCCAGAATTCAGTAGTTAAAAAGTGTTCTTAAAATGTAGAAGTCTGTTAGTTATATACTTAGGAGTATATGTAAAGGTGTATGTGTTGTATTAATCTGTTTATTTTCAAGTTCTAGAAGGAAATCGCCGCCAGTGAGCTTCCCCACTGTCTGCAATTTGGGGGGCGTGTCATAAACAGATAGCTAAGGGTTAATGTCTCTTTCACCTGAAGCACCTGACCAGAGGACCAATCAGGAAACCGGATTTTTTCAACTTTGGGTGGAGGGAATTGAGTGTCTGTGTCTTTGTTTTTTTTCTTTTGTCTGCCTGCCTGCTTTCTCTGAGCTTTGGAGAAGTAGTTCTATTTTCTAGTCTTCTGTTTCCAAGTATAAGGACAAAGAGATCAGATAGTAAGTTATATGGTTTCTTTTCTATGGTATTTGCATGAATATAAGTGCTGGAGTGCTTTGATTTGTATTCTTTTTGAATAAGGCTGTTTATTCAATATTCTTTTAAGCAATTGACCCTGTGTGTATCATCTTAATACAGAGAGAACATTTGTACTTATTTTTCTTTCTTTTTATATAAAGCTTTCTTTTAAGACCGGTTGGAGTTTTTCTTTACTTCAGGGAAATTGAGTCTGTACTCACCAGGGAATTGGTGGGAGGGAGATCTGTGTGTGTTGAAGTGGCTAGCCTGATTTTGCATTCCCTCTGGGTGAAGAGGAAAGTACTTTTGTTTCCAGGATTGGGAACAGAGAGGGAGATTCACTCTGTTTGGATTCACAGAGCTTGTGTCTGTGTATCTCTCCAGGAGCACCTGGAGGGGGGAAGGGAAAAAGGATTATTTCCCTTTGTTGTGAGACTCAAGGGATTTGGGTCTTGGGGTCCCCAGGGAAGGTTTTTCAGAGGGACCAGAGTGCCCCAAAACACTCTAATTTTTTGGGTGGTGGCAGCAGGTACCAGGTCCAAGCTGGTAACTAAGCTTGGAGGTCTTCATGCTAACCCCCATATTTTGGACGCTAAGGTCCAAATCTGGGACTAAGGTTATTACATCTTGGTGCTGTTGAGGTGGCTGGGGTATGGGTTAATGTGCCAGGAGAGCAAGGGGTAGGCTGGGTCCCCCAGGATCACTATTGGCATTTCAACATCATCAATAGCAATTCGTTAGTCAGGAAAAACTAACTGTCCCTACTCGTAGCTTTCTGAACAATCCTGTGTTCTTAAAGATGTGAGCACCCCACACCATCCCTGACTAGCTACCATTTATGTCAGTGAAGTGTCTCTACTGATTCACCAATACTTGCATCACCATAGAAAAGTAGCCATTTCTGTTGATATACTCTGTGGCTATGTGGTCTGGTGCCAAAATAGGAATATTTCTGCTGTCTGTTGCTCCACTGCAGTTTGGAAACTCTTTTGCTGAAAATACATACACTATGTCCTGCACATTGCTGAGAATCATAGTACTGTGTAGCAGGAGATGATTAATAGCCCTGCACACTTGCATGACAATGGCCCTCAAAATGGATTTTCCAACTCCAAAATTATTTCCCACTGACTGGTAGCAATTTGGCACTGCAAGCTTCCACAGTGCTATTGCCACTTGCCTGTCCATGGTCAGTGCAGCTCTCATTTTGATGTCTCTGTGCTGGAGGGCTGGGGCAAGCTTGGCACAGAGATCCAGGAATGTAGACCTGTGCATTGGAAAGTTCTGCAGTTGCTGTTCATCATCCTACGCCTGCTTTATGATGTGATCCCACCAGTCAGTGCTTGTTCCTTGGGCCCAGGAGCAGCATTCCACCACCATGAATGCCATCAACAGCCTGGAATTGGTTCTCACTAAGTCCCTCAAAATCTGTCCTCCAAGAAAGTCATGTTCCCTGCTCATTCAGTTTTTCTTATGGCTCTGCAAATAACAGGATAGTGCTTCCTATGCTTGCAGTGCTTATGACGGTGGTGCAGAGCTGTGACGGCTCCATGCTTCTGTCAGAGATGGCAGACAGCGAGGAGGGTCATGCAAGTTCGTGGGATTCTTAAGAAGGCACGAAAATTATGTGATATAGATGACATTATGGGATGAAGGCAGATGTATGGTGGGAAATTGATCCCTTGTTCACAGGCAGCCCTGTGCGACTCAGTTTTGCCCCACCATGCATTGTGAAAACTTCCCAAAAAACAGAGTGGTGGACAATGGCAGGTTGTGCACTGGGATACCTACCTATGGTGCACTGCACTGTGCACCGACACAAGCACTCCCGGTGAGCATGTATAGCACCAACACAAGGAGCCAAGTATACATGCACACAAGCGACATCATAACTGTGACAGCTTTATGTCAATGTAATTTGTATTGACCAAAGTTTGTAGTGTAGACATGGCCAGTCTGGTAAGAGTGGGAAACTGTAATAAGTTGAAGAAAACTTGATCAGTTAACGCACAGTTTCAATCACTATTTTCCATGGATTCACTTCCACTTACGTATTATATTGTGCAGGAAGGACAGAGGGCTTATATGGTGAGGTGCAGTGCTAGTTGACGACTGGCAATTTGATGGTGCATGTTCAGAGGCAAAGTAAATGTGAAACTAAGGCCTGGTCTACACTACGGGGTTAGGTCAAATTTAGCCGCATTAGGTTGATTTAAAAATGACTGTGTCCACACAACCAACTCCGTTCTGTTGACCTAAAGGACTCTTAAAATCAACCTCTATACTCCTCCCCGAGTAAGAGAGTAGTGCTAAAATCGACCTTGCTGGGTCGAATTTGGAGTAGTGCGGATGCAAATCGATGGTATTGGTCTCCAGGAGCTATCCCAGAGTGCTCTATTGTGACCACTCTGGACAGCACTTTATACTCCGATGCACTAGCCAGGTGCACAGGAAAAGCCCCGGGAACTTATGAATTTCATTTCCTATTTGGACAGTGGAAACTACGGGAACTGTGGGATAGCTACCCACAGTGCACTGCTCCGTAAGTCAATGCTAGCCACGGTAGTGAGGACTCACTCCGCCAACTTAATGCATTTAGTGTGGACATACGCAATTGATGGTATAAAAGCAATTTCTAAAAATTGACTTCTATAAAATCAACCTAATTTCGTAGTGTAGACATACCCTTACAGTGCTGAAGTCTAGCAAGGTGGTTCTTATGGAAAATTCATAGAGTTTAGCTCTTTAAAATTACACTTATGGTAGTAAACTCTTTTGGACAGGGGCTGTCTGTGTTTATACAGTGACTGCCACAGGAGGGCCCTGGTCTATGAGAGGGGACCATAGGTAGGGGCCTCCACAATACAAATGATGATAATGGAGGAGTTTACACAATGGGAGACTTCTGGTTACTGGTATGTAACCCAGGAGTAGTTTTTGTTTGTCGTCTTTTTTTAAAATCTGCAACGTAAAGTATCTTGATGGAAGTTTCCTTAAACCGAAAACCCCACATTAGCCACCCCTTCCCACCAGAACAAATAAACAAACCCACAGCTAGTATGTCTCTTGTTTCTTGGTTGAAATCTGTCATAAAACTCTCTTTTTCCAGAGATGAAACCGCATGAGTGGTTTCACAAACTGAATACTATATTTCACTACTATGTAGATGGCCATGTTGCAATCCAGAATTAATTCTGGATGCAGACAAATTCTCTTCCACTATGTCGGATGCATCCGATGAAGTGGGTATTCACCCACGAAAGCTCATGCTCCAATACGTCTGTTAGTCTATAAGGTGCCACAGGACTCTTTGCTGCTTTTACAGATCCAGACTAACACGGCTACTCCCCTGATACTCTTCCACTATATTTTTCTTAATCTACTAAACATATGTAATATTAAATGACTGGATTCTGTGCTCCTAAAACTTAAAAAAGCCTTCATATTTTTAGGTGAAATGTATAAGGCAATTATTCTATTATATGTCCTACGTGTATTAGTTCTTAATGCTTTTTGAAATAGTTAAGATGCTAATGTTTGAAAACTAATGTAATTTTTTTGTGTATTCATTTAAAATGAAAACTGATCCTGCCGGATAATCTATCTAAATAGCCTTGGTCTGCCCTGTTTTATACCGATATCCATCACCATAGTAGCTGAACATCTCCCAAGAGTAAGAACAACAGTGATAGCTCATTCTCTTCTGTCCCTGCTACCAAGAGGCAGGTTTAATTTTCTGAAATTGTTTAATATGTAGAGTAATCATACCAAATACAATGACTCTCTGCTCTCATACACTTAAAATGAGAAAAAAAATTAACTTTTAACAAACACTACAGTTCTAAAAATAAAACACATTGTATCCTGTAACAGTTTGAAACTTGTTTTCTTAAGTACTTTCAATGGGATTTTGACTCCTAAGTGCCTAAATCCCATTTGAAAATGAGGTTTAGGCTGTTAAATTAGTTAGGTGTTACAGTACTGAGTGCAGCAATGCCTGAATAACCTTTAAAAATCCAGGTCTTAAGCCCTGATCTTTGTATTTGCATGGAGTCCCATTGACTTCTCTGAATCTACCCACATCGGTCTCTGGGCCTTAGACACTCTTATGATGGGTATGATAGAAGATCGTAAATAGGCTGTCAGAATCCAAATCTTGCACACTTCAGATTGTTGCAAGACTGACTATCTTCTGGTGGCTGTAACTAACCAAATACTTACAGTTTTTGCAATGGTTATTGTTGAATGTTTTAGGACAGGCATATTCGGTGAGAGGTGCAGAACATTCATACATTTTTAATGTATCAGAGGGGTAGCTATGTTAGTCTGTATCCACAAAAAAAACAACGAGGAGTCCAGTGGCACCTTAAAGATGAATGCCCAAATAAATCTGTTAGTCTTTAAGGTGCCACTGGACTCCTCATTGTTGTGGGGGTTTTCTTAATAATTTTTTTTGTTACCTTTATTGACTGGTAGTATTGAATGTGCTAAAATTACATTACTAATTTACCCCCAGTTTTGGGTGCTGTACCAATCAATAACATTAAAAGTCTGATTTTAAACTGGCAAAAGCACAAAAATCAGCTTCAAACTTCAATTAGACAGAAAAGTTATTCTGAAAATTACATAAAAGAATTTGTATTTGTTTTTTCCTCAGTGGGTTCATATCAGTTTCGCTCAGTTTAGAGGTTAAATTCTTTTTTGCAATCATCATCACAAACTCCATTTGACATCTGCAAATCCACATGTTTTTTTTCTCTTACATAATCACCTGTAGTGGTTTGCTTTAGCTGACACTTGTTGATGGATGAGGCAGAGTGGACTCAATCTTGTGTTCATGTAGCTGTTTTGGTTGTACAGGAGTAAAACTCTTGGTTTGTCAGGGAAAAAGCCTACTCACCACTCCTTTACTAGGGTTTTCCTACCACATATGGCCCCAGAATTAGAGCTGCCAGTGAGGGAATGTCTGTCTGAGACATGCCAATAGGGAGAAGTTCAGAGAAAGCTTATGTCTCTGAGAGGTTGCTGGAAGAAGTAGGAGAAATCTCCTGGTCTCCGATGGAACATTTTTCCTTATTTTCTATCCTCTTTTCTTATTTGTTGTCTTATCTCTTTTCTAGCGATGAGCCTGAACTTTATCATGTTTCTGACCAGTTTCTTAGAGATTCACTTGTTCGGTCTTGCTTTCTTTATTGGCTGGCTGCCGTTCCCACCACCAGGTTACATAAATGGCTCTTTAGTTTAGCCATGGTTGTGTGCTAGATGCTGCTTTCAGTGTGTGAGGTCTCTCCACAATCTAATTTATGCATAGTTGTGCCTTACTCTGCCAATACGTACTATGGAAGACAACAAAGAACAGAAAATGGAGGTACCAAGAAAACCAGGATTATTTGCGGCTCCACATTATTTCCTAATCACCTCAGATCAACTCAACAGGAGACCAGCAGAAAAGAAGCTGCAGTAGTTCGAGGGTGTTTGCTAAAGCTAGTCTTTACCTTGAACTCGCTCAACCATATGTAAGTTTTCCAGGATGGTAAGTGTTAAAGTCCTTGCGTCTCTAGTCCTTTCTTGGGACAAGTAATTCATGTTCCAGAGGTTGTATATTAGGATCTTAAGGCAATGGGCAAAGCAACAGAAGTTCCACAATTACCATCCAGATAAGATGAGCACAATTCAAGCACTTCCATAGTAGCTATGGCTCATTCCTAATGCAATTTGAACTGATCTGCAAAATTCCCAAGGCAGGAGAATGTTCTCAGGGCTAGCAAGGATTTGCATGTGCCCAGAAATGGTTGAAAGCACAACAAATGGTGTAAGACACTAGCTGCCTCACCTCATAGACCTGAAAGCCCCACTTATAATCATTCTGCCCATCTCCGTTTCCTTCCTTATCCACAAGAGTGAGTTTTCTCAATCCAGCAACAAACAAAGAAAAGGTGCAAGATTGAATATTCTCCTCCACTTTCATAGAGATGGTGCTCAGAAAGTTTTTCATTGCTTTATTGTTGTAGTTGTTGTAAGTTGAGAGCAAGAAGAGGAGCAGAGTAAGTTAAAACATGAGACTTCAGCAGGAAAAGAACTTTGTTTCATAAGGGTACAGACAGTCCCTGGGTTACCCAAGACCCGACTTACGCAAATTCGCACTTATGGAAAAAGTTCCATAAGCCAGAAATAGGATTTTTGAGTTATGGAAATTTTTGCATAACATACGGGTATACGTTTCTGACTTAGCAAAATTCGAGTTACGCACAGCTTTCTGGAACGGAACAATTGCGTAAGTCGGGGCACGTCTGTAAAACGATTTTAAAGGTTTTTCAAGACATGGAGGATGTTCTGTATGTTAATTGAGAAGGAACCATTTTCCCCATTTAAAAAGAAAAAACATTTGCCAACAGACCTCAAATACCATTTAATAGTAACTTACGTTAAATTCTGATATTTTAAAGGTGACCACTTTAGTCCGTGTAGTAGTTTATTATTTGTGTCATGACCAGAAGTTATATATGCATTTTACAGAACACAGCAGAAGCCTGGTCCTTGCTCTGGAAAGTTTACTGTCTAGGTTAGAACATGTAGGGGTTATTACAACATAAAAAGAGAGGTTTAAGGTAACATAGACAATATGTGATAATTATTCATGTACACACCTTAGTTCATGTCTCTTCCTTTTCTTACTACAGCTGCATGTCAAGGCTTTAGTTCCTGTCTTGATATGCTATATGCTTTATTCATCAAATCCATGGTGCAAATCCATGGACCAAATAAATTCTTGTGAAATTATGACACACATCTGCATGGAATTTCTCAAAATCTCATTTAGTACGGATTTGATGTTTTACTACTTTAATAACTTTGTTGTAGTTTATTACATGATCTAGTGATGAAAAAGATTTGTAAAAGGTAATTCAAGGCAATGGACACAACAACCAAAAAGTAAGATTAGATGTAGTCATATATTTTGCTTAATCAAGCCTTTAAGAATTCCACCTTTATAAAATGAGGGCCACACTTTAGAAGCTACTTCTGAAAATTTGGCTCCAAACATCTGACTTTACCTGTATTATTGGTTTTGTAATTACTTACAGTAATATGTTGTAGGGATGTTGTACTTTGTGGTTGTCCCTTTGATTTAAAATGGAATCTTCTTGTGTCTTTGTCTTATTACTGAACCATTTTACATGTGCTTTGTTGTTAGGAGCAGCACAACTTCAAGTTCTAGAGGGAGTGGAAGTCACTGCAAACCTGAAGGCCAGGAGGAAGCTCTAAGAACACGCAGCTCAGAACAGACAACACCAGAAAATGAAGAAACAAGTAAGATACGTAGTTATTCCTGTAATGGTAAGATCCCAGTTCTATTCATGGCTACGGTTGAACTCAGTGGGAGTCGCACACATACAGAAATGAGGGCAGAAAGTAACCTTAATAGAACATTATTTTTGTCATTTATTTCCAAGAAGTCAAAATGGATAACACCTCAGGAAGGCAACAAATTATTTATTTTACAAAACTAATTCCAGTTGTCAACTGAAGAGGCATGTAGCTATGTATATTCCTTAATTCTGAACGTCTGGTCCTTTATTTCTTTGTGTTATGGGAGAACAGTGAATAGTTTCTACTGTCACCTTGAGGAGAAGTTTCTCGCAGGCCAGAATTAAAGAACATTGGTGGGGTAGAGAAGGCTTGTACCACTGTGTCTATTCTGTATTTGCACTCTAGATAATTAGGGGACTTTGGTATTCAGGGCTGTTACCTTTTAAACAACATTAATATTTACATTTATTAAAAAAAACACATTTTCACTGATGTTAATCCATTTAGTAAATGGACAGTTGAAGCTGGCAGCTTATAAAGGGGGCATACAATGTTAAGGTGCAAATTGGAGAAAAATATATTGTGCTGAATTCAGTCAACCTGTTCATTGCTGCAGGAGATAGTTGGAGCAAATGTCTGTATCAGTGAATATTTAGTGAGATTTCCAAAGAAATGCCTAGAAATATGATGATTACCTTTTAATAAGTTAATCAACCTTTGTAACTCTAGGTAATCACAACTGAGTTATCACATCTTCTGTTTCACAACATTAAAAGTAAATTAGCTACTAAAATACTTATATGATCAAGTATTGAATTGTAGCATGGACCAAGAAAGACTCTCCCACCTCACTTTTATTCTCTGATATACCAAACTGAACAATTGGTAAGTGGATTTATGGGGTCTTTTTGTCTTCCTCTGAAGCATTAGAAACAGGCACCTGAAGTAGCATTCCAGACTACACGAACCAATGGCTTGATACAGTGAAGCAGTTTCAATGTTCTTCAGGACTTATGGTGTATACTCATGTTACTGAAATGATTATATGATCTGGTGTTTAATTCCAGGAGTCCGTAAAGAATTGCCCGAGGAAGTTACAAGTGCTGAAGAGTTGAAAACTATAGATGAAGCTGTAGAGAGAGCAGAAACAGGTTTGTCTGCTGTGTCTTCATATGATTGTCTGGCTGAAAAAGGGTAAAGCCAAGCCAAACACAAAATTTATTTATAACATTTATAACAACGTCTTCCTGAGCAGATTAACTATCAGTGGCTAATTTTGACTGCCTTTTTCTTTTAGCGAATATTTCTGAGCATCCTGGAACCAGCACAGAAGGAGAAAGTGATCCCAATCTTGACAGCATCTGTAGGAACCCAGAGGAAGGACCTTCAAGTGAAAAAAGCAAAGAACAAGAGAGTTCAAGTCAAAGTACAGAGTCTACTGCCAACCCAGTTAATACAAACCATGAACATCAACCACAGCCAGACTCTTCAGGGCTTGCAAGTCATGAAGAATCGTCCACCAGAAGCACTACTTTCCAAGAAACTGATGATAGTGATGATGACCCTGTCCTGATACCTGGTGCAAGGTATCGAGGAGGACCAGGACATAGGTTAGTAGAATTCTTTCCTTTTCTATTATTTGGCATCAGTATTTTCTGAGAGAAAACTAGTAACTGATTCTCCAGCCCCCTACAGAAGGATCTCAAAGCGTGTGGCCCAGAGCGCCTCATAAACAACTTACCAGGAACCTTGAAGGCTGCATCTAGTTAGCATATATATATTTTCAAAAGAAACTCATACAAACCTCATACTTGTTATGTTTGTATATTTCTTGCTAAAGGACTAATAACAGCTTTTTATCTGAGGTCCCCAGTGATAAATGTTTGCAGTTAATCAGTGTTGTTCTCAACGCATTTTAGGATACTGTCACAATTTCAGGGCAACAACACCCATACTCCCCTTCCATGGTCCACAAACAGCAACCACTTTGGGCTTGTGGCTCCCAGATATCACTTCTCCTGGCCAGAGACCCACATCTCACTTCCTTCTGACTGGGGGTTTTTAAGGTTCTGCAGCTTCCTGATTTACACTGATCTCCCAGCCAGCGAGACTTCCTAAAAGGCCAGTGCTTGTGTTGTGCCTTCTCTGCAAGGGTTATGACCAGTGATTGCCCCAAGTTATAATTACCACATAGCTGCTTCTAAGCAAGCACATTTATTCTTAATAAGTTTTCTCTGTAATGCTTTAACTTAAAACAATAAAAACATACACACATGCTAAAAAAGTTATCGGAAGTCACCCCCAACTCCAGTCTACGGCTCTGGTAGGTTTTAGTTCTTCAAAACCCACAGGTGGGTCTTCATCATGGTTACAAGTTCATCCACGTTAAGTCCCAAACCAGATTAGCCTTTTCTTTATATTGCCTTGGCCTTTGATGTTGTCCTTCTGTAACAGGTAGTCATAGAAACATAGAAATCTGCAGACAGAGACCCTGTTCTCTGGGCATAGCTTCAAAAGGCTGGGATTTTGCATAACTGGAGGTGGGGAGTTTGCATTAACTTCTCCCTAGGGATTCTCCAAGAAATCCGCTTACCACTTTTTGTCCTAAAACTCCATAATTGTTTGGCACATTTTCAATACAGTCTTTTGAGCTCCGAGGTCTTGTATAAGTCATATCTCAACCCTAGAAAGGCTGCTTACAATCCTGGATCACAATGATACATAAACTTAACCTTGAAAGACCTTACTGTATTATTGCAGGAAATTGCCCATCTGTCACAGATACAGTGGTCTACAGTTTGTCTTCTATCTACACTGTAAGCATCCTTGGTTTGCAAAAGAACTCACTATTGGTAGGCAGTGCTGCATTTCTCTGTAGCGTCTGTTTAATGCACGGTGCCTTTTCTCCATTGGTGATCGATCAAATAATTTTGAATTTTCCTTTCTCTCTCATGAGAAGAGAACTTTCATACCCTTTTTCTCTTGTTAACTTCTGAATACCAGTGTGGACAGGACTACTAATGATTATGAGAGTTACTAGAAAATTGTGGCTGCAAAAAAAAGGGGTTTGATGGGTTCTGTACAGTTTTTTCCTGTAGAATCTAAGTACTCATTTTAAAAAAAACAACCTTTTTTGACCATTGTTACTAAGAGAGTTTCCTATATATCGTATATTTGACATCTTAATCCATAATTGGCATAATAACCCTCCCATTCACCAAAATATGCTGTTAACATCAACGCCTGGACTGTTCAAATAGTTTCCTAATTTGTTAAGCAAACTTTCAGCTATTGGACTCAAGGCAATATATTTTTCAAATTTTTATTGTCACTTTCAGTTGCACCTTAGATATGGTACATCTCTCATTTGAGACATACTTAACACTGTATGAGGTGTAGAGGTTATGTTTCTGTTAATCATGTACACTGGAAATGCAAATCGTTGAAACTTAACTGTACTGCTTGCTAAAGAAATTAACTTGGCATCAACTTTAATGTCCTCCTTAATTGCTTTCTTTTTCATATTTGTTCTTTAATATATATTTAGGTCGTGGAGGGTGGGAAGCAGCGAATGACTCATCCTGTTTTCCCTGGGATTCATAGGTTTTGCAAAATAGGAATTTTCCAAGGGGCTGGATGACTATGTCCCTAGATGACATCATAGCCCAGAACACTGAGCAGTGTATTAAAGCCCACCACTGTAATTGACGTTGTTTGGCACTCGTATTGGAATGTTAGATTGAATGGACCATGGAGCCTGAACTACTCTTTTGCCCCTCAGGGTTTGGGTTGAGATACATTGATGAGGCATTGTGGAAAAGCTTTTCCCTCCTGGGATATGTCCACACTAGGGGAAAAAATGTGATTTCACCACATTACTCGATTTTTACCTTGACTCATTAACACGTATGAGAACTACAACTGCCCTGCCTACCCTGTTGTTTTACCACAGTTGATTAACACATGGTTTTAAAAAATAGAATTAAAAAAACCCTAAAACTTTTTTCTTATTTCAAAACCCAGGTGTTCGTGCAGTCCCAGGTAACTAATGTTATGTAAATATCATAGATACTGTGACAGACCCAGGCCAATGGGATACAGGAGTCTGGTAGAGGGCAAATATACTGGTCACTGGATGAGTAGTTTTTTGTTCCCTGAGTGACCAGAGCAGGGGCAGAACTAGAGTAATCAGGAACCTGCTAGAACCAATTAAGGCAGACAGGCTGATTAGAACACCTGCAGCCAATCAAGGCAGGCTAATCAGAGCACCTGGGTTTAAAAAGGAGCTCACTCCAGTCAGGCGAGAGAGAGCCAGAAGAGAGGAAGTGCGTGTGAGGAGCTGGGAGCAAGAAGGCAAGGAGCTGAGAGTGAGAGGGTGTGCTGCTGGAGGACTAAGGAGTGCAAGCATTATCAGACACCAGGAGGAAGATCCTGTGGTGAGGATAAAGAAGGTGTTTGGAGGAGGCCATGGGGAAGTAGCCCAAGGAGTTGTAGCTGTCATGCAGCTGTTACAGGAGGTACTATAGACAGCTGCAATCCACAGGGCCCTGGGCTGGAACCCGGAGTAGAGGGTAGGCCCAGGTTCCCCCCCAAACCTCCCAACTCCTGATCAGACACAGGAGGAGCTGACCCAGACTGTGGGGAAGATCACTGAGGTGAGCAAATCTGCCAATAAGCACAGGACCCACCAAGGCAGAGGAGGAACTTTGTCACAATACATAAATCTGTGAGACTTCATCCTCCAGGGTTGTAAGTTGGGCACCTTTCACCAGGAACGAATTCTCTGAACATTTGTAAAGCTTTAGACAACAAAGCAAGTCACATTTCTGAGGCTGGAAAAAGGCCCTGGGAGTTTTCTTGCTCCTGTATCTTTCTGTCTGGTACATTACTCTTTTTTTAATCTTTCCCTCATCTCCTCTTTTACTGTAGCAGTTGCAGTGTATTGTCTTACCTCCAAGTCAGAATGATAGGTGAGCAATAACTTCATTAAATGCTGCTTTTCTTCCAGAGGATGTTGTGGAGTCTGCACTATTCCTTGGTAGGCTCACTAGATACCTATGTAATGCCCCCAAAACTGTAGACATTCTATGAAAATCTCAGTGGGATTTGTCAGTGTTTTTATGTGGGTTTTTTTTGGTTTTGCAGCCATCTAGTGAGGAAAGCTAAAAGTCTTATAACAGGTTAAGTATAAATAATCAAGGATGGTGCTCTGTCATGTACCACCAGTATAGCCAGTTTCCAGAAATCTTCATTATTTTTTCAGCAATTCTAAGTGTCTTAGCTAACGTGCAACCCCAATTAGGATTCTTAAGCTTTAGTTCAGCAAAGCATTAAGTTTCGCCAATGAAACTTGAGCGTATGCTTAAACTCAGTTTTTAGCAGGATATAACTCCAACCAAGTTCTTGTCTCATGCCACAATTTTGATATTACAGACATAACTGGTATAAGCACTCTTTTAATTACTTATAACTTTGTCAAACTTTAGCAATTTGAGCTGAAATTTTCTATGCTGTATCTGTTTCAGGCTTTTTTATTTGTTTGTTTGTTTTAATTTCTGCCAAAATGATTCATTCGTTTGAGAATGAGGCCAGGGAAAAATACATTTTGCCTATTTTAAAAAACAGAATAATCTGGCATTTTATTTGAAAAGTTTTGGTTCAGGGACTTGAAATTTGGCAGGTGGTGGCCTTTGTGTCAGGGTTGTGCATTTTGCTCTACCCATGAAAATCTTCCCAAATTTGGTCAAGATATAAGCCTTTGAAAAATCATAGTTCTCACATGCTCAGATGTGACTTCTTAGATTTTAGTAGCTAAATACCCCAGAGATTCCATACACACTGGGTATATACCAGCTTGGGGCCGGGCAGGACTTTGCCTGAAAATTACAGCTCTGGGCTGCTTTAAGCTGTGCTGCATCTGGACACCTGAACTGAGAGCAGGAAGCCTGTCTGTCCTGTGCTCAGTGACTCTCTCTGATGGGTTCAGACGAAGTGGAGGACAGACCAGCCTGATTCAAATACAGAAGGAAAAAAAGCTAGACCTGTGGAGTCTGAAGGGAGGAGTAAGCTGAGACAAAGACCCTGTAGGATGATACTGGGACTGGAGACTGAAGTGAGTGGAGAGGAAGACTGGGATTGAGAACCAGTGGAGTGGGGGACAGGAAATGAAGGGGGGAAGGGAGACAGGTCTAACTAGGCACAGGGGATCAGTTGGGACTGACTGGACAAAGACTGTGACAGGGAGCTGAGATGGGGTGTCAAGGTTCCTTCTCCACTCTGAACTTTAGGGTACAGATGTGGGGACCTGCATGGACACTTCTAAGCTTAATTACCAGCTTAGATCTGGTATCGCTGCCACCACCCCCAAGCACTACCTTTTTCCATGTATAGTCTTGAGGGACTTCACCAATTCCCTGGTGAACACAGATCCAAACCCCTTGGATCTTAAAACAAGGAGAAATTAACTATCCCCCCTCCTTTCTCCCACCAGCTCCTGGTGGATCTGGATCCACCTCCTTTGATCTAAAAACAAGGAAAAAATCAATCAGGTATTAAGAAAAAGGCTTTTAATTAAAGAAAAAAAAGGTAAAAGAAAACCCTCTGGGAGAGATTAGCATACCAGCTACTCTCACAGACAACAGATTCCAAACAGAAAGGATGTTCCCCTTGGCAAAAACTTAGTTACACAAAAAAATACCCAAATACCCAATTTTGATAATTCCCTTAATGGTACCAAGACAAGTTACAAAGAAAATAAACATAAACCTGTTTATCCCTTTCTAAAACTTGCTACTCTGATAAGAGGCTGGTTCCTGATCTTTTTCACTCCGGCTGAAACTGAGACTCTAAACAAAGGAAAACTTCTCTCCTTCTGTTTGAAACGTCTTGTTCCCCCATTGGTTCCTCTGGTCAGGTGTCAGCTAGGCTAGGTGAACTTCTTAACCCTTTACAGGTAAAAGAGTCATTAACCCTTAACTGTCTGTTTATGACATGGGGAGACACTGAGATTTGACAAGGAGCCCAGAGATGAAGACTGGGACTGGGTATGTGGGGGCAACTGGAGACCATGATGATGGTAGTGAAACAGACTGGATGAGAAGCCAGGAGGAAGGAACTGGGACTAGTAGAGCAAGGAGAGTGGCGAGAAGGAGCTTGGAGGTTAGGGGGATAGGACTGGGAATGATTGAACAAAGAGACTGGGATGAGAATCCTGAGGAATGGAGACTGAGACTGGCTAGGTGAGGAGAATGGGACTGGGATGAGGAGCCAGGGTGGGGAAGAGATATAACTTGGTACCCAGGATATGTTGGGTAGGAGGAGGCAGAAGGGGTCAAGCTGGGTGGGAATGTGAAGAAGAGTCTGTATCCACTGCAGCACACTTCCCTCCTGAGCCTGGAGTGGAACCCAAAATTCCTGAGTCTCACCATTCCTCTGCTGGTTCACATAGAGGATGACAACCTACTACTGTTATCAGTTGAACAAACCTCTGCCACTGTGATGGACATAAAGGTTTCCACCCTGCTGATGACGTATGTGGGTGTCAATATGATGCCACATGATGGAATAACTATTATTTCAGTTCCTTAAAAAAAAAAAACTAGAAAATTACACAAACTGTTAAAAGAACAACATTAAGTTTACATTGAAAAGTTAGGAAATGGCAGGTTTAAGGTTGCCTGTGCAATTTTAATTCAACCACCTTATGTGTATGCATTATGTTACAGTCTTTAGTTGCATGACTACATACTGTTTTTCCACAGGACCACTCCCTCACTCAGTGGAGTATTATGTGTAGCATTAGAATCTTAGTAGTTAGAGACGAAGATCTTAAGTTAATTTCCTCAGCAAGGACAGCATATGGTATGGTCTGCTGCTTTGAACACAAGAATCTCCCAAATTCTAATCCCATCTCTGATACGGATGTCCTTTGTGACCTTGAGCCAAGAACTTATCCTCTTATAGACTCATAGACTTTAAGGTCAGAAGGGTTTTATGATCATCTAGTCTGACCTCCTGCACAAAGCAGGCCACAGAATCTCACCCATCCACTTCTATGACAAACCCCTAATCTATGTCTGAGTTACTGAAGTCCCCAAATTGCGGTTTGAAGACCTCAAGCTGCAGAGAATCCTCCAGCAAGTAAGTTCCCCTCCCATATTTTTTTTTATCCCTATCGGGTGTTCTGTTGAGTATTTGATGAAGATTGCAATAGTGCTGTGAGCACAGACAGTGCTGTATAAGAGCCAGCTTTCCCGCCAGACAGCATATCTGATATTAAGTGAATATTACACTTCATTTTACAGACTTCTCCCTTGTCTGTATCTGACTGCATCAGTGAGGATTGTAAGGCTAAATTCTACTCTTAGTTACACCAGTGTAAATCTAGTATATGGTAACTGCACTGAAGTTGATATGGTTAAATATTTCATATGCAAATAAAAGCCAAACTATAATGCTTGCCTTTTCCCACTGTATGGCTGTACAGCCCAGTGTGGTTTAGGATTACCTCCAGGCTTTTGATGATGATTAAATTTAATACCCCATTCACTTCAATTTGTTCTTGTGTATATGTATAAGGAGCAGAGCTTTCCTACATAGTTGAATGGTGACAAGGTTAAATAATAAAATTTATATTTTTTCTTTCTGGTTTCAGGATTTTAGAATGCCTTTTGAATGATTGGTGAATAAGTGGCAAGGGTTTGTGTGTGAAGGGAAAATCATGATTTTCCAGTTAAAGACCACACTGGAAGACTTGGAAGCTGACTGTGAATCCTCTTCAGTACTTCTTATTCAGACAAAACTCCTTTTGTAATCAGTGAGAGTTTGTCTGAGTGAGTACTGAATTCAACTTCTTGTAATTTTAATATATTGCCACATATGATCCTTGATTTACAAAAATATGTCAGTACTATACCAGTGGCTAAACCCTTCCCCTCATGGTCATAATAACAAATCCACCATGTCCAACTCCTCTTTACTTCTATCCCAGGGCCAAGTGCCCCAATATCTTCAAATTACATGTATTCAGACTGTACATTCAAATGTATGCATATTGTGGTACCTGGTCTTGAGAAGAGATGAGGTTCAGAGGGTATCTGCAGCTTGGAAGAGGAATCTGGAGTATATTACTTTGGGAAAAGGGTGAGATGAGAATGTTCATGAGCTTGTCAATGGAGTGGGATTTGGGAGGATTTCCATAGATAAGAGAGTTTTAGGATTATTAGATCTCAAATTTAAATACGTTCGCTAGGCTGCATGTCTCAAAGTGTTGTGGTATTCAGGACATTCCAGTACTTGGGGGAAAAAAACACAAAATTTTGGTCTTTGCCTTAGCAGACTGAAACATAAGCCTCCATTTAATACCATAAAGAAGTCTTAGGCCAGTCTACACTACCACTTACTTCAGTATAATGTATGTTGCTCAGGGGTGTGAATAAGCCATTTCCCAAGTGACAGGTTATTGTAACTTATAAGCGCTGGTGTGAACAGCACTATGTTGGCAGGACATAGCTACCATCTCTCGCGAAGGTAGATTTATTATGCCAACAGGAGAGCTCTTTTCCATCGGCATAGAGCATCTTCATCTGCACCGATGTATCGCTTCTAGAGTAGACTAGTCCATAGAAGCCTAAAGCATTATCATGTAACTCTTTCATGTAAATATGACCAAATCAGAGGTGATGCTTATATGCACCTATCCTTCAAGACTCTTTTCATACTATTCAACAAAACATTGTACTAAATGTAGAACTACTTTTGTATATCTTGCATCAGGACCTTATGGGTAAATCCACACAGCAGATGAGAGGTGGAATTCTCACTTGGGTAGCGTACAAATGCTAGCTCTGCTCGAGCTAGCACCTAAAAATAGTGTGATCATGGCTACTTGAGCTGGCTGCCCAAGTCTGTACCGAAGGGGGCAGACAGGATTGTACTCAGGCCGCTAGCCCAAGCTGCCGTTTGTGCCACCATGGTCATGGTGCTGTTTTTTAGCATACTAGCTCAAGCAGAACTAGCTCTTGAAAATATGTATGTCTACCTGAGCTGGAAGCACACTTCCCAGCTCCTGTTTAGCGATACCCTTAAAGATAATTTATTTACCATTATCTGAGGGGTAGCTGTGTTAGTCTGTATCTACAAAAACAAAAAGGAGTCCGGTGGCACCTTTAAAGACTAAACCTTTAAAATCTTTAAAGACTATATCTTTAAGGTGCCATCGGACTCCTCGTTGTTTTTCCATTATCTGTTTGACCAAGTCAGCTTGATAAACTAGCATGCTTCACTGAGCGTTGTATTCCGTAAAATTCATTCCATTATTGTTACCTATTTGATATTTAAAGTAACAGACTTTGATGGAGCATGGAAAAAGACCACAAATCAGCTTGTTGAGAGTCCAGAGACAGAAAAGAAAAGGACATGTTTACTTCCCCAGTTGGAAATTCTATTGCTGGACAGCTGTAATTCAATATATTTGGGCTGCAGAGAAACAGCCCCATGTGACAAAGCACTGATGCAGTACATTGCTCACCCTTTATTCTTTTCAATCTGATTTATGGTAAAGACATTTGGCTCCCTCAGAGATTCGATTACGTGCTATAGTAGGGGGCACCTCTGCAAATACAGAAAAATATAATCAAGTACCTTGACAAAGTGCCAAAATTCCCATTGACTTCCTGGGAATATCTGGTGTGTTTCCTCTAGGAAGAAGATGACACTAAGTTTCAAAAAGGGAATGCTAAAATCCTGTTGACTATTGGAGACCTTTTCCAGGGTAAAACATTACTGAACTTTGAACTGCTTGGAATAAAGTTTAAGCTCTACAAGTTAAACACTTCCTAGACATTGGAAAAACTCCACAAAGAATGATATAGAAGAAAAATTCAGATTGCGACATAACACAGATTAGTTTTTGTCTATAACATACAACTTTTCTGTTGTGGAATGCTAGAAAGAGTATACCTCAAATTCTCTGGAGTCACGATTTTACAGTTTCTCCTAAGGATAATAATTGGCAGATGGACTTGAATACCCCTTTGCAACCTGTTTGCAAGACTTAAAAAGTAAATGTAGTACTTCATGCTGCATGAACTTTTTACTGTTTTCCTTCAATTTTGAACAAAATGAATATAGATCTACACTTCAGATGTTCTAAATGTGAGTCAATATTCATCATTCATATGTTGTTTAAGGATCTCCCATTATGTGCACTCCTTTAGATGCCTAATCCAACTTTTAATTGTTTCAAACTGGGAACTGGCTCTATTTAACCCACTGTTATGTGTTCTGGGAATCTATCCACAGGACCAGCTCTCTCTAGTGCCTAACTTAAGGAACACAGTGTCTGCAGGGAAAAAACTTATCCTAAATGTAACAGTATCAATAAATCTATGCTATAGATATGAAAACACGAAATCTGAACATACTTTATTATTCCTAAAACAACAGCACCAAAGAGAGCTTCTATCAGGTATATAAAAACATCCTGCTCTTCAAGTCAATTAACCAGGATTTACATTTAGTGAACATAACTTAGGTGTCTTTGGAGTCTAAAGTAGCAGTCAATCTGTTGCCTGGTATTAGTATGATTTAGTATTTAAACTTGTAATGAAGATTAAATAGATGTTAAATAGAAGATTCCCCCCCCCAGAATTTAATTGCTATGTCAAATTGTCAAAAAGGCAAAACTAAAAAAAAAATAGTAAACCTATAGTTCAATATTTTCATTTTACTTGTTTTCTGACATAGTGTTCCTTACATTGATTCCCATGTAACTATTCCTCTGTTTACCTTGAATTCAGTAGAAATATATCTTTTAAAAAGCTGTTTGAGATTTGAACATAGAAAAAGGCCACAGCAATGGTTTTAAAGTCCAGAACAAGTATTTTTGCAGGTTTATGTAATTGTGAAACTGCCCACACTCTCTGAAGTTGTTACATTCTGGGCTGAGATCAGCCATGAGCCATTATCACCCAGAACTGAAAATGGGAGACTTAGAATGGAATGGCCTTCTCATTCTTTTGCTTTAGCATCTCGGCTACTATAGTATAACATTACCTTAGGAAATGATGAAGCCTATATTGATTAAAAGAAGTGAAATGTTTGGCTCTTGAAATCTCTTTTATAGTGGTTGGTCTAGTTAGCTAATCTAATATGACATTTTTAACACACCCATGGACAATTGTCTGATAGAATTTCCTAGGGTATATTTAAAGAATAAGGATGAAAATAAATTTCATATTGTGAAACTATTTGGCTAGATGCTGCTGGAACATTGTCATTTACCCTATAAGGTCTGCAGAAGGGAGTTATCTCCTGTGCTCCAGGGGGAGTCCATGGGGAGAAGAGTCCCTTCTCTTGCATGCCAAAGCAACTAAATATCTTCTAACTTAGATGTGCACCAACTTCTCAAAGCTCAGCAAAATTAGTCATGTATGCACAGACAGCATGGCTTTCCTTAGCTGTGAACTCTGTGGGCTTAGTGAGAAAATACTATGCAAAGTGTTCTGAAAGTGCACACAATTGAATTATGACCAGTCAGAAGTCATGTCAGATCAAAATCAGTTTTCACCTGAATAGTCCAAGGCACTTTTCAGTGAGAGCTATTTCTATATTCAAATAGCTGAATTGGTTTGGTTCAAACTTTCTGATAAAAAGTCACCTCTGAGCAGAGACTAAGCCTGGAAAATCAGTCCAATTAGTGGAAAATTTGAATTCACAAGGGACTCAAAATAGAGAATTTAAAATGGAAATGCTTATGTAACGTGCTGCTACATCTGCTACAATTCAATTGATGAGTAATTACTGTATTTTATAAAACCTAGGCTGTATACTAATAAAAATACGCAAAAACTGAGGGGGAGGGTTGATTGAAATGAAAATGTTTTTCATGTATTAGCCCTTATGGAAAAAGTAGAATCTTTGAAATAATTGGAACACATTCTGTAATAGACTCTAATCTTTAAAAACTTGGTACACAGGATTTTTGAATGACTTTAACTATTGTTCCCTTCACTAGATTTAATATCAGAGGAACAGCAATAGGTGATAGAATAATGAGGTAATTCAGTATCTTCCTCCCTCTCCCCTTTTTTCTTCCTTCTGTATGATGGATTTACCAGGTCTTTGTATTCCACATCTAACCAGTTTTTCTGTTAGCTCTTACCACTTTTAGATTTGCCAAACTTTGAATGCTGGAAATTGTAGAGCAGATTGCTTGATGAGTTATATTTAACTGCATGCATTGCATGGAAACAGAGTGGAGAAGAAATTGCTGTGTACAAATTTAACATCGCATTAATTTCTTTAGTGTATGCCATAAAAATAATCATAATGTAAAAAGTGTGTGCTCATGCAGAGCGAATACTTTTTTTTTTTTTTAACTTCATTAGCTTTGGCACGTGTTGTATTTTGCATGTGCCAGCATTGATTCGGCTTGTGGTATATTGAAGAACACTTGATTCTGGAGCAAGATTAATTAGCACTATTTAGGAATACATTATTCGAAGGCCTGTTTTAATTTTTGGATGGCTCAATGTATGGAATTGAGCATAATTTTTATAGCCAATGCCGATAGTGCAGATTTAGGAAGAGAGACACTGGGTTTAGGGGGATATTTGTTCACATCATAAAGTTAAAAAATGTTAAAGCACTTCAGATGGAATACTCTTCTCTCTCAGTGAAATACTCCAGTGTGTTAATTGTAGGAAGACTTAAGGGTTCTTCTTCGAGTGATTGCTCACATCCATTCCAGTTAGGTGTGCGCGCCGCGCGTGCACGTTCGTCGGAAACTTTTTTACCCTAGCAACTCCAGTGGGCCGGCAGGTCGCCCCCTGGAGTGGCGCCGCCATGGCGCCCAATATATATCCCTGCCGGCCCACCCGCTCCTCAGTTCCTTCTTACCGCCGTGTCGGTCGTTGGAACTGTGGAGCGCGGCATAGCTGTCCTCCACGTCCCTACCTCTCCTTGTTCTCTATCGTTATCTCTATTGTAGTTGTTAATTAGATTGTTAAGTGTAGATAGTGGTAGTTAAGTGATAAGTAGTTTGTAAATAGTTCTTCGCCGGGGGCTTAGCCCTTCCCGGCACCCGGCACCGGGCTCATGCCTGGTTCGCCGGGCTTCAAGCAGTGTGCGGCCTGCAAGAAGCCCATGCCTACCAGCGATCCCCACGACGCGTGCCTGAAGTGCCTGGGGGAATCGCACAGATCCGACAAGTGCCACATCTGCAAGGCTTTTAAGCCAAGGACTAAGAAGGAGAGGGATCAAAGGCTCCGGACTCTCCTTATGGAGGCGGCACTTGACCCGGCGGCTTCGCAGGCCGGGATGTCGGCGCCGGCACTGGATCGCACCGGCACCGAGAAGACTCCCCGGCACCGACCTTCTCCGGCACCGGGGACAGAGCCTAGGCCGTCGAAGTCCATTACTCCGGCCAGGCAGACCCGAGTGGAGCGCCCGGCCTCAACATCGGCCGCGGCGCCGCCGGCACCGTCGACTCCGGGCCCGGCGGGTCCGTCGAGTCCGGTGCCGCCAAGCTCCCCCATGACATCTGGGGTCGAGATAGTGGTGCCATCCACACCAGAGACCTTCGCCTCGGCACGGGACCTCATAGCCATGACCGAGCCCACTCAGCTACCACCCCCGGTACCTCCGGTGCGGGTCGTGTCCAGAGGCAAGCCTATGATGTCGGCACCGTCTCGGGACTCACGTTCTCGATCCAGGTCCCGACGTCACGGTCGCTCCAGATCCCGCCGCCGCTCGCAGTCCCGGCACCGCTCCCCTCAGCGGTACCGGTCGCACTCGCGGCACCGGTCGACATCGAGACGATCGCGGTCAGACTCCAGCCGCCGTTACCGGCACCGCGATTCCAGGAGCCGATCCAGACATTCGCCGCACCGGTCGACCTCCCGGCGCCGAGCTGGTGGCAGGTCCCGGTCGACCTCCCGGCACCGAACCGGTGGCAGGTCCCGATCCCGGCACCGAAGCGGCACCCGGTACCGGTCCAGATCCCGGCACCGTGACAGAACCCGGTCCCGGTCCCGGCACCGATACGACTCCCGGCACCGGTCCCCGGCACCGAGACGATCGCCCGTGCCGGCCCGCGCGGACCCTTACCATCCAGGGTCCGCCCCGCCATGGTCCTCTAGACAGCCGTCCGCGTCTTCATTAACGGACAGTGGGTACGCGCTGGGCACCGACCGGCAGGCGGCGCTGTTCAGTGAGCCTCCACAGCAGGACCAAGGCCCGCAGCAATGGGGTTTCTGGACACCCTGGGCATATCATCAGGCCCAGGGCCCCCAACAGCTCCCTGCTAGGCCGGCGACTGCGGAGCGCAGGGCACCTGAAGCCTCGTTGTCTCGCCCCCCTCCCTCCCCGGATGGGGAGGAAGGGTCCAAGCATCAAGACTCCGCTTTGGCTCCTGAGGCAGAGGCGAGGGCCGAGGGAGACCCCCCATTAGACACTCTCTTGCCGGGGGTCTCCTCATCCTCCTCCCCTGATGAAGCGGTGGCTGGGACCTCCTCCAACAGCCCCCCCCCGCTGGACCTCAGGGCGCACCAGGACCTCCTCAGGCGAGTAGCCCAAAATCTGAGTCTGCAAGCCGAGGAGGTCTCGGAGGTAGAGGACCCTATTGTGACCATCCTCTCGGCAGACGCTCCCACCAGGGTCGCCCTGCCGTTCATACGAACCATCCAGGCCAACGCCAACACCATCTGGCAGTCTCCGGCCTCCATTCCTCCCACTGCGAAGGGCGTCGAGAGGAAGTACATGGCTCCTTCTAAGGGCTACGAGTACCTCCACGTACACCCGACTCCGTGTTCCCTGGTGGTCCAATCCGTCAACGATAAAGAGCGTCACGGTCAGGAGGCTCCAGCCCCCAAATCCAGGGAGGCCAGGCGGATGGATCTCCTCGGCCGTAAGGTGTACTCGGCTGGGGCGCTGCAGCTCAGGGTCTCCAACCAGCAGGCCCTGTTAAGCAGATACGCCTTCAACTCCTGGGTGGCAGCAGATAAATTCAAGGAGCTGCTGCCACAAGATGCTCGTCAGGAGTTTACGGCCATCTTAGAGGAAGGCAAGAAGGTCGCACGCACGTCCTTGCAAGCCTCTTTGGACGCTGCGGATTCGGCTGCCCGTACCCTCGCGTCGGGTGTAACAATGCGTCGCCTCTCCTGGCTGCAGGTTTCCGGCCTTCCGCCGGAGCTCCAGCACACTATACAGGACCTTCCTTTCGAAGGCCAAGGATTATTCTCGGACAAGACAGACCCCAGACTCAAGAGTCTGAAAGACAACCGAGTCATCATGCGGTCACTTGGGATGCACACACCAGTGACGCAACGCAGACCCTTCCGGCCGCAGCAACAACAACAACAGCGCAGGCCGTATTCCCAGTTCCGCCAGCGGCAGGACCTTAACAGGCGCCGCGGCAGGAACGGAAGGCGCAGGCACTCGGGGAACCAAGGGGGGCAAAACCAAGGCTCCTCTAAGCCCCCGCCTGGACCCAAGCCTTCATTTTGAAGGTGCGCCCGAGGGCGCAGTAACAGTTTCCCCAATGGATCCTTTCCCCCCGTTTTCCAACCGCCTTTCGTTTTTCCTCCCAGCGTGGTCCCTAATAACATCAGACCGCTGGGTCTTACGCACGGTGCAGTCGGGATACCGCCTGCAGTTTGTTTCATTTCCTCCTCCCCGCCCCCCTTCCTCGTCCCTCTTCAGGGACCCCTCTCACGAGCAATTCCTTCGGCAGGAGGTGCAGACGCTCCTCGGCAAAGGAGCTATAGAGGCGGTGCCGGAGAACGAGAAAGGCAAGGGGTTTTATTCCCGCTACTTTCTGATCCCCAAGGCCAAGGGAGGCCTCAGGCCTATCCTCGACCTGCGAGAGCTCAACAAGTACCTGGTGAAGTTGAAGTTCCGCATGGTTTCCTTGGGGACCATTATCCCATCCCTGGATCCGGGAGACTGGTACGCCGCCCTCGACATGCAGGACGCGTATTTTCACATTGCTATCTGGCCACCCCACAGACGTTTCCTTCGCTTCGTTGTGGGGTCTCTGCATTACCAATTTGCAGTCCTCCCATTTGGCTTGTCCACGGCCCCGAGAGTGTTTACGAAATGCATGGCAGTTGTTGTGGCGCAGCTTCGGCGCAGTCGTATCCACGTGTTCCCGTATCTGGACGATTGGTTGATTCGGGGCACGTCGGAACAACAAGTCTGCAGCCATGTCCGTGTGATCACCGACATGTTCGCCACTCTGGGCCTCTTGGTGAACACAGACAAGTCCACCCTGGCCCCCACACAAAGGGTGGAATTCATCGGGGCCATCCTGGACGCCACTGTGGGCAGGGCCTTGCTGCCATTGCAGCGGTTCCAGGCCTTGTCGGCAATCGTGCAACGACTACAGACAGCCCCCTTGACGTCAGTGAGGACGTGTCTAACCCTGTTAGGCCACATGGCGGCCTGTACTTTCGTGACCAATTACGCTCGGCTCCGCATGAGGCCACTCCAGTTGTGGCTCATCAGTCATTACAGACCGACAAGACAGCCACTAGATATGTTAATCACGATCCCCCAGAGGGTCTTAGATTCTCTCGGCTGGTGGCTGGACCAGTCAGTGTTGTGTGCGGGTCTCCCCTTCCACCCATCTCAGCCCTCGGTGTCCCTAACAACAGATGCCTCAGATCTCGGCTGGGGGGCCCACGCAGGGACCCTGAGGACGCAGGGCCTGTGGTCCCAGGAGGAGGTGGGGCTACACATCAACATGCGGGAGTTGAGAGCGGTCCGTCTTGCTTGTCAAACGTTCTGTCATCAGCTCCAGGGTCGTTGTGTCGCGGTGTTCACCGACAACACGACGACCATGTATTATATCAACAAGCAGGGCGGCACCAGATCCTCCTCCCTGTGCCACGAGGCGATACGACTCTGGGACTTTTGTGTAGCCCACTCCATTCACCTCATGGCTTCCTTCCTCCCCGGAGTACGGAACACGCTGGCGGATCGATTGAGCAGATCCTTCCTGTCACACGAGTGGTCCCTCGCCCAGACGTCGCCCTCTCCATCTTCCGGAGGTGGGGTTATCCCCGGGTGGACCTCTTCGCGTCCAAGGGGAACAGGAAGTGCCAAGCGTTCTGCTCCTTTCAGGGCAGGGAGCCCGGGTCGATAGCGGATGCCTTCCTCATCCAGTGGTCGACCCACCTGTACTATGCGTTTCCCCCATTCCCGTTGGTCCACAGGGTCCTTCTGAAGGTGCGCAGGGACAGGGCTCACGTGATCATGGTAGCCCCGGCATGGCCCAGACAGCACTGGTACCCCATGCTGCTGGACCTGACCATAGCCGACCCAGTTCCCCTGCCCCTTCATCCGGACCTGATTACCCAGGAGCACGGGACCCTCTGTCACCCGGACCTGCAGTCGCTGCACCTAGCGGCGTGGCTCCTGCGTGGCTGACTGGCTCTGAGCTGCGCTGTTCCACGCCGGTGAGGGAGGTGCTCTTGGGCAGCAGGAAGCCGTCCACAAGAGCGACATATTTGGCCAAATGGAAGCGCTTCTCCTATTGGTGCGTGGAGAGAAATCTCCGCCCTATGGAAGTCTCAGTAGCCGACATCTTAGACTACATTTGGTCCCTCAAAGGGCAAGGTCTGGCCATATCGTCGTTACGAGTCCACCTAGCAGCTATCTCCACCTTTCACCCGGGTGCGGATGGTCGCTCTGTTTTTTCCCACCCGACGGTGTCTAGATTCCTTAAGGGGCTGGAACGTTTATACCCTAACGTCCGTCCCCCTGCTCCAACCTGGGATCTTAACCTGGTGTTGTCCCGGCTCATGGGGCCCCCCTTTGAGCCGTTAGCTACTTGCTCCCTGCTTTACCTCTCTTGGAAGACGGCCTTTCTAGTAGCTATCACCTCAGCTAGACGGGTGTCGGAACTCCGGGCTCTTGTGGTAGACCCCCCATATACGGTCTTCCACAAGGACAAGGTGCAGCTGAGACCACACCCTGCTTTTCTCCCCAAGGTGGTCTCAGCCTTCCACGTCAACCAAGAGATATTCCTCCCGGTTTTTTTCCCGAAACCTCACTCCTCAGGCAGGGAGCAGCAGCTCCACTCGCTTGATGTCCGTAGGGCTCTCGCGTTTTACGTGGAGAGGACTAAGCCCTTCCGCAAATCCCCCTAGCTTTTCGTGGCGGTAGCGGACCGCATGAAAGGGCTTCCTATCTCCTCCCAGAGGTTATCCTCATGGGTAACGTCCTGTATCAGGACCTGCTATGACTTGGCCCACGTCCCTACGGGCCGTGTGACTGCGCATTCTACCAGGGCGCAGGCGTCGTCGCTGGCTTTCCTTGCCCGTGTGCCCATCCAGGAAATCTGTCGGGCAGCGACCTGGTCATCGGTCCACACCTTTGCTTCCCACTACGCCCTGGTCCAGCAGTCTAGAGAGGATGCGGCCTTCGGATCTGCTGTGCTCCATGCCGCGACTTCTCGCTCCGACCCCACCGCCTAGGTATGGCTTGGGATTCACCTAACTGGAATGGATGTGAGCAATCACTCGAAGAAGAAAAGACGGTTACTCACCTTTGTAACTGTTGTTCTTCGAGATGTGTTGCTCACATCCATTCCACACCCGCCCTCCTTCCCCACTGTCGGAGTCGCCGGCAAGAAGGAACCGAGGAGCGGGTGGGCCGGCAGGGATATATATTGGGCGCCATGGCGGCGCCACTCCAGGGGGCGACCTGCCGGCCCACTGGAGTTGCTAGGGTAAAAAAGTTTCTGACGAACGTGCACGCGCGGCGCGCACACCTAACTGGAATGGATGTGAGCAACACATCTCGAAGAACAACAGTTACAAAGGTGAGTAACCGTCTTTTTTGACAACTAAGTTTGGCAATAGGCTTTCAGGGGGAGAAGCAATTGTGTGAGTTAGTGCCAGATACAATAGATGGAGATTAAGTTAACAAATGGAAGGAATTAATTTAAAATGACAAAATGTTTTTATAGTTTCGTGAATGATGAAACTATAAAAAAAAAAAAAAAAGCAGGATACACATCTGAAGGGGTTAATTTATATGACTACTCTAGAAGGGTATCTGCATCTCTTATATTAAGGCCCCTGCATACAGTCACACACAATGTGTAAGTTAGGTCCAAAAATATGAATTTATGAAGGAAAATAGTGTGTCCCTGTCTTTCCTTTGCCTTTATATTTGAGTTTTAGCTACTATTCTGATGCAGTTGGCTAAAGGTCTGTATTCAAGGGCTTTTGTAATCTGTGGAAAGATGGATCCAAATTCCATGGTAAAATTCACTGTTCTTGGAGTTTTATAGCACCCCAGTGTTGCAGACTGCAAGTTCTGTGTCAGCTTGAAGTAAATGTATAGAATTAAACATGAAAATGAATAATGCAATCAGTGTGCAATTTTTATAGTATCTAATTAGTTGATTGATATATTGTCGTCCGAAAATTTCATCTTAATTGTGCTGTAGATTTTTATATTGCCGTAACCGTCGAGGTTTTTTGGAACTGAGTTCGCCATAGTTGAGAAATTGGACACCTGAGAAGGCAAGGGATGTGAGTAGTTTGGGATGTGAGTAGTAGTTCTGCTGAAATGATCGACAGTGAAATAGTCAATGTTAGCACTTAAGGCAAGTCAGCACTACAAAATTAAGTTGACTTAAGTTATGTCGATGTACAGCAGAGGTGGGCAAACTGCAGCCTGGGGACCACATCTGTCCCTCCAGACGTTTTAATGCGGGCCTCGAGCTCCCGCCGGGGAATGGGGTTTGGAGCTTGCTCCGCTCCAGGCGGGGAGTGGAATCAGGGGCTTGCCGCACTTTGTGCAGCTCCTGGAAGTGATGGCATGTCTCCCCTCCAGCTCCTATGCGTAGGGGTAACCAGGGAGCTCTGCATGCTGTCCCCGCCCCAGGCGCTGTCCCCGCCCCAGGCACTGCCCCCCAGCTCCCATTGGCCAGGAACCACAGCCAATGGGAGCTACAGGGGCAGTGCCTGCTGACAAGGCAGCATGTAGAGCTGCCTGGCCGCACCACCACGTAGCACAGACCAGCCTTTAATTATTTGTTAGGATTCAGAGTCAACATCTAGTTAAAATGATTGGGGCAGTTCACACATCAAAGCTGTCTTAACAAATAGGAATGCGTCACTGCATTGGAAAGTTCATAATTGGAAGCTTTTCTTCACAACCAAAGAGGCTCTCTTAAAAACTGTTTGAAATATAGAAAACATATTTTTTAAATCAAAACTTAGATTTCAGGACAAAATTCTGAAGCACAGTTCCCCAGCTACAAAATAATGGAATTCATGGAGCCTGCCAGCACACGTGAAAGGGATGATCAAATACTTCTAGCTGGATGTGATAGAGTTGAGGAGGAAGGTATATTATGTTGTACAGATACATTCTATAAGCTGTAAATGGGGTAAATAAAATCACAAATGTACGCTTAGGGTGCTTAATTCTTAGGAAACAGGCCAATTTTAACATTTTCTGTGCTTTAACAATTAGCTGCTTTCTGAGTTAGATCTAATCTTACTGCTGAAAGGTTTGGTTGAAACTTTTGATTGAAACAATATGGCTTCTGGCAACTAGGTTAGAAATCTTGGTAGGATCTTCCAATCTAGCATGTCACTTGTTCTCTCTCACCCCTGCCACCAGGTATTCTCCTCTCCATCAGGCCAGAAGGCAGGAAGGTGCACATTGTAGATATTGCTGTGAAGGCCTGTGCCATTGAAGGAATTGGCCATGAGTCGGAAGCAGAGAAACCCCTTGGGGGTTGATGGGTAGGAAAGCCTGAGGCTCCACACAGACTCCTGGGATGGCAGTGCAATTATGCTGCAGCTTGGGGAGGTAGGAGAGTGTTATACAGAGGGAGAGAAGGGTTTAATTCAAAAGAGGAGAGGGAGAAGGAGGCAGGAATACTTCTTAGTAAGGAAAAAGAGAACAGAATGTTTTGGTGCTTAGTTTAGATTCTCTCAGGATAAATAAAGCTCATCTAGGTAAGAGTTGAGAATTTCATTGGCATGTAGGAAAGAGCTCTGTAAAGTGTACTTCCTTTGACAATATTAGTGAAGTAACTATGTCAATAGAATCGGCGTATGTCATATACAGCAGCAGCTTTCCAAGAGACTTCTACATTGAGTATGTTTTTGATGGACACAGTTATGATCTGTTTTCCTTCTTTTAAAACATGTCCCGTAATCATTACTGCATCCTTTAATAATAAACTTCACTCTTTTGAGCTTTGTGCCTTTCTGCGTAACCAAAAGTCCTCAGTACTATGAATCAGAAGTGACAGCTGAACTCAGATCTGAGATCAAAAAAACTTTTAAGGAGCAGTATGTAAAATATTACACTGGACCAAATGTATTGGTTACCCAATTATGCAAAATTCATTGTAGGAACATAAACACAAAATTTTCTGGATGGAAACCTTAGTAGATTTTAGATGAAGACTCCACCTTTTTTTTTTTTTTTTTTTTTTTTTTTTTTTTTTTAAACTTATGGGGAAAAAATGTATGATTTTCTATAGATTATTAGGTTTCACTTTTTCTTCCTCCACGGTTGTTTTTGTTTTTGAGTGTCCCCAGAATTTCTTCTGAGGCAAATGTTAGGTTTGGCTGTAGATAAACTGTATCATCCTCTTGAGTTCAGCTTTTTCTTCAGATTTATTTAATGGAAAAATCCTAATGCTTTATACTACAGTGATAAATGCCTAGACAGGTCATTCATTCTTGGGCCTAATTAGAATAGTTAAACCCATATTTTGGGGTTTGGCAAGGACAGCATAATACCAGGGCCGGCTCCAGGCCCCTGCGTGCCAAGCGCGTGCTTGGGGCAGCATGCTGCGGGGGGCGCTCTGCCGGTTGCCAGGAGGGCGGCAGGCGGCACCGGTGGACGTCCCGCAAGTGTCCCTGCGGAGGGTCCGCTGGTCCCGCGGCTCCGGTGGAGCATCCTCAGGCCTGCGGGGGAGGTCCACTGGAGCCGCGGGACCGGCGAGCGCTCCCCGCGGCGTGCCACCGTGCTTGGGGCGGCGAAATGGCTAGAGCCGGCTCTGCATAATACAGTCACTTTTGCTAATATTTTCAACTGGAGTGCTTTCAAGTACATATATGTGATACGGTTTGGGCACACAAGTTCTTTTGCGATTAATACAATGTTTTTATGTATATTGGTTGGGGATACAAAAAGAAAAAGCTCTGTGTTTCAATTATTGTGCTTCACTTATAAAGTCCACGGTAATAATACTTCGAACTTGACTAGCATCTTCCGTTCAAGAATCTTTAAACACTTAATAAAAGAATGTCCCTGTGAAATAGATTAGTATCACTATCCTTCAGATGCAGCAACTTAGTCACAGCAAAACAGTGGCAGAGATAATAGGATTCAGGTTTCTTGACTGCCTATACTTTTTTAAACCACTAAACCTTTCTTCCTTATCATCATAAACATTCAATTTTGAAATTGCAGCTTTTTTATGTGCAAGTACTCCAAGCGTTGAGTCTTTCACATAACCATACTCCATGAGTGAGTTGGTTGTGCAGTCAACTCCTTTGGATGATGTTGGCTGGTGTGTGATGTCATTAAAAGTGCATGATTGCTAAAGCCTTAAAATCAGGCTGCATCTTCAGTTGTCTTAATCCATTATTACACTGGAGGATAACCAGTTCAGTGTCCATGTGTTTTATTTGTTTATATTTTCAGTTACATAATGGACATTTTTGTTTCACCTTGATAGCATTTTACCTATCCAATTATTCACTTGCTTTCTAGACATACAGATTCTGTTTGTGACTGGAGCTACTTCAGGGAAAGGTGTGATGGCCACTCCATTCAAACCATTCTTTTCAGTAGCAGTTCAATCTCAAAAAAATATTTTGGGGGCTTAAATTTCTGCTTCCAAATCTTAGTCTAAAAGTGAATTTTGTGGGAACTTTGTAGAAAGTATGAGCTGTTTTTGAATAACACAACTAGGAAAAAATTTCCTTTATGACCATTTGTTTTCAAGATTCAAATTTGGCTCTGCTGGAGTTAGTCTAGGAAAAAAGTGCTATCCCTATCCAAGACTACTTGGATACTCCTGCTAAAATGATTAGAAATGAAATGTATAACAACAATACTTACCTTTGAAATCTGATGAAAATTTAACACACTATTGAGATGACTGAGGCACTACACACCTTCTTGAGTCCTGTTCCATATACGCAACACAAACCTACTTTATTATGGGATGATATATCAAGGTAGCACTCAACATGAATAGAACATTGGTTTTGATTTTGTAATGTAGTTAAGACCATAGTGTCCCTGAATTATCCTAAAATAAAGGCTTTAGCACAGTATGAGGACATAGTCAAAACATAGTTCAGTCTCTCTCAGTGTACCGGATCAAATCATTGTGTAATTGCATTCTGCAGCATAACTTTCTGTATTGTGAACAGAACCTTTTAAAGGTATTGTTGTTATTTGCAGTTTCAATAAGACAACATTACTTAGGGTTACATTCAGATTTTCTTCACAATCATAATGGCTAGAAATTTACTTCTACAATACAATTAAATAATATATATTCGGCAGCAACTAGTGAGGTCACCAGAAAAGTGCTGTACCACTGTATGTATCACAGATTACTTTCTGACTTCTCATTAGGGTTGCCAGTTTTGGTTGGAGGTCTTGCTGGAGGTTTCTTCACATAATATTTAATTAAAGATGAATCTTTAGTTTCTGGAGACTCCAGGGCAGTTCTGGAGGGTTGGCAGCAACCCTACTTCTCATGTTCGGTGAAGTGTGTGCAATTTATTTTTTTTTAAATTGTTCAAACTTAGCAAAGATCAAAATTTGGAACATTAAAATAATTGCACAGCATCTTACTTTTTCTGCTGGCTTTGTGTATGTGTGATCCTACACAAAATTTTCAGATTGCTATCTAAATTTATAGTTTTATATCATAGCTGTTACCATTGTATCTGAAATTAAAAATGCACAAAAGCCCAGAACGAAAATATGCTTCTCCTTTTGTACTTCCAGCACAGAGATGTGTAACTTTTAAATTAAAGCAAACAATCTGTACACATAACAGCAATTGTGGGGGAGGCTTTATCAAAAAGGTGTCTTTTCCCCATGCATCTGAAGCATCGTTGGATGAGGGCCCAGTCTGGTCTTATCTGGCAAGGAGTTCAGTAGCCAGAGTCTCACCATCAAGAATACTTCGTTCTCAAAGCCTGATAGCCAGAACCTCCCTGTGAAGAGAGTGTAGTTGTATTATGGTTACTCTCCGGATGACCCCATGTCAGAGATAGCTAAATTACAGTCCATTAGTACCTTTTCACTTAGAACCAGGATTATAGATTCACCTCTGAAGTTAATCGGTGTTTGGAAATCATCAGTGTGATTGATAACGTGTATCACAGTGGCTAGGTCCTCATTTGAGAGGCATGAGTGAAGCATCCGGGGTGTGCCAAGATGCAAAGGTGATTCTTGCCGTGGTCAAATCTGGGTTAGTATATGGGTTTAATACTCGGTCCGCCTCTCCCTCAATGTGAAGAGAACAATGCACATGTATGGTAACCAAGCAGAGATTTTCCTCAAGCACTCCGGTCAAAGCTCACTGGTTTGGATTAAAACATAAAATAAATTTATTAACTACAAATGATAGATTTTAAGTAGGGCTGTCAATCGCAGTTAACTCACGCAATTAACTCAAAAAAATTAATCACAATTAAAGAAATGAATTGCGATTAATCGCATTTTTTATCGCACTGTTAATAGAATACCAATTGAAATTTATTAAATATTTTGGATGTTTTTCTACATTTTCAAATACATTGATTTCAATTACAACACAATACAAAGTGTACCCTACTCACTTTATATTATTTTTATTACAAATATTTGCACTGTAAAAATGACAAACAAAAGAAATTGTATTTTTCACTTCACCTTATACAAATACCATAGTGCAATCTCTATCATGAAATAATAACTTATAAATGGGTTTTTTTGTTACATACTGCACTCAAAAATAAAAGAATGGAAAACATCGAGCCTACAAGTCCACTCAGTCCTACTACTTGTTCAGCCAAAAGCTAAGAGAAACAAGTTTGTTTACACTTACATCAGTGAGAACAGGAGTTCGCATGGCACTTTTGTAGGCAGCATTGCAAGGTATTTACATGCCAGATATGCTAAACATTCGTAAGCCCCTTCATGCTTTGGCCACCATTCCAGAGAACATGCTCCCATGCTGATAACGCTCATTAAAACAAAATGTGTTAATTAAATTTGGGGGAGAATTTTATGTCTCCTGCTCTGTTTTTTACCTGCATTTTGCCATATATTTCATGTTATAGCAGTCTTGGATGGTGACCCAGCATGTTGTTTGTTTTAAGAACACTTTTACTGCAGATTTGACACAACTCAATAGAGGTACCAATGTGAGATTTCTAAAGCTAGCTACAGCACTTGACCCAAGATTTAAGAATCTGAAATGCTTTCCAAAATCTGAGAGAGACGGGGTGTGGAGCATGCTTTCAGAAGTCTTAAAAGAGCAACAACACTCCGATGTGAAAACTACAGAACCCAAACCACCTTAAAAGAAAATCAACCTTCTGCTGGTGGCATCTGACTCATGATGATGAAAATGAACATGCGTTGGTCTGCACTGCTTTGGATCATTATCGAGCAGAACCCATCAGCGTGGAAGCGTGTCCTCTGGAATGATGGTTGAAGCAGGAAGGGACATATGAATCTTTAGTGCATCTAGCACATAAATATCTTGCAATGCCAGCTACAACAGTGCCATGCAAACACCTGTTCTCGCTTTCAGGTGACATTGTAAACGACGTGGGCAGTATTATCTCCTGCAAATGTAAAAAAAACTTGTTTGTCTGAATGATTGCCTGAACAAGAAGTAGGACTGAGTGGACTAATAGGCTCTAGTCTAAAGATTTACATTGTTTTATTTTTGAATGCAGTTATTTTTGTACATAATTCTACATTTGTAAGTTCAACTTTCATGATAAAGAGATTGCATTACAGTACTTGTATTAAATGAATTGAAAAATACTATTTCTTGTATTTTTACAGTGCAAATATTTATTATAAAAAATATAAAGTGAGCACTGTACACTTTGTATTCTGTTGTAAGTGAAATCAATATATTTGAAAACGGAAAACATACAAAACTATCTATATAAATAGTATTCTCTTATTGTTTAACATTGTGATTAAATTTTTTAATCACGTGATTAATCATCTTTTTTTAATCACTTTACAGCACTAATTTTAAGTGATTATAAGGGATAGCAAACGGATTAAAGCAGATTACCTAGCATATAAACAATACACAAACTAATCTTAATATACTAGATAGAGTGAGAATCTGCTATTCTTATCCAATCTAACTGATCGTACTGGTAGACTTGTAGATTCTTAAGGCACAAGCTGCATTAGCTTTACAGCTTGGGTTCCTCAAGATCTTCATGCACAGGCTAGAAATCCATTTAGCCTTGATCTAGCACTTCCCCCAGGTCAATCTTTGTTCCTATAGTGTTTGCAGGAGTCTTCTTGTGTGGGGAGTGAAGAACCACAGATGATGTCATTCCCTGCCTTATATAGCTTTAGCATGCGGCAGGAACCCTTTGTTTCAAAACTTGGTTCCCAGACTGGTTTGTGGAAAAATAGACATCCCAAGATAGAGTCCAGAATCATGTGGCCTGGTCACATGTCCTTGTAGAGTCATAGCAACTATTACTTACAGGCTGTCTGGAGTATTCTAAGGAAGGCTTACCAGGTGGGAGATAAGCTTCTCCTAAGGCCCATTATTTTCGCTATGGCTCATTGCCCTGAATAGGCCTTTCCCAACCAGCTATCTAGACTGAAAGCATTTTGTCTAGTGGGCATTACCCAGGTGTAACTACATTTGAAGTACAGATACGTAATCAGTATTTATAACTTGAGTTACAAAAATAATACATGCATACAAATAGGAGAATCATATTCAGCAAATCATAACTTTTCCAATGATATCTCACATGGCTTACCTTGTACAAAATGCATCATAATTATGCCATAACCATATTATAATAATATTACTGTGATGAGTATGGGGTGCAGTGTCACACGATGCTGCTTGTTCATTTCTCTGTGATAGCAATGCTGATCTTTTCAAATGTGTATATGTACACAAATCACATGTGTGTATATTTGTATAGGCACGTAGCTGCTGCACATAACTCTAGTTATGGTTCCAGAAATATTTTGCATAAGCGTGCAATGCATAACTCTCCATAGTTTCCCTTTCTGTATAGAAGATGACAAATGAGTAAAATGTTGTTAATCTCTTGGGAGTAATCCAAATATTCAATAAATATAAGAGTAGTGTTATATATCTACAAATATCTGAAGGGTGTAAACACTAAAGAGTGGATAGAATTATTTAGCGGTGGGGCGGGGGCATATAATAAGAAGTGATGGGATGCAACTATAAAAGGGAAGACTTAGCTTGGTTCCCAGTGAAAATTTCCCAATAGCAAAATGTATTGTACTCCAGATAAGTCTCCCCAAAAAAGTGGTGGAAGCCCCCATCTCCTGGGACTTTTAACACTACTGTAGACAAATCACTAGGAAATGTATCATCAGGAATAGTCCATTGTTAGATGGACTGGGTGACCCCATCAATTCTTTTCCATCTCTAACTTCTATCAAATGTGGTTAATTTTTTTTTTAAACAATAAAAGACCAGTCTAACTGGTGATTGATTGATTGATTTTGCCCGTGGGGGACCACAAGTAGATTAAATTTTCTCTTATGCCCACTTAGCTTTACTGTCAGCTTCAGGATCCAATACTTTCTCCAGTGAAGTTTTCTCTCCATCTTTCTTCTATGGCAAGACTGAGAAGGAAAGCTATAGACTGAAGTGGGAGAGGTGATGACTGATTGGGAGGGGCAGGAGAAGCTGTCTCTGGTTATGAAATATGGAAGTAGCTCTAGAAATGGGAGAGACAGCTACTTCCTTCTGCAACAGACCCATCTTGTAGAACAGTCTGAAGAGGTAGTGACTAAAATATGACACTTCATCATTTCTGGCCTGCTGGAAGTTACTAGTCTGGTTGTGACTGTTTCCTTCCCTGTGGCCCTGTTGCCTGCCAAAAATTTCTGCCATGGCCAGTTTCATCCATTACATTCCGTCAGCAATCAGCACCTCCACCCACTCTCTACTGTGACTGCCGTTCCACTTCAAACATCACACTCTGGTTCCACTCAGAACGTTGAGCAGGCTGGCAGCAGCCATATGGAGGAGAAAGTGAGTGCTGTGAGCAAATCACAGAGGTAAAAGTGTGGCTGTAGCTGGAGCTGATGGGAAGCTACAAAGGTGCAGCCAGGAGACAGGAAGGTGAACCAGGTGGAAGAACTCAAGCAACCAGCATTTCTATAGCATCACCAAAGCTGTAGCTTCCTGGCGTCTAGCAGCCACAAAATAGGATGTTTCACCTAGCTGCTTTCTCTCCTGTCACTTTAGGAAGCCTTTTCCTGTGAGGAAGCTTCCTAGCACAATTGTATTTTTCTAGCCCTCAGAACTAGGTCTTCTCTGTTTCCCAGTCAGTCCTATTAAACATTTCCTATTGCTCAGTCTCATCATAGCAAAAACATTGAGAAGAAACTGTCAGACAAAGGATCTTCACCCTAAAGTAGGAAATAATGAGAAATGAAGGTCTATTAAAATGTAATAAAGGCAAAAGAAAAAAAATTAAAGGTTAAACTAGGTGTTTAATAATAGCTAACCTTTATATTAACAAAAAAATTATGTATTCACTCTTTAACACTTTTGCTAGCACAGGGGATGGGAGAAGTTCTACAGGATTCGTAAAATATTGCCAAGTAAAGTTACATGTGAAGTTTGCCTGCCTCTAGAGTTTGTATGTTTTAAAGAGAATGAAGAAAACAACATGACCCTTGACATTTCACTGTGTTGCATGTTCTTTCTGTTTTAAACCAATATGGTCACAATCTGTAACTTCAAACAATTGTAATCCTGTTGGAATCTGTGCCAAATGTGGGGAGAAGGGTTGAGTTTAAGTAGGCTCATTAAGCTATTTGATAGTGCTTTGTAATTGCCCCAGTACACTATTTCAAAAAGGTCTGTCTATGCAGACTGTCTCTGTATAATGGTTTTTCAGTGGTGTTCTCTTTGTAATTCCTAGACGATCAGCTGTTGCTCGCATTCAGGAACTCTTCAGAAGAAGAAAAGAAAGGAAAGAGATGGAAGAATTGGAAACCTTGAATATTAGACGACCTTTAATAAAGATGGTGTATAAGGGTCATCGGAACTCCAGGACAATGGTACTGAAATACTGCTTTAAGAACTGCAGAGTTGATATTTTAGGCTGAAATAATGTAGTTTTTACATTGATATGCTTGCTGAAAAGATTGTATAATACATTTAAGATATTTTTAATTGAACATTAGATCTGTAACCATTCCACTGTAAGTGAATGCTTGGCCTGTACACAGTTGTCAGACATGTTCTTTTCACTCAGCAGTAACTGGTGTGGAGGCTCAAGCACTTTCTGCTGTTGCATGTCATTGCATGCAGGTTTAAGAGAGTGAAGCCACCTCTGACCCCCTTCAGTTCCTTCTCACCACCAGTGACTGTTGTTGAAGCACTTTGAGTCTTGCTTGTAGCAAGTTCTGCCTTCGCTCCTTCTATATAGCCTGTTTTTTCTTAGAAGTTAGTAGTAGGTTAAGTGTAGTATAGATAAATGTTAGTATTAATTTTCAGGTTTTAGGTCTTTTTTGACCAAATTCCAAATAGGAGCCATGCCTTGCTCTTGAGGGTTTAAGTCTTGATAACCGTGTAGCAAGGCAATGCTGATCAGCGACCTGCACCTCAGCTGCTTATAATGCTTTGGGAAATCCCACATTAGTGACAAGTGTCACATCTGTAAGGGATTTAAGCCTCACTCTGAGGATAGAGCAACCAGGCTCAAATGTCTACATATGGAGGCAGCACTTCACCCATCATCAGAGCCATCATCTTCAGAGCGGACTCGGAGTACTGCAGCTTTCATGCCCCACCAGAGATGTCTGTGGCACCTTGCTCTCTACCATCAGTGCCAAAACAGGGAGAGAAGCTCTCCAAAGGCTCGGTGCCCTGTTCGGCTAGATCATTGGTGCAGGAGGCAATGGCTCTCGAAGAGGGTCTGAGGATCTCTAGAGCAGTCCTCATCCAAGAAGAGTGGATCATCGACTCTGGAACCTGTGCCAAGTCTGTTGAGGCCAACCCCTGAAGTATCCATAGAAAGACACCAAGGAAAGAATCAGTACTGGTACTGATGACACCAGAGACATAAGTAGCTGCAAGAGAACTGCTTAACCTCTCAGTATCCGTGTCCGTGGTGGTGGTAGAGGAAGGATTCCAACCGGTACCAGTGTCTGTGGTTCCTACTTTGCCTCTTTAGGAGTATGCAGTACCATTACCTTCTACAGCCTCAGAAGCTGGTGCAATCGAGAAGTAAGCCGGCAGTAATATACCTGGCACTGTCATCTGTGGCCTCTGGCTACTTATCTCTGGTTCCAATGGGCTCTGCTCCCCAATTATCAGAGGACTCAGGGATGTTTTCCACTGATTTGGAGGTGCAATCTTTTGTGTCCCAATCTAGGTGTGGTGCGTATTCTCTGTCAGAGACTTGAGGGCCATGGATCTTGCATCAGTGTCAGCAGTGGCCTCTTAAGGAGCAATGGCCTGGTCAAGGTTGCATCCCAGAGCCAAGTCAGTGGCCTTTTTGGACACCATGGGGTGTCGTCCTCCTGCTAGGACTTTCTGTCACCCATCTCAGTCAGTTTCCGTGAAAGTGCACCAAGAGTATCAGCAGGCAACTTTCTCCAGAGCCTGACACTGTCATTGAGCAGCTAGAAGTCACTTGGGCAGCTCCCTGGCTGCAAGAACGGAGCAGGCATTACCTCAGCATCCTTGTGCAACCTCTTCCTCATCACCAGAGCCAGTAAGTGACTCACCACCCCCAGAGTATTAGAGGGCTAACCAAGATCTACTGAGAAGGGTGGCCTCTGTTCTGGATCTTCAAGCAGAAAAGGTCCATGAAAAAAAAACACTGATATATATTCTGGCTTCAGTGGCACCTTCCAGAGTGGCTCTGCTGATTGATTAAGTCATTATGGAGCCAGTTAAGAAACTCTGGCAGTTCCCCTTTTCCCTCCCTCCCACAGCACATCCGGCAGCTGTCTCTGCTTTTCACCTCTTGGTAGATAATAGATTTCTTTTTTCCAGCCCCCTTCACCATCAGGTTTCTAAAGGGCTTGGACAGATTATTCCCACAACATGTGTAACCTTATGTAACTTATATTGAAATGTTCCTAATTAATATTATGTTGTGCATATAAAGGTGCAATAAAACCCAATTTAGATTTCAGGTTTAAGCCTTTAGGTCACTTACAGTACATTTATTTAGTAGACCACCAGTAGGCAACACTGAATGATATAACCAAACTTTATTCAAAAGAAGTAATTTAGTTAAGCAAACAGGCATACAGTTACCACTTGCACCTGCAATTTAGCAAGGCTACTCGGCTATTACAGTGAGAGTCCTTCTAAACCCCCATCATCCTGGGCTCAATCATCCTTTGTTGCTTTGAGGGGATGGGATAGTGCATACTCAGTCTAGTGAGCACTAGGAGAGGGAATGGCACATGCTGAGTAAAAACAGAATCTTCAGAGATTTTAGCTGCTAAAATCTAAGCAATCTTTTCTAAGCATATGTGAACTTTAGTTTTTCAAGGCCAAATTTGGGGGTATTTCATGGGGACAGCAAAAAGCATATCCCTGATACAAGAGCCACTCTTGGCATAATTTCAAACCCTGTTCCAGAGCAAGTCCTTAACTCGCAGCTTCCACCAGATAAGGACAAAAATGGAGAATATTGCCAGGTTATTGATGCACAATTTAAGTTTTAGTGTGAGCATTTTTGTGAATTAGTGAACAGATCCCCACCAAGATGTAAACTACAACTTAATCCAAAAATGTACCAAGCAGAACACAGACTGGAGCTTGCAGTCAGACAGTTACGAAATGATAAAGCACCCGATCTCGATCATATTTAATCAGAATTGCTAAAGAGAGGAGGCATGGATTTATTTCACTGGCTTTATAGAGTTGTCAATTCAAAAATGGACTTTGCGTTTGGAAAATCCTTAAATTAGGGCCAGCACTATTGTGAAGATGGGAATTACTTTCTGGAAATGGCTTACAAAATTAACACTTCACATCTGTTATTTCTAAACTTACCATGTAAATCATAACAAATATTTGTAATTAATTTTATTTTTACTATAGATAAAGGAAGCCAATTTCTGGGGCTCTAACTTTGTAATGAGTGGTTCAGATTGTGGCCATATCTTTATCTGGGATCGGCATACTGCTGAGCATCTGATGCTGCTGGAAGCTGATAATCACGTGGTGAATTGTCTACAGCCACATCCATTTGACCCAAGTAAGACTATCTGCACCTGCAATATCCTATAGCCTGTAGTAAGAACCTTTACAGATGAGTCTTCAACACTTTGCCTAACCAAGCATCACATTAGTAAATTGCTAGGAAGTCTGAGGGCTGCATCTCAGTTGTATAAAATACAGCATGCTGCTGCTGTCCTTGTCTATAATAATGAGGTTTGGCTCAGGGGCCATTATACCTATCAACTCCTCAGAACAAAAATGGTGATATATAACATCAAAAGGAGGTCAGGATCCAGAAAGAAAAGGCCTCCTTTCCCCCTCCTTTCATCGTGCACAATGAGTTTGAAAGAATGGTTCCCATGCCGTTGGTGAGATACCATATTAGATAGCTCGCACTAACGGGAGAAGCAATATTAGCATCTGGTCTCAGCTTGTTCTACTTGAATGTATCAGACTCTCGGATTCTGTGGGAGGGAAGTCTGAAGAGTTTCAGACTGGGGGAAAGTGAATTAGGTTAATAGGAGTTCTGTTGAGTGAGTTAAATTGGTATAATTAGGCTTTTTTAAAAAAAAATCATGCTGGGGGTGGACCCGCTAGCATGGGGAAAACTAGACATGACCTGAAACTTTGCTGATAATTCTAATTGAACCATTTTTCAGTTTATGAAACATTGACAGAACAGTTTTAATTATTTTTCATTTTCCTGTAGCCTCTTGGTTGTTGTGTCCGCTAATTGTGGAAGTGAAAGTACCATATGACTACAAGAGGCTCCTTTTTGCAGTATTTTATCCTGACTAGTACAGAAATGTAATAGGGAAGACCTCTTCTCATAAGATCCCCAGCACAGTTTTTCAGACTGAAGGGACTTATCCTAGTTTGGTTAAGCTTCTGAACTTGTGATTGCTTATTTGAATACCCAATCTTATACATATTTGAAATGGGTGACTAGTGGTGTGCTGGAATGGCTCACTCTATCAGAAGCTCTCCCAAAATACACCTACAGCTTCCCTGACTTTTTAATCCAATGTGACCTCCTTCCACTTACACTTTGAAAAATGAACATTAAGGGTCAGCCCTCCCAGCAGTGACAAGTGCTCTGAGCCAAGCCTGCATCCACATCTGCTGAAAGCCTAAAGATTCACTGCTCTTCCAGTGTGAAGTGCCCTAATTCTCCCTCCCAGATGACAGAACATTCCAGTGCATTTTGGTGCTTTATTCTTTTAAATGTTTTAAAAATATTTGTAAAGGTGCCTAATGTTTTTGGAACAGGTGCATCAAAGATTTCAAATTTCTACATAAAATGCACTGTGGAAATTAATTTGAGTCCTGTTCACATCTATCATTGCACATGTCTTAAAGCCTTTCCTGTTAAATCTTTTCAGATCATCAGACGAGAGTATAATAATAGTAGCAGATGCTTGTTTACTTTCTAGTTTTAAATTATGCACAGTCTGTGTAAAAGAGAGAATATAAGGTTTGCATTTATTTTCTTCATTGCATATATTTAGTCGGTAGCTCAAATCCAGCAAAGAGGGATTATAACTCAATGAGACTACTCCTGTGTACGTCTTTGCAGGATGGGAGCTTACATATGTTATGATGGTGAAAAATTAGAGCACTTCTAATGAAGTGAGGTGGGTGTGTGTGCATTTATGTCATGAAGCATGTCAGCAACATTTCCAACACTTAACAAATCCAGTTAAAATGTTCAGAAAAGGCATTTCATTTAGAACTATTTTCTAATACTCTTTTAAATTTGATTTTCTAGTTCTTGCCTCATCAGGTATTGATTACGATATAAAAATCTGGTCACCGCTAGAAGAGTCCAGGATTTTTAACCGAAAACTTGCTGATGAAGTAAGAGCCTTTCCTTCTTTTTATGTCGCAGCTGTCATTTCTAGCAAAGTCTTCTCTGCAAACAGCTTGAATAACTGAATTTTTTTAACTTAAAACAAGTCAGCAATAGATTTTTATTTTTAAAAATAAGGTGTTCTTAAAAACAATTAACTTTCATTTCTTTCGGTACATAAACACCCCACATAACCTGAGAGATTAGGAAATAATGGAATGTACACAAATAGTGGAAGTATGAAATTATGAGCACAAGACAATTGAGAGATAGAGGGAGCTCTGAGAGTTACAAGGGTAGATAGTAGCAATCAGAAATGGAGGAGGCTGTGACTGTTTAAAAAAGCAGGAGATAAATCATAGACATATTGGAGGTAAATGAAATGTAAAAACATTATTAAATATTCCCAGGCACAAAATTGTGTGTTATAGAATTAAGGTTGAGAGTGTATATCTGCAATTTAAGGCTATAAAATAATCGTTATATACCCAGTTAAAAAAATGCAAACATGTTAAGGTATGCCAACTTTTTTAGGACACCCAAATAAACTTAACTTTCCCCTGTAATGATTCCTTGCTATGACCATAGATATGACAACTGGAAGTTAGTGCTTATGGTTGCAGATTAATTACATGGATTTTAAAGACGAGAGTTTTTAAAAATATTTTCCCCCTCATAGTGTTGCTACAGGGCAGAGTTAAATATTTGTCTTTTATGCTCTTTTTAAATAACTGCTTTTTGTGCAGGGGTCAAGTAGTCACTTAATTTCTTCTCTGTAGAAGTGTAATGTCTCATCGCAAAAGTAAATACTGCCGCTCCTGAGCTCTGAGCCATTTCTGCATACTTCACCAAAGGCCAAAGTGTATGTTTATATGTTCTGATTAGCTCTCATTGATTGCAATAGGAACTAGGTGCATTTGAGAGCAGTATTTGGTTCCAAGTACCCTTCAGAGGATGGGGGAGCAAAGAAAAATTATCAGTTTATTAAATCTTTGTTTGGCATGTGCTAGTCTTTAGCAGATTCAGTACCCTAAAACAGGTTGCAATATAGCATAATAATATTTTGTCCCCTGCAGTTTCAATTGGCTGTTGGATTTTTCACTCTGTGTGCTAACCTCTTGTGTATTATTGCTATGGCTAAGTAGTTGTCATGTTCTACCACAAAGATGGCTGCATTTCCGTGGTGGGGGAAGGGATCACTGTCTATATTTTGTGTATCAGATTAAGTTTGTGAGGTGCTTTGTGATCCTTCAGGATAATAAGCATACATAAAGGTAAATCATGTGTAAAAAGTGTTCTGTTTCTGACCTAATAATCACTTAACAATGTTTAAGCAACGTGCTAAACACCAAAATTGAAGCTTTTAGGTTAGGATTAAGTCTGTTTGTGAAGGAGAAATAATTTTAAGCATATTGTGTCCAAACAGAAAACATATTTTCTGCCAGTTGTAGATTTTTACATGTTTATTGTGCCAAATACATCAATTTTTTAATTAATATCCCTGAGGGACAGGTGGGAGCTTAGGAGAAAAGCTGAGGAGTTCAGTTTTCACCATGTAAATTTAGTTGGTTGAGGGCATTCAAGATGAGATATCTGAAATCCAGGAGTGGATGGAAGGGGAAAGGTCAGGGAGGACACTTGGGAAACTTCAACATGGATACAGTAGCTGAAACCATGAAAGCAGATGAGATCACCCAGCAGGAAAAGATGAGGGGGCAGAATCCTGAGAGTGCCAGAGAGAAGAGGAGGAGGGATGAAGGTGCAGTTGGAGCAGTAGGAGTAGAACCAGGACAGGACAGAGTCAGGAAAGCCCAAGAATGAGTGAGTTGAGGAGGAGATGGGAGTGATTAACTGTCAAAGTGTCTGGTGAATAGAAAATGAGAACAGAGAAGGGATTCTTAGACTTGGCTAGGAGTAGGTCATTGGTGTCTTTATAAAAGCAGTTTCAGTATAAAGAAGAGAAAACAGGCTGCCAGGAGATCTTGCAGAGAGAGAGGGAAACCAGTGGAAATACTGTATTTAAGGAGGCAAAAGGGATAAAAAAGATTGGGCAGTAGCTGGAGAGACAAATGGCATTAAGGTTTATCAGTAACAGAGAGAGTACCCTAAGGACAGGAGCTGCATGAGGGTGGAGAGATAATAAATAGAATGAGAGAAACTGGGAAAGAATCAGGTCAGATTCAGAGCAAGGTGAAAAGATGAGCCGGAAATGGTTGTGGGGAGGGAGAATGAAAGGAGCTCAACACTACTGGCTAGATAGCATTTTTTTTCCTTGAAGGAATTAACTAAATTATGGGCAGAGAGGAGGTGGCCTGGTTTTATAGGCACAGGAGTCAGTTGGAGAGGAGAAAGAGCTACTTACGGTGAATGAACTTGTAGTGCAGTAACTCCACATATCCGTTAAGTTTTCTCCAAAGGTTTTCAGGAGCATGGGAGTAGGAGGAGGAACGTCATTTCTGTTCCTTCCCACCTTCTTAGTTATTGTTGGTGTGAAAGCTTTGTTCTCTGCAGTTACTCATATGTGCAACATCATCAGTTCCCTGTCTTCCCATCTTATCTTGAAAAGTATTTTTCTTTATTTCCCATACTACTTAATCTCTGTCAGGAACTCAGACATCACAGTGATGATTTTATTATAAATATTACCATACTATCTGGATTAAAAAATTGCTCTTATGACCGACTTTTCTAATGATACAGTATACCTACAGCATAATTAATAACACATGCTAGGGTCTGCTGTTTTGTCATTTTTAACTTGGTAAAGCTTTTTTGGACACAGTGTATTAGACTCTGTATAAAATACAATCTGTATTGCATCAGGAATAGTTTGTAGTTAGTGATGCTTTGATCAGTGATTCTTTTTTTTTTTTTTTTGTCGCTACAGGTTATAACTCGTAATGAATTAATGCTGGAGGAGACCAGAAACACAATTACTGTTCCAGCTTCTTTCATGTTACGAATGCTGGCATCATTGAATCATATAAGAGCTGGTAGGAGAATTTCAGAGTAGCTTCTGTGCAGACTATTTATGCCATTCATAAATCTTGTCTAGCATCGTCACTTAAGCTGAGTGTTTTATAGTGAATTTTACATACCACTCTTAAACACTGTTTTTCTCTCCTTTTTAAGAGTCTCTATGTGTGTTTTAGATGCTAAATATTTATATATCCATTTTTTATTTGCTTCTTGGTGTATTCTATTCCAGGAAAGAACTGCTCCACACTTCAGTAATGATATTCTGACACTAATACTGTTTTATTGCAGAAGTGATTGCCTAGTCACACTGTATAAGTGGCCAGTCATGCTCCCTCCCTTGTGCTTCTTCATTTAATTTTCCTTTCTCTAAACTGCTATGCAACAGATGTCTTTTCTGATGCATACAGTGACTGACAGCAATTTTCCCAATTTTCTGACCAGTGCACACTTCTGGTTACAACTGTTTTTTATAATATCCTCTTGGTTCCAACTCTCTAAAACAGGCTGCTCACTTCATTGACTTGCCATCTGTTTTTTAAAATTCTGCTCAAACCCATCTCTTCTGTACTGACCATGAGTGAGCTGCTGCCTACTTCATCACATTGGTGCTCACGAATTCTAGTCCTTTGCTTTTACTGTCCCTGCTTTCTTGTGGTGGTGTTGCAACTTTTCCATTTAGTATGTACTATCAGTCTACTTATTCATTTCAAATGGTTCCATCAGCATAATACATAGCCACTGTGTTTTGGGTAGTGTCCGGTTGATGCATTGTATTGTAAATGTTAGCTGAAAAGTTACTTTTAAAGTTGCGTCCTTATTAAATCATCCTTGTGTCTTGCAGACCGGTTGGAGGGTGACAGGTCAGAAGGGTCTGGTCAAGAGAATGAAGATGAAGCGTAATTGGATCTTCTGTGCGAGCACCTAGACGTTATGGAATTTATATAAGACATTAATTATATTTTTCCTTACAGAGCTTTAGTGCAATTTTAAGGTTTTGCTTTTGGATAACCCAACATTTTGTTTCTGAACGACTGTGTGCATGACTTTGGGAGAGTGTGCAAGTAAAATAAGCAAAAATGTTTTTAAAACGTTTTGCCATGTCTGAGGGGTGCTAGAAGATGCAAAGTGCAATATTTTCCTTAACCTGCAAACGTGGGAGCTTGGATCAATGTTTAAAAATAACTTTCATTTGAGCAAAAACATTGGTTCAAATAAATTTCTATACCTGCTATTTGCATGTTTGTTGCTTTCTAATTAAAAGATTTGGTTGTTTTAAATTGTCTCATGTTCTTTTTGTACAATAATTGATTCGTCACGATACAGTATTGTCCAGATTCTAATCTCAATTGTCCTCTCTCTCTGAGCATGATCCTGGACATCCTCAATTTCTGTTGAAATCTGTGAGAGTTGTGGCTTCTTGGCATTCTAGAACGATTGCACGTTCTGCTCTTAAAAGCTAGTTAAGATGAAAAAGGCCCAATTAGTTACAGAAGTCCTATATTATGTTTAATTTTTCATATGTGCCCATAGATTTTAGTAACAGACATATATATTTTAAATAGAATAAATGAATCATGCAATATTTATGAAGATAAAACTCCCGTAGAGCTGAATGATGGTATTGTGGTTATAACATTGGACAGGATTTGGATGGATTTGGGGTCTAGAAGTTTACTCTGCTACAGACTTACTGTGTGATCTTGGTAAGTTATTTAGGCTAACATATTTTGAAAAGCTTGGCTAAGCACAACAGCAATTTTAGTGCTCATGGCTTTTAGTGGGATTTGGGCATTCAGAGGATTAACTTTCGAGTATCTGGAGCATTTTCTGAAACTACTACTCTTTGAGGGTCCATCTTCTCCACTATGTCTCTACTCCTCCCCCTTAGAGTGCTCCAGCCACTATGTGCCCTGATAACTTGGGAGCAACCAAATTATGCGGGAATTCTATGCCAGGGCAGACTTCCTATCTGTACTGGGCACAGTAGATAGAACACCTAGCTCTAAGTGGACCAAGGGGAGATATACAGCCTGAAAAAATAGGAAACATACCTATCGCAGGATTAACTGCACATTATGCAGAGATGCTTTGGTTTTCATGGCTGTGACGGCTAAACACTCTCACAAGTATGCCACTGTTCCTCATTCTGCCACCCAACATTTATGCAGTTTTCAATCTGAGCCCACAGTCTTTTTATTCTCGGCAGAAGGGATTCTGGAGAGCTTACATAGCAGCTCCATCTTGAGTCTGGTCATTTCTGTAATAAGATGTCAGTTTCTGGGTTCTGTAGTTGGGCTTTCCTTGAACTCCCTTATTTTTTTTTCCATTTCACTTCTCACCTGTGCCTGCACCAAAAGCTACTGCTATCACCTTCTTGCATGTTTGGACACTGTCTATTATTGCCTGAAAATAGCCTACCTTTACACTGTTCAGCACAAGGATGTCCATGCCTCATTAAAATGTGTAAATTGTCTGTTTACATGTGCTAGTATAGCTCTAGTAGGTATTTCTGTCCAGCCCTGAGCAACCAGAAATTTTAATTAATATTTTAAAAAATTCTGCCTACTGCTGGGCACTCAGATCTTTCCATCCCATCCTACCCCCACCTTTTGCTTACACCTATACCAGGGCCGCCTAGAGGATTCAAGGGCCTGGGGCCTTTGGCGGCGGGGGGCCCCCACTTTGGTGGTGATTTGGCAGTGGGTGGCCCTTCCGCTCCGGGACCTGCCACTGAATTACCACTGAAGACCCAGAGCAGAAGAAGCTCCTGGGGCCCCAACCCCGTGTGTTTTCTGGAGCCCCCGGAGCAAGTGAAGGACCCAGGGGCCCCAAAAAACTCTCGTGGGGGCCCCTGCAGGGCCTGGGGCAAATTGCCCCACTTGCCCTCCCCTCTGGGCGGCCCTGACCTATACTCAGGGTATTCATTGGCCAGCACTGTGATTAGCAACTCCTAATCACAAAGAGATAAGTCACAGAGGAGTTATTAGATCATTACTGTGAAAACACTTATTATTTTTAAATCGCTGCCATTCATTTTTCCTGATTTTGCTTTTTTGCAGTTAGGCTCCTAGCAAGTGAGCATAATCCTTTCCTTGCTCTGTTGCAAGGTATGTATGCTGTCTGGTTTGTCATCATAACCTGTTCTCCTCTGAATATCATGAAAGACATGTTATTTTCAAAGATAGCAAGACTTTTACTCCTCTGTGGTATTGAGCTACTGTGCTGTCCAGCCCTCATAGCTCCACAGACAAACCAGAGTCTCACATGGGAACACCCACTCTGTACTTATTGGTTATGTAAGGACACTTCCCCCAAAGTTGAGTCAGCATATAGAACACTATATGTGATTATATTATATCCTGCAAAGTTGTGGGGTGGGGGCACATAGAGTGGAAGGAATAATAGAGCATGTAGACCTGTGAAAATTCGGGATGGGGGAGCAACTGCCTCTTTTGTTGCATAGCAAATAATGTCTTTGCTATTCTCCATGTACTTCTGAAGCTTTTATACCGGTTCAGGTGCTGATAAAGTATTTCTGCTCTGCTAGTAGGCAACAGGCATCCACCATATGCAGGGATTATTGAAGTACCTTAATTCCCTTTGGATGTAGAAACTGTGATGCTTAGAATTAGGGAGAGCAACGCTGACTGACTGGGGGACCAGAGTTTTGAAAATTCCAAGGCTGATCTCCTTGGGTGTTGTCATAAGGGGCAACTCCTCTGACTTTCGGGTTGGGGGGGATGTGTATGGCTTTGTCTTTTTCCTACTCCCCATTTTTGTCTATCTGTGGAGGGGGGGGAAGAGAGAAGGCAAAGCTGAGGAAAAAAGAATGAGACTGCTTTGTGTAACCATGCTCAGCACAGGCCCTATCCCCCTTCCTTGCCACCATCACTCTCCTGTTTAGTTAGGCTCAATAGGAAAGATATAGCTGCAGCTAGACCCCCTGCCGGTAGGGGCTACTCTGTCCTTCTGCTGGACAGGCAAGAGGCCACAGCTGTGACTCTTTTCTTGCATGGGCCCCTCCCCTTCCTGCTCTGCAGAAGGCCAGAGGATGAGCAGCTCCTGGCTAACACATGGCGGAGCAGTGACTCCCTCCTCTTCCCCCATTTGCTCTTTAAAGGCAGACATCAGGGGTTGACAGATCATGGAAAATAACATCTGCAGAGTGAGGAGTGGCAGAGGGAGACCAGCAAGGGGGAAGTTGGCTGCCAAGAGCGAGGGAGATGCAGGTGGGCCTGAGCGAAATAGAGTGGATGCCAGGGGGGCTCGGGGAGAGTGAGCGAGAAGTAAGGGCTCCAGAGGAGAGTGGGAGAGGGAGAATTCTAAGGGAGCCTGGGGGGTGGGGGCTGGGATAAGTGAATAGACCTACGGGGTAGGATGGCAATGAGTTAGCACTGATGCCCAGGCTACTTGCTGGGAATATTTGGAGGACAAGAGTAATGGGGACACCAGGCTGGGCAGATTGTTGACCTTGAAGGGGCATGACAGAGGGAAAGGGTAACACTGGAGGAAATGGGGGACATCAGCAATAAGGGAGAAAGGGGATTCCAGAGGGAGTGAATCAAGGAGTAGTAAATAGGTGCCAAGGGAGATGTGGGGCCAGGGACTGGAAGGAGATTTGGGATGAGGGAGCGGACATTGGAGGATTTGCGGAGGGAGGTTATTGAGAGAAGTAGAAGAAATTGAGGGTGCAAGAGGAGGGTGAAGAGGAATGAGATAGGTTTGGGGACGAGGAAGTGGAGGGATTTGGGAGGAAGGAGGAGCACCGTGGGGATGAGTGCAATAGAAGAAAGTGAAGGGAATAGAGGTAAAATGAAGAGGGAGGTGCCTTGGAAGAGAGGGTGGAGAGGCTGGGGAATTTGGGGAGAGGGAGAAGGTGGAAGGAGTTTGGAGAGGGAAAAGAGATGGCAGTGGAGTGGACTTGGGGAGGAGGGACTGGGGATCTTTAGAGACAGAATAGGGGATTTAGAGGCAGCAGAGAGAGTTGAGTTTGGGAAAGGAGAAAGTGGGGGAGGGGTAGAGAACAAACGAATTTGTGGGGAGAAGAGTCTACAGAGAAGTCTTGGAGGAGACACTAGGGTTTTGTGGAAGGCAGAGTAATATGGGGAGAGTCATGAAGTCTGTAGGGGGAAGAGTGGAGGATGGAAACTTGGTATGTTTTCCGAAAGCTGCTGCAGCACATTATGGGAGCTGATCCAAGATGACAGTGTATGAGGAGAGATGAAAGGAAGCCAGAGTAAGTAATGTCTTTTTTTTTTTTTTTTTTTTTTTTTTTGCTTTTAGGGAAGTGAGAAAATAACCTGTGGTATAGGAACCTTTTAGCTGGTGGCAGGAAAGAATGAGTGTCTGAGAGTGGGTGGTGGGGGGGGTAGAAAGAAATGCATTTTCCCCATTGCCCAATTTTTTAGGTAAATGTATGCCACTGTGGGGCACTCAGCTCCACCTAGGCACCCAGAGACCTTTGGCAGCCAGAAATGAGAGCATATTTCCAAAAAACATGGGCAGCCCCGCAATCTATTTTGAAAATATCCCTTCTTTTGAATGCCCAAAGCTCCAAAGAGCTGGCAAAGAGTAATCTCTTTGGTGCTTTCCATGTAAATTTGTGTTCATTGGTTCCCCAGCTGTGAAATCAGAATAGTACTTGTCTACCTTGCAGAGAATAAATTCATTAGGTTTACTAAAGTGCTGAGATACTGTGATGATTGAGGACCATGGAAAAACCTCTTGAATCCCATGGCAGTCTTGCTCATATAAAGACTGAGGAATGGAGCCCATATTTTGCCTTATTTAAAAAATATAAAACAAGGTATTCTAGAACAATTTTTCTAAGTCCAACAGCTTGCAATTGAAATACTGCTGTTTTATGCTATTACCTTAGAATAGTGTATTTTTGTAATAAGAGATTTAACAGAACAAGGTGTTTGTTTAGTTTTGAACTAAAGAACCCATACAGCATATTTAAAACAAATTCTGCTATAAAGTCTTCTCTTCTGTTATTTTGATGCCATTGTTAACCTATTTATACATGAACCCCTGATGATGGAAGCAAAGATTTTAGAGCACTGAGGTGATGTGACTGCTTGCACCAGGGGCTAGCTAGAGCACATGGTGTTTATTATAAGCCCCTGTTTCTGGAGATGAATAACTTGTGCCATTTCAAATTATAAGCTAATGTTTGATATACATATTTGTAAGTCTTTTTTTAAAAATGCTTTAAGACAAACTTCCTCTTCGCATTCCATTATAGCCCCCAGCCAATTTTAAATCTTTATTTAAAAAATAAATCCAAAGCTTTTCTTCAAGCCCTAAATGTCATTTTTCAGAACTTCCTGTTAAACAGTAGTTATTTTCTAAAAGGCTTCTTACATATCTGAAGGTTAAATATTCAATTTGACATTAAAGGATTTAAGTTATTGTTAATTTTAAATGTGGGGTCAAGTATCAGAGGGGTAGCCGTGTTTGTCGCTTTTTATGGATCCAGACTGAGTCTTGTGGCACCTTCTAGACTAATATGTCTGTTAGTCTATAAGGTGCCACAGGACTCTGTCACTTTAAATGTGGAGAGGAGAAGTTTGGGTTGAGTAAGCAGTCAAGAGTTTGGATATTTATATGAAGATTATTCAAACCGTCTGAAGTCTCCTTTTGGTTGCAGGCAGGACAAAGCAGTGTATTTTTCTTTAGTACAAGTGCAGTGGTGCCAGCACTTGTTATTTTATCATGAATTTTCAAAGCCCCAGCTCCTGGAGGCATTTGATTATAGGAAAAATCTCAGCTTACATTTTTTAAGAAAAGGTAAATTTCTAGCCTCATGGTTGTAGAGAAACATGAAAACATGACCGAAGTGTTCTCTAAAGGCTCAAAAAACAGAAGGCAAAGAAAAAAAATCATAGAATTGTAGGACTGGAAGGGACCTCGAAAGATCATCTAGTCCAGTCCCCTGCGCTCATGGCAGGACTAAGTATTATCTAGACCATCCCTGACAGGTGTTTGTCAAACCTGCTCTTAAAAATCTCCAATGATAGAGATTCCACAACCTCCCCAGGCAATTTATTTCAGTATTTAACCACCCTGACAGTTAGGAAGTTTTTCCTAATGTCCAACTTAAACCTCCCTTGCTGCAATTTAAGCCCATTGCTGCTTGTCCTATCCTCAGAGGTTAAGAAGAACAATTTTTCTCCCTCCTCCTTGTTACAACCTTTTATGTACTTGAAAACTTTGATCATGTGTCCTATCAGTCTTCTCTTTTCCAGACTAAACAAACTCAATTTTTAAAATCTTCCCGCAGAGATCATGTTTTCTAGACCTTTATCATTTTTGTTACTTTTCTCTGGACCTTCTCCAATGTGTCCACATCTTTCCTGAAATGTGGCACCCCAGAACTGGACACAATACCCCATTTGAGGCCTAATCAGCACAGAGAAGAGCAGAAGTATTACTTCTCCTGTCTTGCTTACAACACTCCTTCTAATTCATCCCACAATCTTTGGTTTTTTTGCAGCAGTGTTACACCATTGACTCATATTTAGCTTGTGATCCACTATGATCATCAGATCCTGTTCCGCAGTACTCCTTCCTAGGCACTCATTTCCCATTTTGTATGTGTGCAACTGATCATCTCTCCTAAAAGGCGTTCTTTGCATTTGTCCTTATTGAAATTTCATCCCATTTACTTCAGACCGTTTCTCCAGTTTGTCCAGATCATTTTGAATTTTAATCCTAACCTACCTGTTTGGTTTTCTAAATCTAGTTTTTAAACCAAACAATCTCATGATCACTACTAGTGATATTTGAATGCTTGAGGTTGGCAGTACTGCAAACTCTCCCTTCAACGTTAACAGCATTGCTTTACTTGTGCAACTTAAAAACAAATGTGATGGCTGCAAGGTCAGAAAAGTGTAAGACTTCATTGTTCCCACCTATGGTGAGAGAAAAGGAGCGTAGGAGGTTTAGAAAACATTTATTTTGAGAATGAGGATGGAAATATCTGGATATGTTTTTATACTTAATACTGTACCCCAAGAATGGAACCCATCAGAGACTTCAGTCCTTCACTTGTGTTCAGCAGCAAGCTCAGAGACAATCAATATGTATCAGAGCGTAAGTCTATTTATTATACATACAATAAGCAATATATATGCCTAAACAGTGAAAGTAAAACTTGTAAATTTGGAGAACTAACGTTCTTTGAAAAAGGTCAGGATAGTTTCAATTTAAGATATTAATAAACCCAGAGGGATGCAGTGATTAAGCATATTTGTGGAATTAAGGCTGGATAAAATTAGCACCTCATTTTCTCTGACTTTCATCGACTGTCTCAGTTGGAGGTTCTAGATTCTTGGCTGCTTCCCCTGATCCTCCCAGCAACATATTAGTCCAGCCCCTCTGATGCTGCAGCGCTGCTATCAGGCAGCTGCACACAGGAGGCAGCAAGTTAAAACAGTCAGCAACAATGAAGAGCAAAGGTTCGGATTTCAGTGAGCTCACCTTCATGAAAGGTAATTTTAGAGGGTCACGAAGGTCAAAAGTGACTTCTCCTTTTCAAAATGTTGCCAACATATCCTGATAACATCATTCACTGAATAATGACTTCAATCCTATACAAGCAACCACTCCCTAACAGGCAATCTCTAGTCTTAACAGAGCAAACATATGGAATCGGATCGTACTGTCAGTTGGCTGTGCATCTCCCATTTTCTTCACTACGAGTTTTACACACCACATCCCTAGTTGTCACCTACCACCCCATGCTGGAACCTATGTGAGTTATAATCAAAGAAGTTTTCATTACAAACCACTTGAAAAAACGCTCTAAGAAGAACCTAATTACGATCACCAGGCTAATAAATTCCAGCTTCAGACCATATCTTCTGATGTGTTTGTACAGTGTCTAGCATAATGGAGATCCAGTCCTCATTGGAACCTCATGGCAGCACTATCATGCAAATATTTAATAATTATTTAGGAAAGCCTCTGATTTTGTACTTGCTGGGGGATGAACATGCATGTGTCAAGTTCTTTCAGTTAGTCTCTTGCTCATAGTATCCTGCTCTTACCTGGTGTGGCATCATGCTCCCTTTATAGTCATCATCTAGTCAGGGCAACATCGTAACCTTTATCCAGCTGAACCAATCTGGTACACTTGTGACAAATGCAAATACCAGACCTGCAGCCTGGCTTCCAAAAGTTCTGTCATCGGATCAAGGAAGTTCTGGATTACTCACTATCCCCCTCTCAAGTACCCCCGCATTACTCGCTATCCCCACATCAGAAAGCAGCTCTTGCAGCCCCACATTTTGTAAATCTAAATTTCTAGTTTAATGCAGCTTCTCATGTGCCACATGTAGTATTTTCTATTCACATTTTTTAAAGTGGGCATTTTGTTCTGTAGAGTGTTCTTATTTGCTCAAATATCTATTCAGGATGTTACTCCCCATTCATCTCTTGTGTACTGTTTCATCCAAATCTCTCTCCCATCTATCCTTAATTTTCCTACAAATTCCTCATGCTTACCTAGAAGAAACTAGCCTCACCAGCCCAGGCTTATAGTCACTAAAGTCTGATGCCCTTTTAACAGTATGTATTACCTGGGTTGGTGCTTTCAGCCCAGTTCCCAGTGGACATGTCTGCATTGTTGTTATCATTAATTGGTTCTGTGCGCACAGATATCAAGGACTGAATCAATGTGAAGACTTAACTACCCTCCTACTAACCCCCCTTCCCCCACAAATTGTTCACCATGAAGATGATTAGCACACATGGATGTCTGCACAGTCACTACCTGCTCTGGAACATTTCTGTGCATTAAAAGAGGGCTTTCAGTCTCAGGATTGTCACTCTGTCTCCTTTTCTGAGCATTTGGAAGAACAAAATGTTGTCACCTAAAATAATTGAAGTTCTTTTTAACCTTGGCATTGTGAAGGGAAACTAGGCTTTTTTACCTATTTGGGGGTTTTAGCATCACCTTCACACAAGTGCCATGAAAGCATCGTTTCCAAATAATCACTCCTTATGCTCCTTTGAAACAGAGTTTCCGATGGACAGATTAAATGTTTCCAGTATCAAGAATGTTCTGAAAGCCTGGGTCCTCTTGCGAATCTTTGATAAATAAGTGCTGAATATTTTAACTAGACACTACCTTATTTTTTTAAACTATTTATTACTTTATGGATAATTTTATGGGGAATTTAATGAATATTTTTTTTTAAAAACCTGTCTTCTCTCACTTTTCTCATGGCCTCTTTCATCTGGTTCTCAGGCAGTAAATAAAAAGGTTCAACAGGGATTAGGATTGTATAGAATCCACCAGGTCACAATACAGTGAGTAGCTGGCACTCAGTTGTATGTACAAAAAGAGCGAAACAGAGAGCAGGTTTGATGCATGGGTGGAGAAAGCTTTCCATCTCCTCTCTGCTGGTTTCATTCTCAGGGTGATGGGGAGGATGTAAATATAAGAGACAAGGATGGTAGAAATAGTGAAGACCTGAATCCGGTCACCGAAGATAAAAATAATCAGTTTGTTGATGGAAATGTCAGATATCCCTGAAGAGACCATAGAGTGTGAGAAGCCACAGAAAGATAATCTCAATTAAAAATACCACTCGTATGTAGCATGGTATGGAGCATCCAATGATACACGAACTGATTACCAGCGTGATACAGTCTGCTGGATATGGCCATTCCATAAAGCAGTGGGTTATTTAGTGCTACATAACAATTGTATATGACGTTGCCACAAAAAGGAAGCACTCTGAAGTTGCACAGCTACACAGGAAAACAAACTATGTAATACATCCAGAGAAGGAAATAGCTTTTTTCTCCACTAAGAAGTTCATCAACATCTTGGGAGTAATAGTTGAGGAACAACAGGAGTCCACAAGGGATGAGTTACTGAGGAAAAAGTACATCCACGAGTGAAGACGAGAATTCATCTGCATTAATACCAACATGCCAAGACTCCCCACCGGGGTTATGAGATACATCACCACAGCTTGGGATGATCTGTAAATCATAAAGGAACAAACTCTGTCACCCTTCTGTCATTGCTCCAGTGTTTATCTGATGAAATGAGTAGATAAATATGAGGCAATTCAAAAGGTTTTAAATCAAATTTAAATGTTTGTAGCAAGGAATGGCTGTGTATCTTGGGGTAATGGATAGATAGGGGGCACCTACTTACTACATAAATGACTGCATAACTGGATAATATTGCTCGTGGACATCACCTGCGGGTGCAATGATCTGGTTGTAAGTAAATTGCTCTTAAAGGGGCAGTTTTCATTGTTCATATCCTTTCTAAAGTAAATGTGTAAAATGATTAATACATGGATTTAATCACAACTTCATTATGTGAATTACAGCTCTGAATGGGACTATTTTACTGGGACAACAATCCTGAGCTTTTTGTATCTGATGATTTATAATGAATCTCATAAACTATTGACTTCAGTGGCTGAAATAACTCTTTATTTGACATTTTCTTTCTCAGATACAATCATATTTTATAATGAGACTTAAACTATTTCGCTTTGTGATGCAACTAAATTGCATTTGTTAGATGTAATTAGGACCTGTATCTGACATTCTGAAGGTCACATACAGGCGTTGTCATGGTAACTCACTAGGATGTAGAGTTTTTAAAATCTTTTGGGCTAAATTCTGTAATGGAGGCCGTCATACAGATAAATTAAACTGTCAGAGAAATATACCATAGAGTGTGTAGATTTTATTAGGGACTTCAACTCAGTGGGTGAGCTCTTTATAAGAATTGTAGATACAGAAATTCATAAATGCTACGATGACCCACAATGCTGTCATAAATGTAGAAGATCTGAGCCATGTGGGGGTCAGTTAGTAAAAATAGATTATCTGAGATGCTCCCATGTCTAAACTGGGAAGTGTTGGTTAGAAAAATTTTGCTTTTGCTGAGAAACGATAGCTTTATATTTATGGGTGCATTATGGCTGTTCTTTGTTTTCATTACTATTGTGTACGCACAGTCTTTTGATTTGTTACTCCTTTGTAGTACTGCATATTGATTAAGAGGTGTAGAGGAGGATAAGCAGTCCAACATTGTCCACCCTGAAAACCTGCTATAGTAGATACAAGCATAAGAGAAATCAGGAAGCTCAACTCAGTTCTGAAAGGCTTTAAGCAAATAGGGCAGACTTGTGCCCAGCGCTGCATGTGCATAAGGCGCCATCCACATTGGTCACTACCAGGGTTGTGGCTCAGAGAGACACCTTGTCACCTGAGAGATTCAGCACCTGCAAGATACATCCTTAACAGACCTGCAGATACGCATCCCCTTATGTACACATTTACCCCTCACGTGTTTATACACAACAAATACATGAATGACGCCTGGCACTTGTATGGTACTTTAGAGAGGAAATATGGCCTAATGGTTAGGGCAGCAGCCACGGCAGTGGGAGTTCAATTCTCTGCACTGTCATAGACATCCTGTGTGACTTTAGGCAAGTCATTCAGGGTATGTCTGCAATACACACAGGTGTAGCAGGTCTAGCCCCCTGAGTATAAGCCCAATAGTGAGCCTGGCTATGTACACAGTCAGCTAGCCCATGCCTCCATGTCTTCACTGCTGTGGTACCCAAGCTGGTTAGATTAAAGCTAGCTCAGGAATGTCTACACCCCTTCTGATTGCAGTGTAGACCAGAGGTCGGCAACCTTTCAGAAGTGATGTGCCGAGTCTTCATTTATTCACTCTAATTTAGAGTTTCGCGTGCCAGTAATACATCTTAACCTTTTTAGAAGGTCTCTCTCTATAAGTCTATAATATATAACTAAACTATTGTTGTATGTAAAGTAAACAAGGTTTTTAAAATGTTTAAAAAGCTTCATTTAAAATTAAAGTAAAATGCAGATCTTATCAGTTTAGTGCAGTTCTTAATCTGGGGTGCGTGCACCTTCTGGAGGTGCAGGATGCCCTTTCTGGGGGGTGTGAGACATGCGAGATTTTTTTTAAACGGTAAATCACTGAAAACACAAATTAAGCACAGGCACATAAGTACAACTACTTTGTTTCATCAAACCTCTGTATTTATTAACATTATACTTTTTTAATGATTACTGTAATATACAAACTGTTTTTAAGTTTTCAAGCCAATTGTAGTGTAATTTTTTATAAGGGCTGCAGAGTGCTGAGACCTGGCCAGGAGCATAACCCTGGGCTTGCTGCCGGTACCCCAGGCTGGCAGGAGAGCTGAGCAGGGCAAGAGGCCTGGACCTCAGCTGGCAGGGGGCCAGGCAGCTGGAACCACAGACCAGCAGCAAGGTGAATGGGGCCGGGGGCTGGTATCCTAGGCCAGCAGCGGGCTGAGCAGGGCCGGTGGCCGAGACCCCGGCTGGCAAGGGGCTGGCGGCTGGAACTCCAATCCGTCAGTGGGCTGAGTGGGGCCGATGGACAGAACCCCAGACCGGCAGCGGGCTGAGCAGGGTCCCTGCCCCGCTCAGCCTGCTGCCGGCTGGGGGTTCCATTCACTCAGCAGCGAGGTAAGTTGGGCCGGGAGCTGGCATCCCAGGCTGGCAGCAGGCTGAGCAGGGCTGGCGGCCACGACCCCAGCAGGCAGCGTGCCAGTGAAAATCGGCTCGCAGCAGGTTACCGACCCCTGGGATAGACCCTTAGTCTCTGAGCACCAGTACAATGGCGATGACTGCACTGGGCAGGCAAGAGGCTACAGCTGTGACTCTTTTCTGGTATGGGCCCCTCCCCTTCCTGCTCTGCAGAAGGCCAGAGGGTAACCCCTATTGGCAGAAGGACTAGCTGCAGCTATATCCTGTCTATTGAGCCTAACTAAACAGGAGAGTGATAGTGGCAAGGCCAGAGGGTGAGCAGATCCTGGCTCACAATCAGAATCAGCAAGGAACCAGGGCAGGGAAAATACATCTCCCTGAGTCATATCTGAACTAAACATATAATATTGCATAAATAGTAAATAATAGTAAGAAAATGCATTAGGTTATCTTTTGTTGTAGCTTGTGAATTTTCCCTGTGCTAAGAGGGAGGTTTATTGCTGTTTTTGTCACTTTAAAGTTTTGCCTGGAGGGGAAATCCTCTGTGCTATGATTCTTTTTGTTACCCTGTAAAGATATCTTCCATCTTGATTTTACAGAGGTGATTCTTTTATCTTTGTTTAAACAGGTTCTTAAAAGAAGAATTTATTTAATTTTTCATTGTTCTTAAGATCCAAGGGTTTGGGTCTGTGTTCACCTGTACCAATTGGTGAGAATATTATTCTCAAGCTTTCCCCAGGAAAGGGGGTGTAGGGCTTGGGGGAATATTTTTGGATAATAGGACTTCAAGTGGTCCTTTCCCTGATTCTTTGTCTAAATCAGTTGGTGGTGTCAGCATACTGTTCAAGGACAAGGTGGAATTTGTGCCTTGGAAAAGTTTTTAACCTAAGCAGGTAAAAATACGCATAGGGGGGTCTTTCATGTGGGTCACCACATCTGTACCCGAGAGTTCAGGGTGTGGAAGGAACCCTGACAGACTCCAAAGAATCAGGAAACGTCTGTGAAGAAGCAAAGAGGACCTGCTCCATGAAGTCATGTAGCAATCCCTCAATGAAACTCAAAAAGTGCAGGAGTGGCAAGCTCATCACACAGTCCCATGAAAGTGGCTTTCCTCATCCAAAAGCTCTGCAGCCACTGCTTGTCATCCCAGACTTGCATGACGATGTGATCCCACCACTCAGTGCTTGTTTCCTGAGCCCAAAAGTGGCATTCCACAGTGCTGAGCATGTCTGTGTATGCCACAAGCAATCTCGTGTTGTATGTATTATGCGAGTCGACATAATCATCGGACGCCTCACTGTCACTTTGTAGCTTAAGGAGTAACTCGACTGCAATTCGTGACATGCTGGTGAGACCCCTCAGCATATTCCTCACGAGTTCAGGATCCATTCCCGCAGACCAAAAGGGAAAACAGAGCGCGCAGTACAAAAAACATTGAAAGATTATGCCAAGTGTGGACTGAAGCACAAGGATTGCTGCGATGCAAAGCAATGCATCAAGGGGCATTGAGACAGGACCCAGAATGCCACGCAACACCCCCCCCCCCCCGCCTTCCCACAAGCCACAGTGCCAGAATGGGAAGAAGTGCTCTGTGGGATAGCTGCCCCATAATGACCTGCTCTCAAAGCCGCTGCAGATTCCACAGATGTGGCCACGCCATTGCACTTGCAGTTGACAGTGTGAACACACGGCAGCGCTTTCCCTGCTGCAGTCTCCGAGGGCTGGTTTAACTCACAGCATTCTACATCTGCAAGTGTAGCCATGCCCAAAGGAACAAACAAAATAGAATAAAGCAGGAGAGAGAAGAGAGAATTTAGGAAAAAACATTTTTTAAATCTGTACCTTTAGGTAACTGAGATTCAATGAGCCCATCACAGAAGCAGCACCTCAGTGCTGAGAAAAGTGCTCCTTGATTTTATAAGTAAGTCTGCGTGCATGACGTCTGTCACAGTGGAAATTGCTGTTCCTTTATCCGGTAGGTGAGGATATATTTATTTCCCCACTTTTGGGTGGATATATGGACTTTTATAACAGCAAGTTGGTGAGGCAAGACAAAGATGGAGGTGAGGCTAGAAAGTGTTGCAAGCTCCTGGGAAGTGAGAGAGGAGGGGTGTGTTTTTGTTTAATAGATTTGAACATCCTTTGCCAGAATGGTGTGTGGACTGAGGCTGCTTATGGTTTCCTGCTGCATGGATTCTGATGTGGCTTCAGTGGTCAGACATAACAATTGTCAACAGTTTGGCAAGACAACGGTAACCATTTCTCTTCACCCCTTTCCTCACAGCATCATCCATGCCTTTGTGACCTCAAGATTAGATTGTTCCAATGAACCCTACATAAAGTCATGCTAGAAGACCACTCAAGATGCATGATGCAGAATGCAGTTTTCCATCTGCTCCGTGGTTTTAACCGCAACATGAGTAGCTCTCCAGTGACTACACTTGGGCTTCTAATTCTGGGCAGAATTCATGACATTTCCAGTGGGACGTTGCTCAGAGAGAACCTTTATTTCGTTCCTCCCCAGCAACAGCTGAGATTAGTGGAGGATTCTGGTGCTATAACAGTCCCTGCATTTGAGCTTCTCAAGGAAGAGTATTCTCAGTGGAGGCCTCTTCGCTCTGAGATTCATTTCCCCTGTTGGTCTTGTGCAGCCTGAATCTGTTGAAGTTCAGGTTATGGTGTCTGGCTCATCCATTTTTTCAGGCTTTTGCCTGAGTGAGGGATGATTTCAGGATTCTTATATAGCGTTAATTTATTGGTATTAAGTTTGACCATTGTATTTGATACATCATTTTACAGATTAATGTACAATCACCCAAGCCTATTGTGCTGAGTGCATTTTAAAAAAATAATCTATAAATAACAGATCAGGATTGCCCAATGTAAAGTTCTGTAGCATATTATGAAAAGAAGCAGAGAACTCACCCAATATATTGTTGTACAGTAGAAAAAGATATATAAATATGTACTGATAGAATGGGGTAAGGATGTCTGCTCTGTTTAGATATTAAATAACCTACAGAACTTTTTAGTCAACAGGAAGTTAGGCTCTCAGTTGATATTTTACTAAGTAGACAGTTCTTAAAGGCACAGACCTCAAATCTTATGGTGACCTAGAACACCAGAATCATCATTTTAATAATTGAGATATATTTGACTTTTAGGAATACTTAATATTAAGACATTTGTCAGTACTTCGTCTTACAACAACAATCATTTGTCTATATCCTTGTAGTCCAGTGCATATAAAAAGATCTCTCAATTAGCTAACTTTGCTTCAATAGAAATGTATAATATACATTAAAAAAAAAACGATTTTTAAATCTATACATCATTTTAACAGTTCCACTTCTCTTCAACAAGCCTTCTAGGTGGTTTTATTTGTCTCTGACTTTCTTTGATACTTTACTGCGTGACTCTCTAAATCATTGGTCAATTTCTTTCTTAAGAGCTTCTGAGCTAGAAGAGTTTCATAGATTATAATGGTCCTAAAGGAACCATTATAATAATCTAGTCTGACTTTCTGCATAACACAGGCCATATAATTTCACTCAATCAGGGAATTCTCAGGTACGTCCGACTCCTTTTTGAGAAACCATCTTTCAGTCATTTCTATTTTATGTGATGAATTTACCTCTTGAAATAAGATGCATTTCTAAGTAGCATTCTCCTAGATCCTCCTACAATTATGGACCCTTTCCTTTGTGTTACTCACAGTACTATAGAGTTTAATGGAATTATTTTTGGTCTGAACTGGTCATTTCATCCACTACCCATATCCTTCATTTATAAAGGTAAATGGTTATATGTTTTTTCTTATGAGGTGTGCACTACTTGACTTCAGTGTTTTGGTCTCTGTTCAAAATCTGAGCATAATTGGCTATTTCTGTTATGATTCATACACATGGATATTTTCAGTGGTCTGTTAAACATTAGTTTCATGGAAGTCTCACCGCTGGATGGATATATTACTGATCTATGTCTTAAATACATTTAATGCTATTCTTACTAGAATTTTTTGGATGGCATCAATGTAACAAATTTATATACGTCTTGCATAAATCTTTTTACCATGCCATTGGCTTGAGTCCATAGTGGTGGTGGTGTATATGTGTATGAATCCCAATTCATCTGAAAAATTACTGTCTCCTGGCAGAAAGAGCTGAGGCAAAGATGAAAAGTATACTACCACTTGTTCCTTTCCTAACACTGTCATCTGTCACTACCATCTAGAGTTGATATATCCTCTTTTGCAGCAATAGATTTTGACCAGATAGTATTTCAGGGTATGTCACAGGCAAGTCAGGTTTCATAGTAGCAGCTGTGTTAGTCTGTATCCGCAAAAAGAACAGGAGTACTTGTGGCACCTAAGAGACTAACAAATTTAGTCATGCAAATTTTACAGCATCCGACGAAGTGGGTATTCACCCACGAAAGCTCATGCTCCAATACATCCGTTAGTCTATAAGGTGCCACAGGAAATTTATTTGAGCATACGCTTATGCCACAAGTACTCCTTCTTTTTTCAGGCAAGTCAGTTTCCCTTATTTATCATCACAATTTCTTGACATTTCCACTGCTGTCTTGGAATAGAATAGCTGTCCTGGGATGGGAGAAGATAGGACATACAACAAGGAACGATTACTTATATGTAATCAAATTTGTTGTAGTCTGTCCTCTTCTCCCATTCTACTTTCTTCCATGCTTTGGGAATTTTTGTCTCTTTTTTAACTAACTGACGTATTGGAGTCATATATTTTAAAGCCTGAAGAGATCATCTGGTCAGATCTCCTGGATGGTCAAATTCACTACATTGTTTAAGTGAAACAAAAGATAAAAAATTCTGGACAAAACATTTCAACTTTTCGATTCACAACAACTTTCTTTCAAATTTTATTTCAATTTTATTACAATTTTAAAATGTGAGAAAAGAAAAAAACAAACATTTTGTTCAACCCAAAATGATTTTTTTCTGACAATTTTGGCTCCCTGAAAATTTTGAAAAATGTTTGTTTTGGGTTATTTATGTACCAGTTCGGACTTTGCTTAATCGCAGTAAACTCACACAATTAACTAAAAAATAATAATTTAATTGCGATTATTTGCAGTTTTAATCAAACTATTAAACAATAGAATACCAACTGAAATTTATTAAATATTTTGGATGTTTTTCTACACTTTCATGTATATTGTATTCTGTGTTGTAATTTAAATCAAAGTGTATATTATTTTTTACTATAAATATTAGCATTATAAAAATTATAAACAAAATAAATTGTATTTTTCAGTTCACCTCATATAAGTACTGTAGTGCAATCTTTGTCGTGAAAGTGCAACTTACAAATGTAGATTTTTTTTGTCACATAACTGCACTCAATAACAAAACAATGTAAAACTTTAGAGCCTACAAGTTCACGCAGTCCTACTTCTTGTTCAGCCAAACGCTAAGAGAAACAAATTTGTTTACATTTGCGGGAGATAATGCTGCCCACTTCTTATTTACAGCATCACCTGAAAGTGAGAACAGACGTTTGCATGGCACTTTTGTAGATGGCATTGCAAGGTATTTAGGTGCCAGATATCCTAAACATTCGTATGCCCCTTCATGCTTCAGCCACCATTCCAGAGGACATGTTGATGACGCTCGCTAAAAATGTGTTAATTAAATTTGTCAATTAACACCTTGGGGGGAGAATTGAATGTCCTCTCCTCTGTTTTACTCACGTTCTGCCATATATTTCCTGTTATAGCAGTATTAGATGATGACCCAGCACATGTTGTTTATTTTAAGAACACTTTCACTGCAGATTTGACAAAACACAAGGTACCAATGTGAAATTTCTAAAGATGGATATAGTATTCAACCCAAGGTTTAAGAATCTGAAGTGCCTTCCAAAATCTGAAAGAGACAAGGTGTGGAGCATGCTTTCAGAACTCTTAAAAGAGTAACACTCCAATCTGGAAACTACAGAACCCAAACCACCAAAAAAAAAAGAAAACCAGCCTTCTGCTGGTGGCATCTAACTCAGATAATGAAAATGAACATTCATCGGTCCACTCTGATTTGGATTGTTATCGAGCGGTTCTCACTTTCAGGTGACATTAATGTAATTAAAAGACTTTTACTTAGAACTGTATTAACCTGTTTTACAGAGGCTGCCAAAAACTTGTAAAATGGAAACAACTTTAGGTCACTACTGACCAGTGTTAAAAGGTTTCATAGCTCACTGTCATTCCCTGAACTACTCATGCCTACTTAAAATCAGAAATCTAGAGAGAACACTTTGTAATTCTATTATAAATTCTCTGAAATAGCTAGCCATTGTTTTGATCAGGATGATTTCTAATATCAACACAGAGGTCTTACAATATAATTAATGTTGTGTGCTAAAAACATTCTGATTTCCTAATAAAGCCCAATGGACTTAATTTACAATTTACAGAAATCATTATTGTAAAATATTTATAACTGTTGGTCTCAACACTGAACTTGTAATGATATCCCTTGTGCAGCCTATTGTAATCCCTAATAATTAGGGGTTACTGGTCTCCTAGATGCCTCAATATTTTTTCTCCAGATGAGTAAAGCTAATGAGGTAATAAACCAGGGGATAGTGAGAGTGGAGAAATAATAATCCAGACTATTTTCTTCAATAGTTCTTGGCACAAAAAAACACTTCCTTGTGTGCACTTTGTGAAGACATACAAGGAGGGAGTTGGATTAATCTATCATGGAGTATATGCTGGGTATATGATAGGTGAAGATGTTTCCTATGCCAAAAATTGTTTCTAGATGGTATTAAGATTAATTTTTGCAATCAATTTTTTTAAAGGGCAGAAGAACTTTGAGAGAAAATTGTAGTTTTTTTTCGACAAACGATATTTAAGATCGTAATTCTGAATTAAATTTACACTTAGAAATCCAAACATTGAAAATCAAACTTACATTTTTTATTTAAAAAAAAAATCTGTCCCAGAGTTCTCAATTTTGGATGTGTGTGTTATGGAGAAGTTTCATAGGGTTCATGACCACCCTTTCTTTTTCTTCCTTCCATTTAAAAAAAAATTGTTTCTAGTTCTTATAGTTGTAGGCTATGTTCCTTCTAATTTTTTCCATCCATGTGCGGAATGAATTTTGTTATATGCATCAAATTATTGAGGTAATGTGCAGATATGCACCATCAGTAGAAACAAAAAACCTAGATATAATATATATGTTTAAAAAGTTACCATAGGGATAATTACTTCAGCCAGAACAGTTTAGGGATTTCAGAAATCACTACTCAGAGAATTAAATTTAAGCATAAGAGAGAAATAAAAATGATGAAATGCATAGACCAGTCAAAAAACTCAAATAGCATTTTGAAAGAATAAAATTATAGAGACTATATATGCTTTGCAGGAAGTATCAAGAAGTAACAATACAAGTATGTATTGGGAGATGACTGTGAAAGACTGTGTGTGTATGCGTGCATGAGGAAGAGAGACACACACACTGTGTGCATGTGCGAGAGACGTGGTTGTGTGAGTGAGAGAGATAGACAGTGTGTGTGCATGTACGTGTGAGAGAGACATGTGTTGCCCCTTTAAGTATGTTCACAGCCTGGCAGGACTCACCAGTGGACTGCAGCTGCCCTGGGGCATCCTTCAGGTAATCAATATTGCTTACTCTCACGTTATATGGTGCTTTTCCTTAAAGTCCCAGTGTGTATACATGGGCACAAGAGGATGATATTGAAGAAGTGTGTATATACAGTATCCCATTGAGTTCTGGGGGAAGTGGAGCGGCTTCCTCCCATTCTGAGTTACAGTCAGGGGAGGGGACTTAAAATATCCATACACCCAAAGTGTGGAGACCTGGCTGATAGCTCTGACATGGAGCTGGGGGCTGATAGAGAAGTCAGGCTATTGCCCCAGTCCTGGGCAACATAGATCCAGGGTGGGAGAACACATCTCCCAGACTGCATTCCTCACAGAAAGGGGCCTTTTTTTTCTTATTCTACAGAGGACCCAGCCTTCTCTCTCTCCAACAGAGGCAGCTCTGAGCCATTTCGCTCAGAGCCATTTCGCATTCCCCTCTGGCTCTGCAGAGATGGGATACGAGGTGGGGGGACAACCTAACATCAGGAGGCTCCCGGGAGAAGCTCCAAGGCAGAGAGCAGGAGCAGCATGGCAGTGGGCAGAGGGACACCTGAAGTGTGCGGCACTTGATAATTTGCTGGGTGGCCACCTGGCTGTGCAGCTTAGAGGGAACTTAGGTTGTAGTCAGAAACGTGAAAAAGTGAACCAAGCATAAAATGATGCAGTGATGCCTGCCTGAATCTGCAGGGAGCCTGAAACACTCTCTCAAGAATTGTGATTCATCTCAATCAGGCCCCTGAGGACTCAGTCATTCCATGGTCATGATATCGGTCACATTTCTAATATGCCATGGAATTCTTCCTTTTTATCCTGGAATTTGCCATTTTGCTAGAGTCAGGTGCCCAACATCTTGCTTTCTGTCCCCGTTCCATGCTAGGACTGCCTGCAACTATCTCTTGCTCTACAGGTTTCCCTGCCTAGAACCTGTCACTAGTGTCAGCTTTCCCAAGCCTCCCATTGCATACTCCCGGAATTCCAGTGAAGCCATGTCCCCTCTGGATTATTGTTTCCCCCTTCAGGGACTATGTGACAATGAAAGCTAGGGACGCACAGATTTTGCAAGGAAAATTTTAAACCAATCACATCTTACTCACAGACAAAGCACAAAAAATATATAGATCTATAGAAAAACAACAAAAATCTGTATGTAAACCCCTCCCTCCAGTACCTCATCACTCCGCAAGCCCTTTGGGTTTTGGTCAGTCCTTTTATGGTCCCAGGACCCTCTTCTCCCCTGGCACAGCTTTACCTTCTTGTTCTGGTCTCTTCTAAAATGGCTGGTGAGAGAGCCTTCCTTTTAGAAAGTTCCAGTTCTTTCTGTCTGGTGACCTCCTGAGTGTGGCCTTAAATCCCTCATCAGGTGATCCATTGCTTGGTTACATTTTCACTTGGGAGAGCTGGTTTCTCTGGGCAGCAGCCAGCTCATTGTCCTACTTGTTTCCATTCTAATGGAAGGCCCTCCAGATGGACTCTTGATTGCTCTCTTTTGTTAGCCCTCTTCTAACAGTCCCAATACAAGATGGAGGTTAGAAGGCCACAGTGTAGGTAAAGTGAAGGTTTCAATCAGACTGGTATTCACAAAACAAAAATGGGATTTGTAGTTCAATGTAGATCTATACAGACATATACTAATCTGTCACAGCTATTAAAAGGAGCAAGCACTGGGCCTTTTGGAGACCAATGACCCATCTTTACAAAATAAACCCATTGTATTCTTCTAAACAAAAGCTTCTGGGTTTACAAAATCAGAAGACTGTTTTATTAAATGACAGTACTATAAATATGAAAGCCCTCTGAGCATCATACTTGATGTCACAGCAAACAGCAAAAGCTGCCAAGCCACATATAGTTAGGGGAACTGATTGTGCCTTGTGTCTTGGATGTCAGTGTTATGTTGGGATCTGCTGCTGCCATTCAAATCAAAGCAAACTCATTCCCCTCTCAAATGATGCAGCCATGTGACAAATTCATGGCATGACTGCAGATGTTCAGAAACAGCTATTTAAAGGAGTTCAGAAGTCAGTGCCTGTCAGTACAAAGGGCTGAAACTACAGATGTCTTCTGCCCAACTTTTAACATTTGAGTTGTATGACTAGAAATGATCTACACATAAGGATTTTCCTGTTTTGCTGTCCAATGACAAGACATACTTTTCATTAATCAGTTAATTTTCAAATACGTTAATTGACAGCTAGTGGCTGTTGGTAACTATATTCTGTTTGGGAAGACTGTAATGGGAATGAAAATGATTTTTGTCCCGTGATTCAAATCCCACAATCTTTTGAATTTGTAAAAGATTATAGCATGTGACAGATCACAAGATGATTTTTTGTTTTATGAGTCACTGGCTAAAAAAAGTTGGAAAACAGCTATGTCAGATGACTCAAAGGGAAAGGGACCACACAATTTTAATCTGTTTTCCCCTAAATAAATCTTGGTTTGAATTAGACTGTCTGAGTCCTAGATTGTTTTGGGGTAGAGTTACATCAATATGCCCTTGAGGGAAAATGGCCTTCTAGCCTCACGAGAGTGAGTCAGCAAGGGAGCCATTGGTACTTATACATTTAAGCAGCAGTTTTCATCCATACAGCTCAAACATTGTGCTAGTTTTGTAAAAATGTAGTAATTGTTAACATTTATAAAATTGCCTGATTTTCCAAAATATCAGAAGCCAGGGCTCTAGGCAAAAATACATAAATTGCTGAGCACCTAACGGGCTCTAACATTGACCAGGATTCAGTGTACAAAGCAGGTGTTTGCATGTGCAAACAAACAGTTCAGTGGATTCAGGGAGAGAGAATGTCACTCTGAGATTTTATATAATAACACCTGCTACAGCAGAACTACCATGCAGTGTTTTTTCCTCCCCAGTTTTTCTTTTGTTGGTTTTAATTATCACCATTCACTTCCCCTCTGATGAAGAGGGACATGGGTTGCCATTGCAGTCCTGCTAGTGACATGCCAGAATCCATCAGTCATTTAAAATTCCAAAATAAGAGTGTCCCATGGACAGCTCAGGGTATAGAACAATGAGTAGTTGGGGGATATAAGCTGAAACATTAAGAGGGAGGATTTCTATTATGCAAACTTGGCTTTTGCAGTTTGATGCTGAAGGATGGGTCTGAATAGTAATGAAATATTTAAAGTATAGGATGGTTTCATCCTTTATTTTAGACCCCATAATTGGACAGAGTGGACAATAAACATTTTAAAATGATCTCGCAAGGACCCTTTTAAGCAGTTCAAGTCCAGGGCCTGTAGCACAGATGATATGCTGCTACAAGTTGCAAAATGGACTGGGGTGCAACGTTCTTCAGTAACAAGGACAGGGAATATTGCTTCTGGCTAATTGGATGGGGGAAAGATGATCAGAATTTTTTTCCAATTAAACCCTTAAACTGGAATATCCACAGTAGAAATAACAGGCGGTGGATGGGCTTTGCATTCTACTCCAGTGGATCTGGATGTCACTGGCATAGAGTTGATAGTAAAAACTTGGGAAGTGGGGGAATGGGCTCCTGGGTGTGTACAGAACAAAGGAAGAAAAACAAGCCCCCTGAAAGACAAACAGAAAAAGGCGGGGAGGATCAGGACCTATCAAATGAGAGCAATGAGCGAGATAGGAGGGAGAACCAAGGAGAGAACACAGTCATAGATGCCCAGAAAGGAGAGAGAAATGTAAGGGGGGGAGAGATTATCAGTGTTGAAAGCAGCAGGAAAATCAAATAAAATAACAAGACAAAAGTGCCCTTTGACTTAGCCAGAAAGGGCAAGTTGGTGAAATGTAGAGGTGAAAACCAGGTTAGAGGGAATCAGAGAGAGAATTGGTTGAGAAGCCAAGGCAACATGAGCAGACAGCATGCCCAAGGCTTCTGGAGACATGGGAGGGGAGAGAGATGATGGTCATTTTCAGGGTCATGCAGGCATCAGATATTTTCCTCCCAAAATCAGAGAAGCAGATTAGGATGTAAGGGAAGTTTTGAAGGTAGGGCAAATTGTTTGCTTGTAGGAGAGAGAGGAGCCTGAGCAAAAAGCACAGAGGACAATGGAGAGGGGAACAGGCTGAAGGATTGTGAGGTGGGATGGCTTTCCTTGGAGCAGTGGTTTTCTCTTCCTCTCCCATAGGTGGTGAGTGGAGTCTTTCCTTTTCAGGGTCTTGCAAGGCATCATCTGCTGTCCCTTATGTCAACAATCAAGACCCAGATTACAGATGCAGTTATACAAATAGCTGCTTATTCAAAAGCCTGCACAAGCTCCTGGCATTTCCTCTGGTTTTTGGTGTTAATAGCAATAATTTTGGGCTTTCTCCTGGGTTTTGCTCTAAGTAGTTTCTTGGCTATAATCTTCACTTTGCTATCAATCAAGGAATGGTCAGTGTCACAATCAGCACTGTGGAACGTGCAAGTGTTCTGCACTAAGGTCTTTCCTCCTAATGATAATAAGGTCTAATTGGTGCCAGTGGCCTGATTGTGGATGTCATCATGACACTTTGTGGCGATAATTTCCTGTAAAATATGAATTGGTAACGCACATTTGGTTTTGGATGCAGAATTCAAGAAGTCCTTGGCCATTTTCATTCATCTTGCCAATGCCAAAATGTCTTGTTGTCTGCACCGACTCTTGCATTAAAGTCACCAAGGAGAAAAAGTTGCTCAGTTGATGATATTCTTTTGACGACTTGATGCAAAGAGCTATAGAATGTATCCTTCTCCTCAGGGCTAGATTTGAGTGTTGGTGCATAGGCACTAATGATGTTCACAGAGCTGGTGGTCGTCTGGAGTTTAAATGAGATGATACGCTCTCACTTCCCAATGAGTGTTTCTAGGAGGTTTACCCACTTATTTCTCACAGCAAAACCAAAACCGTGCAGACAATTTTCTTCTCTGCTTTTACCTTGCCAAAAGAAGGTGTAATTGGCCTGTTGGACAGAACCAGCATCTGCAAGTCTTGTTTCCTGAAGTGCTGCATGTTAACATTAAGTTTGTAGAGCTCACAGTCTGTCAAAGCTGACTTCCATATGCTGCTTGTGTATTGTAGGTCGTCATCGTCTGTCAATCCTGGACATGTGGTCCTGACATTCCAGCTGCCAAGCCAGAAAGTTCTTGGTTTCTTATTTTTGCCAGGTGCAAGGTTTCCGTCTGCCATTCAACTTTTGATCTAGCCCCACACACCCCATGGGGCAGGCAGACTGTGGCAGGTCAGCATTTAACTGTCCTGGGGCTGCATGGCTTTGTGGCAGGCAATGGCTGACCAACAGAATGCAGTGATTTCTCCCACCATCTAAGGTAACCCATGGCACCCTCCTCTATGCCAATCAAGTGACAGCTTATAACCCGTAACTGCCACCTTCTGTGTTTAGCCTAGGCAGTTGATATGGAGGTGCTGCTTTCCCATGTGTCAGCGTCCCTCTTGACTTCACTGGTTTGGACCAAAAGAAGACCGGGAGTTGATACATTTGGTACCAGCTACACTGCAGGAGTTGCCAGAGCAGCAGAGATCTTCCATCTCCTGCCCTTCGGGGCTCCACTAGATTGGTTATCAGCCAAAGCTGAAGGACCTAATCTGTCCTGCATGGACGTCATTGGCAAAAACACTGAGTGAATTTGCTCATCTGCCTTTTGATGGCATTTCCTCCATCAAGGGTTCCACTATCCTCCTCAGGAGCTCATCAGCCCAAAGACATTGGCGCTTCCTTAGGTTTCTGGGTTAATTAACCGCTGCCCAGCACTCAGCGTTGACCAGTACAGGTTGTACTGCTTATGGTCATAGTGGTAGCAGGTTTTCAATTCTGACCTGACCAGAAGATTAGTTTTAGATGAGTTTTTAAACATAATTTAGTGTACATAGTTTTTAGATTGTGCTGATCTTCGATTTTGGGATTGTGGATCTGAAGATCCAGATGACAGGATTTAAAAGATCTATCTGCCTAGGAGAGGGACACGCTCCATATGCTCCACTTTTACTTGGAGAGCACATAAGAAGCAGCAGAACAGATTACAGGCTATACTGCTCCAGGAGGCACTGGCAACTAAGCCAGCCAGATCCAATCCTTCACTAGAATCTGAGAGACTTCACAGACCTTCTTCAGCCCCTAATACACCAGGAGTAAGAAGCAACAGAAGTCTCTGCAGAACTTATCTGCTGCAGTTCTGAGCTTAAAGAAGGTTCCAAAGAAGGATACAAAGCCGTCAGCCTACAAGTAGAAGCTCCCTGATAGCATGAGTTTCTGTGCCCAGAGCCAACTCACAAAAGAGACGTTCATCAGATCCTGACTGAGACTGGTTAAGGAACTGGTGAGCAGAAAGAACTCTGATATGAGAGCCGAAAGGCATTCTGTGGTCCTGTCAGATTCCAAACCATCAGAACTAAGACCAAGGATAAGGAGGGCTTCCACTCCATGAAGGAGGATATCATACCTTCAGATCTGAGCACTGGTTCCGATTTGGTCCATCAACAGCCTGTAACAGTAATTGCTGAGATCCATCATATGGATCTGCATCCTTCTCAAGGCTTGAAACTGCAGGTAGGGTATGAGGTTCTGGTATGTCTTTACTTACTTAAGCACTGCCTCAAAATCTACATTGCAATGTATACATGTGCTGGGGGGCATGTATGTACTCAATGCACTGCCGTGAAGTGTGTATATAGTCTTAGAAGACAGTGAAGAGAAGGACTTGGGCCAAAGATTGGGACAGTTCCTAAACCATCAGCTGGATATGGTAGGAAAGAAGTGAAGTGACTGTAGTGCCGTGCCCCCTTTTACAGACCTGAAGACCTCTGTGGATACCACCTGTGCCATTTCTGCGACAATTGGGAAGTAATAACCTCTGTAGCAGGGCGGTCACCCTGCTCTGCTTAGGAAAGGGTTAAAAGCATTCAAGGGAGGCTGGTTGGGTAAACAGCCACAGATGTGGCCACATCTAACTAGGATCCAGCTGATCCTGATAAAAGGGCAGGCTGAGGCAGTGAGAAACTCTTGCTCCAGCTGAGGAGCTGAGAGGACCCAGGTTGCCTGAGAGAGTAAGCAGGATACCTGAGGCAGAGCAGGGCAGGGGAAAGGCAGGCTGAGCTGAGGAGCTCTGGCCTGGTAAGTCCCCAGGCTGAGACCTTGCTAAAGGCCAGGGGAGGTACTAGGGCTGCAGGGAGGCAGCTGGGGCTGAAAAGGCAGCAGGTCCAAACCCCCTTGCCGATGATGAGTGGCCACTTCAGACTGCAGTTTGCCTCTGAATGAAGGGACTAGGTGAGGACTGAGAGTGGGTCACTGAGGTGAGTTGGGTTTAGGGGATTGGGGTTCCCCAGGGAAGGGAGACCCAGAGTGTGGGGGCACTGCTGTGGGGCAGCTCCCTGAGGAAAGGGGCACCATGGTCCAGGAGGGACACAGGGCCAGAAGTACTGTAAGTGGTGGAGAGCAGGAAGCAGGCACCAGTAGGAAGACACCAGCCAGCAGGAGGTGCTCTGAGGCTGGAACTGAGCTACTTCCTGGTGTAACCAGCTGGAGGCGCTGCAGCAGTGGGTCAGCGACTTGCTACACCTCAGACAGGTGGATCTTGCAGATACTACACAGCAGATATTCCATAGAATTAGAGACCCTCTTATAGCCTCACCCTCAGAATATTCATGAATGGCAAGGAGAGAGGCAGGAGGCATGTGTGATTGCTCCAGCAGGCATTGCTAGTTAGTTCCACCATTTAAGCTGCACCTGACTGGCGCATCCCATCTGTGGTCATATGCAGAGGATGCTCAAAGAGGAACTTATGTCTGTCCTTATACTTGCTCTCTTCAGATGTCTCACAGGCTGAGGTGTGACTAAAAGCAAGGACTGCTCTTTACCTGCTCTCCCACTACTGTGCCCTTACCTCTCCCTTGTAATCTTATCCTTCCATTTCCCCTCACTGAAACTAGTTAGCAGGAATTCTTACTAGCATTTGTACTGCTTTTGTGGTTCTCCTTTCATTTTACTGCCCTTGTGGAATGAGGTTCTTCCTGAATGTTGCAGAATCACTCTGCTTAATCAACTCTCTTGTTTGCTCTCTCTAAAGCTTTCCCTTCATCTCTCCTACACACAATTCCCCTCTATAAAGTGTTTTTCTCTCTTTTCTCTAATTTCTTTTTTGGTTTTACTTTTTTTTCATTCTCTTTCGCTTTCTCTTTTGTTCTCTTTCTCTTTTGTGTTCTTTTGTTCTTTAGTTCTCTTTCTCTTTCTTTTTCATTCTTTCAATACTGTACTGTGTTCTCAGTATAAAAATAAGTTGTATAGCTGAACTCAGGGCTGGTCTCAGCAGGCTCTATTAAGCGTGTTATTAATCAACCTCCCACTGGCTATGAGGAGAGTGAAGCTTTGGCTGAATTAGAGGCCTCTTTCCCTTTCTCCCTCAAACCTTTATAGGCATAGGCTGTAGTTATATACAACCCCTATTACTGACAATGGTAATCCAGTTCATGGCCCATTTTGTGTATTGTACTGCCATCATGTGGTCATGTGTAGTTACATCTCTCTCATCTGCATCATCAGTTCTCTAGTTTATTACATACCGTTTCTGTCCTTTGGACAACAGGAATTTATTGTTCTTTGAACATTTAACTTGCTTTCCTAGGAAAAGAGTGTCATTGCCAAGGGGATTTTTAAATAAGCTCAGGACTTTTGCCGAAGTATTTATGCAGTGGAGAAAGCATTAATTAAATACCAATAAGTCTATTAAAATAGGGGGGTGGATTCATCCATCATGGGTTCCACCATGGTCAGAATTCTTTGTCCGGGCGGAGCAAAGCTTAGGGCTTGGCTACACTGGAGAGTTGCAGCGCTGGTGGTGGGTTTACAGTGCTGCAACTTACTCACCGTCCACACTTGCAAAGCACATCCAGAGCTGCATCTCCCTGGCTGCAGCACTGGCTGTACTCCTGCTCTGCCTGGGGTATAACGATTGCAGTGCTGGTGATGCAGCGCTGCTCCACTAGTGTGGCCACCAAAAGCGCTGTAACTGGCCTCCAGAGGTATTCGGAGGTATCCCAGAATGCCTGTTCAGCCACTCTGCTCATCAGTTCGCACTCTACTGCCCTGGCCTCAGCTGACCCACCCTTTGAATGCCCCAGGAATTTTAAAAATCCCCTTCCTGTTTGCACTCCACACCTGCTGAGCAATCAGTGAATCTTTCCAGGTGACCATGCCTCCACGCTCCAAACGAGCCCCAGCATGGAGCAATGGCGAGTTGCTGGACCTCATCAGTGTTTGGAGTGAGGAAGCTGTGCAGTCACAGCTGCGCTCCAGCTGTAGGAATTACGATACCTATGGGCAGATGTCAAGGGCCATGCTGGAAAGGGGCCATGACCAGGACGCGGTGCAGTGCAGGGTTAAAGTAAAGGAGCTGCGGAGTGCCTACTGCAAAGCCTGCAAGGGAAACCGCCGCTCCGGCGCTGCCCCCACGACCTGCCATTTTTACAAGGAGCTGGACACGGTACTTGGGGGTGACCCCACTGCCAATCTGACGACCATGATGGACACTTCAGAGCAGGGGGAGGAGGAAGAGAAGGAGGAGGAAAGCGAGAGTGAGGGTACTGGGGTGGGGGGAGACACCCCGGAGTCCCAGGAGGAAGGTAGCCAGTTGCAGCAGCCGGTACTTAGTGAAGGACAAGCAGAGGAGCGGGTTACCGGTAAACGGCTTTTATTTTCAGGATGGAAATGTTTCGGGAGAGGAGGAGGGGTTATGGCTGCATGCATGCATGCATGCCTAAATGTGGAATAGCCCATTGATGTGGTCTATCACGTCGTGGTAATCGATCTCAGTAATCTCTTCAAAAGTTTCAGCCAGAGCGTGGGCAGTGTGCTTGCGCAAGTTTATAGGGAGAGCCACCGTGGTCCTTGTCCCACTCAGGCTAATGCATCTGCGCCACTATGCCGCGAGGGGTGGGGGGACCATTGCTGCACACAGGAAAGCTGCATAGGGGCCAGGGCGGAATCCACATTGCTGTAGAAGACCCTCCCGCTCTTCCCAGGTGACCTGCAGCAGTGAGATATCTTCCAGGATTAACTCCTGTGGAAAATGTTGGGAGACTGTTCAGTGTAGATGCCTCCTGCAGCAGTTTGCTTTCCCCAACGGGCAGAAACCCCTGCACATCCCTGAAGCAATCAGTCCCCCTTACTCACCATTTCAGGGCTCCTGTGGGTTATGTGCACTCTGTTTGGTATGGGAAAAGTATGCTAAAGTGAAGACTGTAAACTCCTTCACTGTGTGGGAATAACTGTCTGGGTGAGATTATAAACAATGCTGCCTCTGTTAACTGTGGCCATTTTTGCCTTTCGAAAAGTGTCCTTGACTACTCGACTGCCCATATCATCGACTGCTCAGAGGGTACAAAACCTCAGGAAGAAGTTGCGAAAAAGCAAAGACATGCTGAAAGCAGTTATGGATCACTCTGCCAGAGAGAGTTAAAAACTGCAGGACTGGAGGAAAAAACTGCAGGACTAGAGAGAAAGGGAAAGCAGGATCCGCCAGAGAAACGCAGCGGCTAAGAAGAAAAGCACAAAGCAGCTGATAAGCATCCTGGCGTGTCAAGCAGACTCTATCCAGTCACTCGTAGCCATGCAGGCAGAGTACTACCGTGCCGCCCCCCCGCACCCCCATCCCAAAGCTCTTTCCCTTGTGCCCCAATGTCAGCTCCAAACCCCTTTCCCCAGCATCCAGGTTCTTACCACCACCAGCTGCCCCCAACACCAGCTGCCCCCAACACCTGTAAGTTCACCTACCAGCCCTGAGAACTACGACCCTTACCCTCTGCACTCAACTCCCATCACCATGCAGTATTTTCATCCTGAAGTGCAGCAGTCATTGCACAGCACTCCAGACAGGACATGTGACCGTACAGTTCACCACCCCACCCTCCTGCCCTTTTAGGTTCCCAAAATGTTGTGTGTCTGTCAAGAAAGTTGTTTTCTTTTCAATAAATGAATTCTTGGCTTTGAAAATCGTCTTTATTATTGCAGAAAGTGAAAGATACCGTAGCCCAGGAAAGAAACAGGCACTGCAAATCATTTTAGGAAAAACAGATTCCTGCTAACATTGTAACCACTGCACTTCACTCCCGTGCAAGGCACCAAACATTACTGTTGGTTTTCAGCCTCAAATTCCTCCCTCAAGGCATCCCTAATCCTTGCAGCCCTGTGCTGGGCCTCTCTAGTAGCCCTGCTCTCTGGCTGTGCAAATTCAGCCTCCAGGCGTTGAACCTCGGAGGTCCATTCCTGACTGAATGTTTCACCCTTCCCTTCACAAATATTATGGAGGGTACAGCACACGGATATAACCCAGGGATGCTGCTTTCCCCCAAGTCTAGCTTCCCATACAGAGATTGCCAGAGCCCTTTTAAACAGCCAAAAGCACACTCCACAGTCATTTGGCACCGGCTCAGCCTGTAGTTGAACTGGTCCTTGCTTCTGTCAAGCTTCCCTGTATACGGTTTCATGAGCGAAGGCATTAATGGGTAAGCAGGGTCTCCAAAGATCACAATGGGCATTTCGATGTCCCCTACTGTGATCTTTCAGTCTGGGAAAAAAGTCCCGGCCTGCATCTTCCTGAACAGGCCACTGTTCCAAAAGATGCGTGCATCATGCACCTTTCCAGGCCAGCCTGTGTAAATGTCAATGAAACGCCCACTGTGATCCACAAGCGCCTGGAGAACCACAGAGAAATACCCCTTCCGATTAATGTACTCGGATGCCAGCTGGGGTGGTGCCAGAATAGGAATATGCGTCCCATCTATTGCCCCCCCACAGTTAGGGAAACCCATTTGTGCAAAGCCATCCACAATTGTCCTGCATGTTCCCCAGAGTCACGGTTCTTCTTAGCAGGATGCGATTAATGGCCCTGCAAACTTGCATCAACAAGATTCCAGTGGTAGACTTACCCACTTCAAACTGGTTTGCGACCGATTGGTAGCTGTCTGGAGTTGCCAGCTTCCAGATTGCAGTAGTCACCTGCTTCTCCACTGGCAGGGCAGCTCTCAATCTCGTGTCCTTGCGCCGCAGGGTGGGGGCGAGCTCAGCACACAGTCCCATGAAAGTGGCTTTTCTCATCTGAAAGTTCTGCTGCCACTGTTTGTCATCCCAGATTTCCATGATGATGTGATCCCACCACTCAGTGCTTGTTTCCCGAGCCCAAAAGCGGTGTTCCACGGTGCTGAGCATTTCCGTGAATGCCACAAGCAATTTAGTGTCATACGCGTCATCATCGGACTCCTCACTGTTGCTTTGGAGCTGAAGGAATAGCTCAACTGCCAAACGTGATGTGCTGGTGAGACTCATCAGCATATTCCTCAGCAGCTCGGGCTCCATTTCCCACAGAAACTGTTGGGAGAGTCACAATGGCGCCAAACGTGGACGGAAAAACAGTGACTGCTGGGATGTGAAGCAATGCATCATGGGGCTTTGGGACAGGAAGCGGAATGACCTGCACCCTTCCGTCCCCTTCCCACAACCTACGGCGCCAAAATGGGATGAGGTGCTCTGTGGGATAGCTGCCCATCATGCACCACTCCCAACAGCACTGCAAATGCTGCAAATGTGGCCACACTGCAGCGCTGGTAGCTGTCAGTGTGGCCACACTGCAGTGCTTCCCCTACACAGCTGTACGAAGACAGCTGTAACTCCCAGTGCTGTACAGCTGCAAGTGTAGCTATACCCTCAGATGGCTTCTAACAGAGGAATGGGGCTCTGTTATTGCTACAAAGGTTTCTCAGCGTGTAGGCTTGGTAGAATTCTATTTTCATTTATTTTTAATATAAATTCCAACAGATATCATCATGTTTATTTTTAAGCATTTGTTCTTATTTTTATTAATTTAAATGTTTACATTTGCAGGAAATTATGGGTGTGGGAGTCAGACAATAATTATTTAATGACAGTAGATGCTGAGATAAAAAATCGTCAACATTATATGTAAAAATATACAAAGTAATTTGCCTTCAATTAAACCTTTAATCCTCAAGTAGCATTTTTCTTACTTTGTCTATCTGTAAACTTCAGTGATCATCAACAGAATATTTTTTTGGCTGTGTGTGTACAGTGAAATTGATGTTTGTTGACATGTACTGTTAGAAATTTGATAGGCTTGGAAAGATTAATGTGCCTCTTTCACTGTCTGTCTGTCTTCTTCTGTGGGTCTGTTATTCCCTCCTCCCCTTTTTTCTTTTTTTTTGTCTCTATCTTACCATCTCCCGTCTATTGTGTGACTTCCTCTGTGTCTGCCTTTCCTTGTATCAGAGGGGTAGCCGTGTTAGTCTGGATCTGTAAAAGCAGCAAAGAATCCTGTGGCACCTTATAGACTAACAGACGTTTTGGAGCATGAGCTTTCCTGGATGAATACCCACTTCGTCAGATGCATGTATATGCAATTGTGTAGATATATGTAACATAAGTATTACTAATTACTGTGTATTATTGTTATTGTGGCAGAAATTTAGAGGCCTCAGCCAGCTCAGAGGCCCCATTGTGCTAGGCACTGTAAAACATATGGTAACATTTCCTGCCCCGGACAGCTTACATGTCATTCTGTCTATGTCTTTCTCACTTTTTCTGTGTGGCTCAGTCTTGGGTCTGTCCTTAACACTTAATCATCTGAATGAAACTGCATGCACATGATTCCAATTTCATATTTCACAGTTTCAATCACTTAAAAGCACTTGGCGTACAAGGAAAGGCAGGCTATTGAAGGCATAGGGGGCTGCAAGGAAAGAGACACGTGGTGGAGAGTGAGTAGGAGACAAACAGAGGATTACAAGAAGTGCAGGTAATGAGAAAGAGAGTGGGAGAAATGAAATCTACTTTGCTTTCGATATGGAAATATGGATGCACAGAAGCCACTATTCAGCAAGGAGAATAAGCAGAAATGCTGCCCACAACAGGTCAACAAGCTAACATACAGGGAGTCATAACATAAGAATGGCCGTACTGGGTCAGACCAAAGATCCATCTAGCCCAGTATCCTGTCTACCAACAGGGGCCAATGCCAGGTGCCCCAAAGGGAAATTAACAGAACAGGTAATCATCAAGTGATCCATCTGTCGCCCATTCCCAGCTTTTGGCAAACAGAGGCTAGGGACACCATCCCTGTCCATCCTGCCTAATAGTGAGTGATGGATCTATCCTTCATGAACTTATATAGTTCTTTTTTTAACCCTGTTATAGTGTGGACCTTCATAACATCCTTTGGCAAAGAGCTCCACAGGCTGACTGTGCGTTGTGTGAAAAAATATTTCCTTTTGTTAGTTTTAAACCTGCTGCCTATTAATTTCATTTGGTGACCTCTAGTTCTTGTGTTTGAGAAGTAGTAAATAATGCTTGCTTATTTACTTTCTTCACACTAGTAATGATTTTATAGACCTCTATCATATCCCCCCTTAGTCGTCTCTTTTCCGAGATGAAAAATCCCAGTTTTATTAATCGCTTCTCATATGGAAGCCATTCCATACCCCTAATCATTTTTGTTGCCCTTTTCTGAACCTTTTCCATGGCCCTTTTCCAAGTCCAGTATATCTTCGTTGAGATGCATACAGTATTCAAGATGTGGGTGTACCATGGATTTATATAGAGGCACTATGATATTTTTTGTGTCTCCTCTGTCGTTTTCTTAATGATTACCAACATTCTGTTTGCTTTTTTGACTGCCGCTGCACATTGAGTGGATGTCTTCAGAGAACTATCCACAATGACTTCAAGATCTCTTTCTTGAGTGGTAACAGCTAATTTAGACCCCATCATTTTATATGTATAGTTGGGATTATGTTTTCCAATGTGCATTACTTTGCATTTATAAACATTGAATTTCATCTGCCATTTTGTTGCTCAGTCACCCAGTTTTGTGAGATCCTGTTGTAGCTCTTCACAGTCTGCTTGGGACTTAACTATCTTGAGTAGTTCTGTAATTTTGCCACCTCACTGTTTACCCCTTTTACCACATCCTCTGGAGGACACCACTATTTACCTCTCTCCATTCTGAAAACTGACTATTTATTCCTACTGTTTGTTTCCTATCTTTTAGCCAGTTACCGATCCATAAGAAGACCTTCCCTCTTATCCCATGACAGCTTTGCTAACATCAAAGTTTCTGAAGTGTTAGAAGAAAGAGCAATAAAACTAATCAGAAGACTCCAATTTCACTCTCCAGGAAAATACCTTTGTTGCTGTATATTTGGCTACATGTGACTGGATACCTCCCTCTGACCTTACTGTTTCTGTAACACCCTTTGGGATTCTTTTCTCTCTATCTGTTGCTTTATTTCACTGAGTACAGCTCTCCCATTCTCTCTCTTTCTATGTCAGTCTTGCTCAGCTCTTTGTCCTCCTTTCCTTTCTTCCTTACAGTGACAGGTTGGATCACAGTAACCCCCTTAGATCTGCCGACTGATGTGCCAAGACTACTTCTGCCCCTGCTTTCTCTGCCCTACCAGCTTAGGAGTTCAGTGCCCTGCCTGGTTTGAGCCAGACCCGCTAGCCTGCTGCAAACCCAGACCCAGGTCTGAACCACATCCCCTAACAGCTGTAGGCTTAACTGAAAGCAGCTTAAGAAGTGTTACTGTCTTTAACACTCAGATGCCCAACTCCCAATGGGGTCTAAACCCCAAATAAATCCGTTTTAACCTGTATAAAGCTTATACAGGATAAACTCATAAATTGTTCACCCTCTATAACACTGATAGAGAGATACGCACAGCTGTTTGCCCTCTCCCCGAGTATTAATACATACTCTGGGTTAAATAATAAGTAAAAAGTGATTTTATTAAATACAGAAAGTAGGATTTAAGTGGTTCTAAGTAACAGCAGACAGAATAAAGTGAATTACCAAGTAAAATAAAATAAAACGCGCAAATCTAAGCCTAATACAGTAATAAAACTGAATACAGATAAGATCTTACTCTCAGAGATGTTTCAATATGTTTCTTTCACAGACTGGATGCCTTCCTAGTCTGGGCACAATCCTTTCCCCTGGTACAGCCCTTGTTCCAGCTCATGCCATAGCTACGGGATTTCTCATGATTGCTACCCAATTTGTTCTGTTCCACCCACTTATATATCTTTTGCATAAGGCGGGAATCCTTTGTCCCTCTGGGTTCCCACCCCTCCTTCTAAATGGAAAACCACCATTAAAGATGGATTTCAGTTCAGGTGACATGATCATGTTACTGTAAGATCACCCTATACCAAAAACCTACCAACTGCTATGCCTACCTTCATGCCTCCAGCTTCCATCCCGGGCACACCACACGATCCATTGTCTACAGCCAAGCACTGAGGTACAACCGCATCTGCTCTAACCCCTCAGACAGAGACCAATACCTACAAAATCTCCACCAAGCATTCTCAAAACTACAATACCCGCACGAGGAAATAAGGAAACAGATCAACAGAGCCAGACGTGTACCCAGAAGCCTCCTACTGCAAGACAAACCCAAGAAAGAAACCAACAGGACTCCACTGGCCATCACATACAGTCCCCAGCTAAAACCCCTCCAACTCATCATCAGGGATCTACAGCCCATCCTGGACAATGATCCCTCGCTTTCACAGGCCTTGGGTGGCAGGCCAGTCCTCGCCCACAGACAGCCTGCCAACCTGAAGCATATTCTCACCAGTGACTGCACACTGCAACATAGTAACTCTAACTCAGGAACCAATCCATGCAACAAACCTCGATGCCAACTCTGCCCACATATCTACACCAGCGACACCATCACAGGACCTAACCAGATCAGCCACACCATCACCGGTTCATTCACCTGCACTTCCACCAATGTAATATACGCCATCATATGCCAGCAATGCCCCTCTGCTATGTACATCGGCCATACTGGACAGTCTCTATGGAAAAGGATAAACGGACACAAATCAGATATTAGGAATGGCAATATACAAAAACCTGTAGGAGAACACTTCAACTTCCCTGGCCACACCATAGCAGATCTTAAGGTAGCCATCCTACAGCAAAAAAACTTCAGGACCAGACTTCAAAGAGAAACTGCTGAGCTTCAGTTCATCTGCAAACTTGACACCATCAGCTCAGGATTAAACAAAGACTGTGAATGGCTTGCCAATTACAAAACCAGTTTCTCCTCCCTTGGTTTTCACACCTCAACTGCTAGAACAGGGCCTCATCTTCCCTGATTGAACTAAACTCGTTATCTCTAGCTTGCTTGCATATATATACCTGCCCCTGGAAATTTCCACTACATGCATCTGACGAAGTGGGTATTCACCCAGGAAAGCTCATGCTCCAAAACGTCTGTTAGTCTATAAGGTGCCACAGGATTCTTTGCTGCTTTTACAGATCCAGACGAACACGGCTACCCCTCTGATACTTCATATTTCTAGTTTCAGATACAAGAGTGATACATTCATACAAATAGGATGACCACTCAGTAGATTATAAGCTTTGTAATGATACCTTACAAGAGACCTTTTGCATGAAGCATATTTTAGTTGCATTATCTTCACACTCATACTTTCAGAAAATCATATAGAGTGCAACATCACACTTATCTTGCAAGCTCTTCAAGAAGGAGCTCTCTTTACACTGTTTATCGTATTGCACAAATGCATTGTCAGCACTAAGCAAAGCCACTGAAAATACAGTCTGTATTCCTTGTTCTGCCTCTCTCCGCTCATCTATATTCATCTATCATTCTGGTGGACAGTTAGCGCGAGCAAAAGATAGGAGGGAGAAAGACCGTAGGAGAAATGGTATTTTAAAAAATGAGAGCCCTCGAGCCTCTTCCCCTAGTGATGGAGGGACTGAGTAGTTGTCGTATGCTGAAGAAACCTACTTGAACTTAGTAGCATCCTGGAGTGAGGTGTATTCAAAGAGATCCTGGATATCCATGTCTGCATTCTGAGGCAGGAGAAATTTCACTATGTCCACGTTCCCAGATGCGGCTGCTACGTGCAGGGGTGTTCTGCTGTAGTGGAATAGTTAATGTCAGTCTGGAGAAGAAAACCGAAAACAGCCCTTCATAATAGCAAAGCATGTCCAGTTCTGTGAGCTAATTCCCCGGTGTGCTCTGAATAAACAGGCCCTGCAGATGGGAATTACCGTAGTTTCTTTATCATCATTCATAAAAATGTTGACACTTTAAAAACCATTCATTTAGATGCCCACGTTAATATAAAATGGGTGCTCCTCGGAACATCTACTAAACCATCTGGGCCTTATTCTTCACTGTCTTGTCATTTACATCAGTGTGAAGTTGGTGCAAAACGCTACCAGATCAGAATGGTGGCATTATATACTATACATTATCCCCTCAGTTTGCACAGGTGTAACTGGCTGCACGAGGGGCAGTGGAGAAACAGGCCTTTTGAATGTGCTCCATCAGGCCTGAGCCATGTTCAGCACAACAGCTCCAACAATCTGCTGTGCCCATTCAGGGACACACATTAGTCTGAAAAACAGTATAGCTCCACTCAGTTAAAAAAAGACACTCATGCATATGGTATTGATAGGCAACATCTGTCTGAGTGCCTACAGCAGTCAGGGTGGCAACATTTCAGAAGGACTAAACATAGGACTGAGCTCTCATTTCACCCCAGGAGAGAATGGTCACTCCCTGGCAGGGCTTTAGAGCTAATGGTGGAGATATGGATATGAGCAAAGATGATAAAGAGTCATTAGGACCCTTGTGAGAAGTGAAATGGAATCTTTTACTTTGGTGAGGATTTCCTGCAGGGCCAAGAAGTCTGTTGCCCACTGCTGCACAGGCCAGAGAGGGTAGCATGTTGTCTAGTAAGTCTTTCCACTCCTAATGCCAATCGTACACAGCATGTCATACAAAAAATACATTAGAAGAATGTAAAGGTTACAAAGTCAAACCCTCAAAAGTTAGATGATGCCAAAAATAAGGTTGCCTGTGCTGTCTCTTGCACGGGAGCGGCTCCAGGCACCAGCGCCGCAAGTGCGTGCCTGGGGTAGCAAGTACAAGCCGCAGGGGGCAGGCTGCCAGTCGCTGTGAGGGCAGCGGTCAGGCATCCTTCTTCAGCGCTTCTGTGGGAGGTCTGGCAGTCCCATGGTTTCGGCGGCGGGTACGACGAAGGCGCGGGACTGGCAGACCTCCTGCAGAAACGCCGCCGAAGCCTGCCTGACTGCCGTGCTTGGGGCGGCAAAAAACATAGAGCCGCCCCTGCTCTTGCATATGCATGATCAGAGCTATCCCTTTGGGTATGGTGAATCAGGGCGACCACTCAGGGCCTGTGCTTTGGGGGCTCCCACGCTTCTGCTACATTTGGAGGCTGGAGCTGTTTGTATGTGTGTGTGTTGGGGGCGGGGGAGAGTTTTCTGCTTATGCTGTTCAGCTGCATTTGTTACTAGCCAAGCCGATCACGGGGCTCCCATTTTGAGGGGGATTCACTTTTCCCAATCCCGTCTCCTCCCGGTGTGACTTGCTCGCTGGAGGTGCGGGGGAAGAGGCAGTTATTGTGCTGTGGTTTGCATGGGTGCAGAGGGGGGTTTCCCCAGGAGGTGGTGATGGGGCTGCTGCCCAGACTCCTGGAGAACAGGAGAGAATTGCTGCGCTGTCCAGGGGCTGGCAGCGCAAACGCTGCCCAGTGGGGTCGCACAGGGAAAGTGATTGCAATGGGCAGTGCTGGGGGTAGAGGGAGGAGAGACTTCTTTCTCCCATTGCTCCTCATCGTGCCCTGGGGGCCGATCGCTTTCATTTGGATTTCAGCACATTTGAAACAAGTTTGTTTTTTTGCAGGAAGGCTGAGGGTGGGGGGTTGAGCGTTGCAATAGCCCAGTGGTCACCAACCTTTTTGGCTGGCGGGCGCCAGCCGAAAGACCACTGCGGCGGTGGAGTGTACCCGGCTTTGTTGTTTGGAGGCTTAAGGTTTGACGATTGTCCTCAGTCCCAGATCCAATTAAAATAAATGAAAGTAAGTACACCATAAAAGAAAGAAAAACATGGCACTCAGATAGCACTACCGAGTAGCAAGCTTACCTTGTTACAAAGAAAATGCTCTGGAAAATGAAGGCTTTCCCTCTGTCTCCTTTTCTTTGCCTTTGCATCGCTGTCCGACTCATTGAGGGGCATCATTTGCTCAGAGTTTGTCAAAAATCTAACTAGCCTTAATCCAGTAGAAAACATATTATTCACCTCTATAAAAAGTGTTGAGGGGCCCATACCAGCTAATTTGGCCCTGGGCCCCCTCACCCCACTAGACACAGCCCTGTGCATGGTGGTACAGCCTTTGGGTATGTTTACACTGCAGTCGGTGCATGTAGACATACCTGAGCTAGCTTTGATCTGGATGAAAGCTAGCACGAGTAATAATACCAGTGAAGCCATGGCAGCACAGGCAATGGCATGGGCTAGCCCTGCCTTTCCAGGACCCATACTTGTGTGGCTTCATATCTGTTACGTGAACTAGCTTTGATTAGATCAAGCTAGCTCAGTTATGTCTATCTGGGCTGCAATCACACCTACTGATTATGATGTAGACATAACCTTAAATTTCATGATCTCACACTATTTTTTTTCATTGAACCCCTGCTTGATTCAGTGCACAGGATGGATGATGCTCACTGCATAGTGGCTATTCAGTAATTCATTTTATCCTTATCCTTCTATGTATGACTCCAGGCCTCATTTATTGCCTACTATTAAAATTGTGACCTGAAAACAGACTTATTGTTGTTTTCCCCTTGTGCCTTCTACGTTGTTCATCACTATCATATCTGAATGTTTCACACACATTCCTGAATTTATTTTCACAACATCCCTATGAGATGAAGAGGTGGTGGTGTCCCCATTTTAGAGATAGGGAAACAAGGATCAGAGATGAATATCAAAAGTGTGAACTGATTTTGGGTGCCCAGGTTGAGATGCCAATGGCCTGATTTTTCAGAGAACTTTGCATTTATAACACTTGTTGTTTGTTTAGAGCACAGCACAGTACCCCTTAACTTCAGTTGCAGCTGTAAGTGCTCAGCATTTCTGCACATCAGACCCCAGCACCTCAAATTGGTCATCCAACAAAATGAAGACTACATAGTGAAAAGTTTGGCTTAAATGACTTGCCCAGCATCGCATAGGAATTATGTAGCGGACGCAGGGGTAGAATCCAGTTCTTCAGGGTGGTTCAGCTGCCTTAGCCACGAGACCTCTCTCTTCCTGTAATGCCCTGTCTCATTCACTACATACCTTCCATCTTCTGCAACAAATGAGGCAGACAACTTAGAGAAAACAGCCTAATTCAGTACACAAGCCTGAATCATTCTCTGAATGCATGGGCAACATTAATTCTGGCATTTCCTAACACATTTGCATGCTCGAGTTTTGCAACGTTAACTGTTTTTAATATAGGGTTTTTTGTATGTAATGTCTTAGGTTTTTAAAAAAGCAAACTGAAAAAAACAAATGCCATGAAGTAGAACTATATTGACACCCATACGGGTCACAGCAGGATTAAAATGTTTAGATTTGCTGCAGAGACCTCTGTCACTTGAGCTAACAGTGTAACTGATAGCAATAGTAGGTTGTCATGTTCTGTATGGGCAAGCTGCTAGAGGGAGATGAGGCCCACATTTTGCCATGGGATTTCACTGCTTTTTTCTGTCAGTAAAAGAATGTTGAGACTCAGAAATCCTGGGTTCGGTTCCAGGTTCCGAGAGGAATGTGCTGTAGCGTGGTCACAGACTCTTCTGCCCCTGTTCTCCCCAAACCTGACCCCTTCTGTCCCTGGCCGCTGTATCCTGTCCTCATTCCAGTCCCAGGACCCTCACTGTATCCCAGACCCCATCACTACAGGCATTGGTGTATAGAATTTAAACATGAATAGTTAAAGTTTGTCCAAGTTCTAAGCAACTGAACACATGGTCTTAAGATGAAAATGTCAGGCAACCTTAACTACAGGCAGCACTACTTGCGCTGCCTATAAAATGTGCTCAATAAAAGAGGAACTAGGGCTTTCTAGATGCTACAGTCAGGGCTGGCGCTTCCATTTAGGTGACCTAGGTGGTCCACTGGAGCTGCGGGACCAGCGGACCGTCAGCAAGAATGCCTGCGGGAGGTCCACTGGAGCCGCGCGACTGGCAAGCCGGCCCTGCGCCTAGGGCGCCAAAAACCCTCGCACCACTCCTGGCTACACTATTCCCTTCCCTTCATGCTGGAGCTGCCCCAGGGACACATTGAACCCAAGGGCAGTGGTTACTATCTAGTGGGCTCCCTGGCTTCTCTTGCAGGAGAATGAACACGTGCTCTGAAAGGAAATGATAGATTTAAAGAGAGAAAAAAAAGGGAAATGATGGGGAAACAAAGAGAGAAAAGAAAGAGGTACCTCCTGGCTCTTAGCATTCCGCTGTGATAATTCTAGCCTTTCCGTTATGCATCTTAGAAATTTCCACCCCTGCAGGATGACTCCTAGGATAATCAGAGACTGATGCCACATGGCAGGTAGCTGCAGCTCATTTTTCATGGTTTCTGTGGGCACAGAGGAGCGAATGGCTGCACTGTGAAAGAAGTGAAAGAGGCAGACAATAAGAAAAGCCTCAGATAGTGTCTCACATCAGACTGTTATTTCATCACAAGGGCAGTTACCATGTCACAGTAGGTAGGGGGAAAGAAATCCAAGTTCTTCAGTGGAGATACTTTCTTTACCGACTAGTGTGTGCTGGTTGATTTATTCTTCTTTTATCCAGAAACCAGTCACATTTTCTTACTTAAAAAATCAGGAGAATTGAATCTATTTGCAGCAGCTGGGTAGTTCGGTGGACGCTAGGAAATAAAACTGCTGGTCTGCAAAGTTAACTGGCATCTCTTCACCATACTCTAGGAATGGAGAGCCCAGAGCTGGTGTTTTGGTCCTTGTCTTGCTTGCACCATTGTTAAGACCTTATGCTGTGTCTCAGTCCAAAATGGCTTTTCATGGCCAAAGTATAGATCCATAAAAAATGGCTCTTGACACATAAATGCAGCATTGCAGAGAGGGCAGATTAAAAATCAATGTTTTTTTTTAATTAAAAAAAAGTTTAGAAATTTAATTTGGATTTTAATTTAAATTAAGTACAGGTTTAAATAAACCTATTTAACATTGAATTTGAAATTTATAACCTATGTTAAGATCTAAACTACTTATAATCTATTAAAATCATGAAATTCAATACAAAATAATATTAAGCAGTATATGTTTGCTGACAAGTTTTAAAGAAATTCAAATAACTAAACTGGTGGAAGTAGGGCCGGCTCCAGGCCCCAGTGTGCCAAGCACGTGCTTGGGGCGGCATGCCACTGGCGGCGCTCTGCCAGTCGCCGGGAGGGCAGCAGGCGGCTCCGGTGGACCTGCCGCAGGCGTGCCTGCGGATGCTTCACTGGAGCCACGGGACCAGCGGACCTTCCGCAGGGACACCTGCGGGAGGTCCACCGGAGCCGCGGTACCGGCGAGCGGCAGAGCACCCCCCTGTGGCGTGCCGCCGTGCTTGGGGCGGCGAAATGGCTAGAGCCGGCCCTGGGTGGAAGTCATGGGTTAAGCACATGGAACCTGAGTTTTTCAAGTGCTAAATTAGCTTTTGTAAGCAGCAGCCTTTTCTGTGGATGCCATGTTTTCTTCATTTCAGTTTATTCAGCTAGTTCAGTTCAATGACTGGTTCATCTAAAGTTAGTAAACCAATTGGGAGGTGAAAAAGCAGGAAATCTTGTTTTCTTTTTCCAATCTATGAATAAAAACCAGGTGTAAGAGGATGAGCTCTATAACCCTGAAAGGTATAGGGCTTGTCTTCGCTACAGGGGTAAATCGACCTATGTTACACTACTCCAGTTATGTGAATAATGTAGCTGGAATCGAAATAGCTTAGGTTGACTTACCCTGATGTCTTCACCGCGCGGTGTCAACGGGAGATGTGCTATGGTCAACTTGCTTTACTCTTCTCAGAGAAGTGGAGTATCGGGGTCAACCGGAGAGTGCTCTGCCATCGATTTAGCAGGTCTTCACTAGACCCACTAAATCAATCCCTGCTGCATCAGTTGCAGCAGCGTCGATCTCCCCGTAGTGAAGACCAGCCCATAGAGACCAGAAATAATCAGTTCATTTCACAAACTACAGATAGTGCTTCCTTTGTTTAATAAATCACATAGTTTTACATGTAAAACATGTTTTGATAAAACTTAGATAGAATGTTTTTCTTATGTTTCCAGCCATTTAAGGTAGTTTTATTTAATAAAAATATTAAAATGCTGTTTTTGTGCACCTTTAATTGCATTTGAATTTCCATAAAGTAGAGTTTGCTACAAATCACTAAGTAAAAAATTAATCATCATCTAGCAAATAAGAAATGCATCATTCAACATTTTCTAAGATAATAAAAATATGGAAAAATCGAGAATCTGAATAAATGTGTATTATATTATATAATTGCTTAAAATGTATATACTTATATTGTATCTTCCTAATTAGCAAAAAGAAGCACCAAATTTAGAGTAAAGTCTATAGATAGTTGCAAATCAACATATTTTAATGGTTACCAACCAGTGACTCAACCTTTCTTTAGGAAAATAACAAAAAAGTACAATGAAAAACATGATTAAAATAGATTGTATTAAATCAAAGGTTCCTGCTTGCTGATTTAAATCAATGATTTACATTGCTTTGATTTTAATCAATCCACCCTGGCTGCAGATAGTGGCCTTATAATGTTGATTTCAGTTCAGCTATTTATTAGAGGTCAAATTCATTTATGCAGTTACTCTACTGAAATCAATTTAGTTACATCATTTGGTGGTTTGCATAGATTCATAGCTTCCCACAACTCCCATTAGCTGGGAACAGGGAACCACAGCCACTGGGAGCTGCGGGGGGCCGTGTCTGTGAACGGTCAACATAAACAAAATGTCTCGTGGCCCGCCAGCAGATTACCCTGAGGCGCTGCGTGCCGAAGGTTACCGACCCCTGTACTAAGGTAATCTGCTTTGATCTGTTTGCTATCACTTATAGTCACTTAAAATCTATCTTTTGTAGTTAATAAACTTGTTTTTGTTTTCTCTAAAACCAGTTTGTGGAATTCATAACGAGGGGCAGGGGGAAGCTGTGCATATCTTCCTCCACATTGGGGGGTGGGTGGATTTCATGAGCTTATGCTGTATAGCTCTCTGTGCAGTGCAAGATGATACAATTCTGAGTTTACACTCCAGAGGGGGTGTGCACTTGAGTGCTGGGCAACTCTCTAGCTGAAGCCTTCCTATGCAGAGCTGATCTCAGTGTCTGTGTCTTTCTGCAGCTGGGTGTGTCCCTACCTGTGTGTGTGCTGGAAGAGGCTTGAGGGCCTGGCTCAGCAAGACAGTGTAAGGGAGCCCAGGCTGGTGGAACAGGTGGGCTCAATGGTACCCTAGTACATCAGGTGGCGTCCCGGAGGGTGGGGGGCAATCCATCACCAGCGCATAGGTGTACATGAGGATCAGCAAATCCCTTTGTACATTGGTCTTATCAGACTGCCTGTGATCTAAAAAATCTTTTCACTTTATCACATCATTATAGTTAAGGTTTTTTATTTTATTTGCAGAGTATAAAATGCCAGTAAAGAAGTATCAGAGAATCATAGACTTTAAGGTCAGAAGGAACCATTATGATCATCTAGTCTGACCTCCTGCACAATGCAGGCAACAGAATCTCACCCACCCACTCCTGTATCAAACCTGTGTCTGACCCACTGAAGTCCTCAGATCATGGTTTAAAGACTTCAAGGTGCAGAGAATCTTCCAGCAAGTGACCCGTGCCCCATGCTGCAGAGGAAGGTGAAAAAACCCTAGGGCTTCTGCCAATCAGCCCTGGAGGAAAATTCCTTCCTGACCCCAAATATGGCAATCAGTTAAACCCTGAGCATGTGGGCAAGACTCACCAGACAGAAACCCAGGAAAGAATTCTCTGTAGTAACTCAGATCCCACCCCATCTAACATCCCATCACAAGCCATTGGGCATATTTACCGCTAGTAGTCAAAGATCAATTAATTGCCAAAATTAGGCTATCCCATTATACCATCCCCTCCATAAACTTATCAAGCTTAGTCTTGAAGCCAGATGCCCCCACTCCTCCCCTTGGAAGGCTGTTCCAGAACTTCACTCCTCTGATGATTAGAAGTATCAGAGGGTAGCCGTGTTAGTCTGGATCTGAAAAAGCAGCAAAGAATCCTGTGGCACCTTATAGACTAACAGACGTTTTGGAGCATGAGCTTTCGTGGGTGAATACCCACTTCCTCAGATGCATGCATCTGAGGAAGTGGGTATTCACCCACGAAAGCTCATGCTCCAAAACGTCTGTTAGTCTATAAGGTGCCACAGGATTCTTTGCTGCTTTTACTGATGATTAGAAACTTTCATCTAATTTCAGGTCTAATCTTCCTGATAGCCAGTTTATATCCATTTGTTCTTGTGTCCACATTGGTACTGAGCTTCAGTAATTCCTCTCCCTCCTTGGTATTTATTCCTCTGATATATTTATACAGAGCAATCATATCTCCCCTCAACCTTCTTTTGGTTAGGCTAAATAAGCAATATGACAGGTTTTCTATTCCTCGGCTCATCCTAGTAGCCCTTCTCTGAACCTGTTCCAGTTTGAATTCATCCTTCTTAAACTTGGGACACAGGAACCGCACACAGTATTCCAGATGAGGTCTCACCAGTGCCTTGTATAACAGAACTAACACCTCCTTATCTCTATTGGAAATACCTTGCCTGATGCATCCCAAGACCACATTAGCTTTTTTCACAACCATATCACATTGGTGGCTCATAGTCATCCTGTGATCAACCAATACTCCGAGGTCCTTCTCCTCCTCTGTTACTTCCAGCTGATGCCTCCCCAGCTTATAACAATAGTTCTTGTTATTAATCCCTAAATGCATGACCTTGCACTTTTCACTAATAAATTTCATGCTATCACTATTACTCCAGTTTACAAGGTCATCCAGATCTTCCTGTATGATATCCCGGTCCTTCTTTGTCTTGGCAATACCTCCCAGCTTTGTGTCATCTGAAAACTTTATTACAGTGGTTCTCAAAATTTTTTTTTACTGGTGATCCCTTTCACATAGAAAGTCTCTGAGTGCGCCCCTCCTTATAAATTAAAAACATTTTTTGTATATTAAATGCCATTATAAATGCTGGAGGCAAAGCGAGGTGTTGGGTGGAGGTTGACAGCTCGTGACCCCTCATGTAATAACCTCGCGACCCCCTGAGGGGTCCCGACCCCCAGTTTGAGAACCCCTGCTTTATTAGCACATTGCCACTTTTTGTGCCAAGGTCGGTAATAAAAAGATTAAATAAGATTGGTCCCAGAACCGATCCTTGAGGAACTCCACTAGTAACCTCCTTCCAGCCTGACAGTTCACCCTTCAGTACGACCCGTTGTAGTCTCCCCTTTAACCAGTTCCTTACCCATCTTTTCCAATTTAGCTAATAATTCCCCATGTGGAACCGTGTCAAATGCCTTACTGAAATTGAGGTAAATTAGATCTACTGCATTTCCTTTGTCTAAAAAATCTGTTACCTTCTCAAAGGAGGAGATCATTGGTTTGGCACGAGCTACCTTTTGTAAAACCTTGTTGTATTTTGTCTCAACTACCATTGACCTCAATGTCCTTAACTACTTTCTCCTTCAAAATTTTTTCCAAGACCTTGCATACTACAGATGTCAAACTAACAGGCCTGTAGTTACTTGGATCACTTTTTTTTCCTTACTTAAAAATAGGAACTATGTTAGCAAAAGTCATACAGTACAACCCCTGAGTTTACTGATTCACTAAAAATTCTTGCTAATGGGCTTTTAATTTCATGTGCCAGTTCCTTTAATATTCTTGGATGAAGATTATCTGGGCCCCCCAATTTAGTCCCATTAAGATGTTTGAATTTGGCTTCTACCTAAGATGTGGTAATATCTACCTCCATATCCTCATTTCCATTTGTCATCCTACCATTATCCCTAAGCTCTTCATTAGCCTCACTAAAGACTGAGGCAAAGTATTTGTTTAGATATTGGGTTATGCCTAGATTATCTTTAACCTCCACTCCATCCTCAGTGTTTAGCGGTCCCACTTCTTCTTTCTTTGTTTTCTTCTTATTTATATGACTATAGAACCTTTTACTATTGGTTTTAATTCCCTTTGCAAGGTCCAACTCTACATGGCTTTTGGCCTTTCTAACTTTATCCGTACCTGTTCTGACCTCAATAAGGTAGCTTTCCTTGCTGATCCCTCTCAACTTCCATTCCTTGTAGGCTTCCTGTTTTTTCTTAATCACCTCTCTGAGATGCTTGCTCATCCAGCTTGGTCTACAACTCTTGCCTATGAATTTTCCCCCCTTTCTTGGGAAGCAGGCTTCTGATAGTTTCTGCAACTTTGACTTGAAGTAATTACAGGCTTCCTCCACCTTTAGATCCCCAAGTTCTTCAGTCCAATCCACTTGCCTAACTAATTTCCTTAATTCTTTAAAGTTAGCCTTTTTGAAATAAAAAACCCTAGTCCCAGATCTATTTTTGTTTATCCTTCCCTTTGGTTTAAACTGAATTAGCTCATGATCGCTCGAACCAAGGTTGTCCCCTATAACCATTTCTTCTATGAGGGTCCTCTCTACTCACCAAAACCAAATCTAAAATGGCATCCCCTCTTGTTGGTTCAACAACTACTTGGTGAAGAAATCCATCAGCTATCGCGTCTAAGTAGAGGACTTACCCATTCATACCCAGTGATCAGTGCTAATAACTAGATACTTCAGAGGCAGATGTGAAACTTCCATAGGGGACAATGAACCTCCACAGTCCCCACAGAGGATATTTCTTCTTAACCCTAGACAGTGGTTTACTTGTCCTAAAACATGAACGATTTTTATGCCATATAAATTGATGACCTATCTAATGAAATCATGCATGTTGTTATCTATATACATGATTAAGCCACTTTTTAAAACTTTCTAAGCTTTTGACCTCAATAATATGTTATGGCAGTGAGTTCCAAGGGTTAAATATATGTAGAATAACTACATTTTTCATTAATTGAACAGAAATTTATATTGCCCACAAGCTTTTTGGATCTAGAGTCCCTTCCTTCTGCTAGACACTGGTAAAATGGAAGCTGTTGAGCTTTAAAAACCTAGCAAGTTAAAGAAGGGGAACAACGTTTTCAAACATGGGTACCTAAAACTAGATACTGAGATCAGCACATCCAAACATCCATTTGAGGTACCTCTTTCAGCATAGGAGTTGAGCAGCTAGGTTAGGCTGCCAAGATGGAAACTTGGTCCCAGCTTTGTTAAGCTACTTTAAAGTTCTCTGGAAGTAATCAATGGGAGAAGAAAGACTGGCAAATGGCCACAGTGAGTTGTTATTGGTAATTTGTAATGGTTCCTTATGACCACTAGAGACCGGACTTTAATCAATAAACTTCTCTTTCAGTTTTGACTGGAACAGGACAAAAAGGCTGCAGTTCCAAAGCTGAAAGATATGTATTTTAGTACATTAAACATCCTTGTTCTACTTGTGTTTGTAAGAGTACGTCTACAGTACCCACCGGATTGGCGGGTAGCGATCGATCTATCGGGGGTTGATTTATCACATGTAGTGTAGACGCAATAAATTGATCCCCGATCGCTCTCCCGTCGACTGCTGAACTCCACAGTGCGAGAGGCGGAAGCAAAGTTGAGGGGGGAGCTGCGGCCGTCCATCCGGCACCACGAGGATGTGAAGTAAGTAATTTTAATTTGATCTAAGATACGTCAACTTCAGCTGCGCTATTCTCATATGCCAAATATATTCTTATTTCTTACACTCTAACGTTACAGCCTAAGGATAAACAACAGTGGACAATAAAACTAGAGTGGAGCTATACACACATATTGTGAAGAGGGGAAAGATACCTGCTTATACACATGATAAATCATCCAAAACTACACTTAGCATGACATTGTGGCCTCAGTTAAGTCAATAGGTGCTTTGCCATTGACTTCAGTGGGGCCAGGAATTTTCTTACTCTTGTAAATCAACAAGTCATTTTCTATACCTTTCACTGTGAAGTATTCGCAACAGACTCCCAGTGCCTCTCTCATCACCTGGATGCCTATTCAGGTGATTTGGGTGGTCAAAAGGAAACAGTAATCTTCCCTCCTTTGAAAAACAGCAGGGAGGATTCATGTCCATTTCAGACAACCACCTCTTCCTAATGTTTTCCGTGCCAGCTCAGCTCTACACTACCACAGCAAAGTAAGTGCCCACTTTATATTTGTTCTGTACATCTGGTTCTAAACCGGGTGGAGACTCACTTCTGTGCAGCCCAGGGGCTGAGTATCTTGCACCGACATCAGTCAGGAGTAACAATGTTGAAGTCCATGGGGTTACACCTGTATAAACAGGTATAAATCAAGGGAGAATGATGGTCTCAAGTGTCCAGTCTTCAACTCAGACAACACATCTCTCTGTCCAAAGCTCAAATGACTTTGAATCAGCTGGCCCCACTAAGAAGAAGAAATGCACTGAGAATGCATATTTCTATGTCCTTGGTGATGATGCAAGGTTGTTTTTAACAGCTTCCACTGCACCCAACTATATCACTCTCCAGTCACTGCTCATGTCAACCCATTTGGGTTTACTTAATAGAAAGAAAATGGGCCAGAAGGGGGGCTGCTGTGGAGTGGAATATTTATTTTATATTTATCAATTTCATTGGTTTGTAGAGTACCTATTGCCATTGCAGACAGGCACTTACAACATTTTTATGTATTATTTTGTATTGCAATATCATCCAAAGGCCCAGTCACGATCAGGCCCCATTCTGTCTAAGCTGTTAACAAACACATATGAAGAAATGGTCCTTGCCCCAAACAGTTTACAGTCTAATCTGAAACTATATAATATATGGAGATATACCTATCTCATAGAACTGGAAGGGACCCTGAAAGGTCCTCAAGTCCAGCCCCCCGCCTTCACTAGCAGGACCAGGTACTGATTTTGCCCCAGATCCCTAAGTAGCCCCCAAGGATTGTACTCCCAACCCTGGGTTTAGCAGGCCAATGCTCAAACCACTGAGAGGGGAGGGATAGCTTTTCAGGTGAGTTCATAGCATATACTAAGAAGTGCAGTGGGCAAATAAAATAAAAAATTGGACAGACTGTAGATCCAGTTGTAATGTTTTTTACTAGATCTAGAAGAGATCTAGTAAAAGAAGACTACAGTATTTGCTGTTGAATTTTCTAAGGTATTGGTCAGTGCTATGAATTTGTAGCTAATTTGGCTGAAGATTTCAAACACATTCTAGGCCTGATTTTCAGAGGTGCTGAACTCCCACGGGGCCCACTGAAGTCAGCTGGAGGAACAGGTGCTTGTATTTTAGAAAATGATTCTCTGTTTAAGGGCTATGTCCTGATTTGCAATGGTTGAATAGTTTTGGGATCTGATCCGTTAGTGCTAATGGAAAAGTTTCTAGGGTTTGGATTAGTGGATTTTGGTTCAGGCCCCTCACTAAATGTGTTGTCAGAACAGGGAAGTCATTATGAAAACATGCCCAAGAGAGTATGTTCAAAGTGCTGGACTAGCTTATATCTGTTATGCAATAACCCTATTCCTGTGAACTAGATAATCCAAATTTTGGCAAGTTCAGATCCAAGATAAACCCCTACAACTCATCTTTGGATCTAAAAAGAATACTGCAGTACACATTTTGTTTTTCTGGGGTTTTTTTTTGCCATTCTGTCATATGTTTCTTCATAACTTTCCACCTCATATGCTTTTCCACGCACAAGGAAATTTGATTTGGACCCAAGGACCCGTAAGCTGCTAACAAAACCAATCTGCAATATCAAGATACTATTCAGAACCATCATCTCTCAGGCTACCTATCAGCCTGCCAGAAACTTGATGTTACCTCAAGGTATAAACAGTTAAGATTATAATTGTGATGTGAGGTTGATTATCTGTCAGAAACCATACAGGGTTCTTTTTGATGTTACTATTTCTATTTCAGCAGTGCCTAAGAAGTTAAGACCCCCATTATAGTATGTATTGTACAAACACAGACCCTGCTCCAAAGAGCTCACCATTTTAATAATCAAACTGAGGCCTTTTTTTCCCTAGCTTTATAATTCTGTTCTGTTCCATTCAGGTTCTCATACTGTACCCAACACTACCTTATCTGATTTGTTACCTCAAACACTTAAAGACATAGGGCAGATTCACCACTGCCTTGTCCCTTGTTTAGCCATGTACACCTGCATTATACAAGGCACCGGCCATAAGAATCAAGCGAAGCAGGCCCATAAAGTACAATGACTGATGCAGTCTTCCGTGTGTAGAGATTGAAAATTAAATCAGTGATCAGCACTATAAAACGAGTGTTCACAGTGGATATTCCTGTTCCCTAGGGTCTATTATGGGAGAGGCAGGCACATGGCACCATCCTCTTACTGAAAGTGTATTGTGCATACCCACAGAATCATAGAACCTTAGGGTTAGACGGGACCACAAGGGTCTTCATATAATGATATCTATTTACAAGTGATTACAACAAGGATATCAACTAAGATCATATTTCTCAAGGGTGGCAGAGTTCGATGAAGTACTTCATATACTATGGGATTCCTACTGTAAATTGCAATCATATAGCTGACCTTCCCCTTCTTCACTCAAAGCATATTTGAGCCTGCTAGGGTATGCAGATGAACAATTTTTTGGTAAGGTGTCCAATGTAAGGATTGGCTCTTCATTTGTGTTTCTATAACTACCACAATGTGACCTCAGTCCTGACTGCAGCCTTTGGATGTAATCGTAATATAAATGGTAAATACTATGTGCTAGATCTGTTACCATAGAAAGGCCAAAGCTACCTGTCCCCTGTGTCTCTCCTTCGCACTATCACGTGTGGAATTGTCACCTTGGTTCATTCTCTTTCTGTCTTTCAGTCTTTCCAGGACTGGAAATAGGGAGGGTGGAATCCCTCTGTTTAGATTCACGGAGCTTGCTTCTGTGTATCTCTCCAGGAACCCAGGGAGGGAACACCTGGAGGGGGGAAGGGAAATGGTTTATTCCCCTTTGTTGTGAGACTCAAGGAATTTCGGTCTTGGGGTCCCCAGGGAAGGTTTGAGGGGACCAGAGTGCCCCAAAACACTCTAATTTTTTGGGTGGTGGCAGCTTTGCAAGGTCCAAGCTGGTAACTAAGCTTGGAGGTTTTCATGCTAACCCCCATATTTTGGACGCTAAGGTCCAAATCTGGGAATAGGTTATGACAGGTTGATAATCATGTTTTGCCCTCTTCTTTAGGCTGCATTTTGAATATTAACACCGCTTAGAAGGCTTAATTTGCAATATTTTCCCCATGTATGTTACACTATGATTTAGAGGCATCAGAGAGATGAAGTGTCATTGCAGATAACTCCTCCTTCCTTTCCCCTCATGGTGTCTCATCCAGTTTTGTATGGATAGAGTGCAGTTATACACAGCTCCCTTTCAGGATTTACAGTGACTTGGGCAGTACACCTCTACTCTGATATAACGAGACCCGATATAACACGAATTCGGATATAACGTGGTAAAGCAGCGCTCTGGTGGGGCGGGGATATGCGCTCTGGCGGATCAAAGCAAGTTCGATGTAATGCGGTTTCACCTATAACGCGGTAAGATTTTTTTGGCTCCCGAGGACAGTGTTATATTGGGGTAGAGGTGTATGTGCCCGATTTACGGAGTGTTGAGCATCCACAACTTCAGCTGACTTCAGTAGGTGCTACATGTGTTCAGCACATCTGAAAATTCAGGCACTCTAGTGTCCGTTTTGTCCAACGCTGGAATTTTTTCATCCTGTTTCTATAATCACTGTCAGAACCTGCTCCACTTCATGATTTGCTATTGATGGGGACCTCTAGCCCCCAATCTGCAACTACCTGTGTATCACTGGAAGGCACTTCATGCCTTGATATCTGTTGGTTTCCTTATCTTTGTTTCTTTTTGGAGGAGCTGTTTAAGGCTGCTCTTTTGTTCTAGAGTTGCTATTTTACACTGTCTTGTCCTTGAAAGCTAAGCATTAGAAGCTTGGCATGGGGTAGAGTGAAGGGATAAAGTTAAGAAAACATTTTAATGGTAGCAGAGAGCCAGATGGTCAATTTTAATTGTTTGTGTATAAACACAAAGGCACACTAATAGCTAGCCCATTACAAGCACAGTCCATTATCTTGCATTTATTTCTCTTCAAAGAAGACTCCTCTTAGGATTCGTTACTGCCAAATGCACAGGAGATTAACCTGTTTTCATGGTAATGTATATTGATATTCTAGTCTGCTCTGTATAATATTGTCCTACACAGAGAAAATGAGAATAACTCTATTATGAAGAATCCTTTTGCTAGTGGTGATGTCTGATTCCCTTCTTAATGTACACAGGGGTTGAAAGTGGGAGCTCCTCTGTTGACAACTTCACGTTGCTGGACTTCCTTCTGAAGTCTGCATTTAAGTGATGGTTGAACCTGTATATTGGTCATGATTAATTCTTGAAAATACCACAGTTGAGACATGGTGGGAGGGATTTTTAAAAATGCTTACCTCAGTCAAACTCTGCTCTCATTGGAGCCAACAGTAGAACCCACTGACTTTAATGCAGGGGTTCTCAAACTGGGGGTTGAGACCCGTCAGTGGGCCATGAGGTTATTATATGAGGGGGTCACAAGCTGTCAGCCTGCACCCCAAACCCCGCTTTGCATCCAACATTTATAATGGTGTTAAATATATAAAAATGTTTTTTTAATTTATAAGGAGGGGGTCACACTCAGAGGCTTGCTATGTGAAAGGGGTCACCAGTACAAAAATTTGAGAACCACTGCTTTAATGGGTACCGAGTTGGGCCAGCTCTGAACACTTATGAAATTCCCCCAAGGACTCTTTTCAGAACCACAGAGCAGTGAGTAGGTATTCACTGCACTGTGGTGCAGAAAAGACAAAGGTTGGTCTGCAAAGCCAAATGGCACCTTGTTACCCCTTCCCAGTTGAGGGAATCCAGAGTCCATCCTTCAACAGGAGGCTGGATGAACTGCATTTTGGAAGACAGGAACTCAGGGTGCAGACTCTTCTGGCAGGCCAGTCATTTTTCAGAGTCAGCTGGTATCTCTTCACCGTGTTCCAGGGCAAGGAACTCTGAGTCTGCCAGGGAAACAAAAACAAAAGAAAAAAGACAACTAGCAATAGTATATTTTAAAGCACATCCGATCAACACACACACATCATCCCCAGGTCTCTTTTAGCTACATAGTCTTGCTATCCAATATCAGATCGATTTCAAGGTTCTTCATGGGATGGGCCCACATGACTGGAGGACCCCTCTCTCTCCTGCTCGCTGGGAACCACAGAATTATCTGTGAACACAGTCAGATTGCTGGGATTGGGAAGCAGAGCTTTCTTGCTGGTTGTCCCATAGCTATGGAACTCCCTGGTCACAGAAAGGAGAATTACTACAAATTTTATCACCTTCAGGACTAAGTGTAAGGCCCACCTCATCCATCACAATGCCTTTCTCAGAATAACACCAGCCCTTGCAAATAATAAATATGAAAGATCAATATAAAAGTAAATGGAAGAAGGGTTTAAATAACACTTAATGTTTGCTTTGAGGAGGAGGAAGAGAAACCAAAAACACCTCAGTTTTGTTTTCTCTGTAATTTTATCAGGTGCTCAGGCAAACTGGGTATGGGATAGATTAGACTAGGCAGATTAATGAGGGTGGGTTAGAAATGGCTATGGTCTCTACCCCGAGTAACTCCTACATAAGTTTATTAAATATTATTTATTTTCCTTTGTGTAACAGAAGTAACAGGATAGCTCTATGACACCTACTTAGGTTTCTATATATTGGAGTTAACTTGATATTTTCCTTATTTTTGGCTTAATTATAACTCTTGCAAGAGAGGAGGTACATTACCTGAGTGGTGGGATCTGGCAGTCTGATCTCTTTGGAAGGCAGATATTGTCAGATGTTCTAGAAGGCGAATGGAGAAGGATGTCCCATGCTACACCTGTACGGTGAGGGTAGCCAGTTCTCCTACCAGTGTAGCCATACTAGCCTTGCTCCAGCCAGAAATCCCACATAGAGGTACCCCACTTTTAGCCCCTGTGTTGGCACCCAGACTCTGATCCCAGTTTATCTTGCAGAGAGGGTTAACAATAGGATAGAAACTTTGATCTAGGCCATCAGTTTGAACCTGGTTCAGATCAATAGTGATGGAGAGGGTGGGAGGATATTTTCAAAGATATGGAAGCTTGGCACTTAGCTGCCCAACTGAACGCCAATAGGAGTTAACTGTCCTTTGTACCTTTGAAAATCTCCCTCTAGAAATCATGTCTGTCTAATGGGTCATTTACAGGGCTAAGTGCAATGAGTTGGTAACTCCAGTGAACTTCCTTGTGGATGGATGCCCATATCACAAATACCACCATCACAACGGGCCTACTTGTTAGTAATCTCAGCAGAGAAGCCATGGAGATTGTACTGTATTCTCACACCTAGAGTTGTTCATAGGGGTCAAGGTTACGACACATGGGTGGGGAGCAGTGCTGGGAAACTTGAATTACTGCTGTGCTGTTCAGTTGATGAAGAATTGCAGTTTCCCTGACCTTCACTCTGGCACCTTTCATGAGTGTTTCACTTTGTTTTATAAAGAAAAATAAATTAAATACATGATATGTTGATTCTGACGGCTCGGAGTTTGCTGATGGCTTGAAAGGGATGACGCTAATGTGTATTAGTTACATGGTGGGATCCGTTATTGCCCTCCATTAAACCAGTGGAAAGACTCATCAGCTTCAAGGGAAGCAGGGACAAGCCCATTTTACTGCTTAACAAAATATCCTGTGATGCACTGGATGTGATCTGCTATGATACAGCCAGGGCAGAAAGAAATTATTGAAAAAAATTAAAGTTAAATCTTTTTTAAAATTATGCTTTGGTTAAAAATGACATAGGAATGATGTACAAAATCCTACTACAAAGTAACAGAAAGTAGAATTTTTCCAGTATTTTTATGGATGATAATATGTTGATATATTTATCATCAAATTATGGGTAACAAAAGTTTCTTCGATCTCACCTATGGTTGTGTCCTATATATTTATTATAAAGTGAAGGGATAGCTGCTTCAAAAAAAAAAAAGGGGAATTTCCACATTTCAGATTCAATGCCAAAAACATTGACACAAGAGTTGTTGTGGATTGGTCTCTTCTCAACAGGTTACACTGTCCAGAATTAATTATATTTCTCCAGTCAAGATTAGACTTGCCAACTTTCTAGTCCCACAAAACCAAATATCCTAGTCCCACCCCTTCCCTGAGGCCCCACCCCTGCTCACTACATTTCCCCTCCTTTGGTGGCTGGCTCTCCCCGACCCTCACTCACATTCACTGGGCTGGGGCAGGCGGTTGGGGTGCAGGAGGGGGTGAGGGCTCTAACTGGGGATGTGGCTAGAAACCAGGGGTTCAGGGTGTGGTAGGGGGCTCTGGGCTGGGGCAGGAGATTGGGGTGTAGGGGGTGAGAGATCTCATCTGGGGGTGCAGGCTCTGGGGTGTGGCCAGGGATGAGGGGTTTGGGGTGCAGGAGGGGGCTCTGGATTTTGGGGAGTGTTCAGGGCTGGGACAGGGGTTGTGGCTTGGGATTGGGGTGCGGACTTACCTCTGGTGGCTCCCAGTCAGGTGCGCAGTGGCGTAGGCTAAAGCAGGTTTCCTGTCTGTTCTAACTCTATGCTATAATCCAGGAAATGGCCAGCAGGTCCAGGTCCTAGGCAGAGGTGCGGCAGGTGCTCTGTGCGCTGTTCTCGCCTGCAAGCACCTTCCCCACAGCTCCCATTGGCTGTGGTACCCAGCCAATGGGAGTGCTGAACTGGTACTCAGGGCAGAGGGAGTGCATGGAGTCCCGTGGCCCCCCTACCTAGGAGCTGGAGCTGCTGGCCGCTTCTGGCGCACAGCATGGAGCCAGGACACGTAGGGACTAGCCTGCCTTAGCTCCGCAGCACCGTCAACCGGACTTTTAATGGCCTGGTCCACAGTGCTGACTGGACCTGCCAGGGTCTCTTTTTGACCAGGTGCTCCAGTCAAAAAACAGACACCTGGTCACACTGTGCTTGCTACCCTGAATCACAAAAGCAAATAATGTCAGTAATCTGTGGAACAAACACTGCTTACTCAATTAATGAAATATTTTGATCTGTGTAGAAAAGTATTTTGATGATATATACAGTAACTAAGATTAATTTAGTGACCTTGTCTCATTAAGCACAGATTTTTATAGGACAATGAAAGATTTTTATATGGTGTTGTGTGGGATTAAGGGGGATTAAATGTTTGACATCACCCTTTTGTCTGCACAGGGCTACATTTGCTTTATCACCCACTCAGTAAGCTCTCATTCGACTAAGAACCTACCCTGAAAGAGTGGAAGCAATGGCACAAACGGAGAATCAACAAAAGAAGTGGTTATATTTATTACATTTCTAAAGGCAAACTGCAGCTGCTTGACAGCAGGTACCCTAGTAGGTGGATTTTAAGGAATTTTTGCAGTTTACTAGAATAAAAGGAGAGTTCAGAGAGGAAATCAAAACTGGGATGCCTTTGTCTTCTGTTTTCAGTGATGCCTCGTTATACCTGCATCCTCTTTATGGTATGCTGTCTCTAAATAACAGGACCACTAAAAGTGAAAGGTCATTGAGGCAGATTGGTTGAATCCATAGCATTTCTGTTTTGGTAGACATGGTCCTGGTAATAAAACTGCTGCTCCTCACCTGCCTCTGGCCAACAGCTGCACTACCCAGTGTCAGTTCTCAAAGTGATCATCATCATCATTTTCATCATCATCATCAACAGAAATGTTCATCCATGAAGAAACATAACAGGTAAGCTGTATTCTCTGGCTCGCTGCTGCCCTTCTGCTAATAAACGTTTTGTGTCTGTCACCAAACCTAAGAAGGCATTTTTTTTGTTCAGAGTCCTACTTAACTGGTCTTCGTGTTCATAGAGCACTTAGCACAGTGGGGCCCCAGTTTTGACTGGGGCATTTGGGTGCCCCCATGAGACAAACAGCAATTATATTTTATAGTAATGTTTCCATCATTGATCATTCTGTATCGTGATTATAAATACTTATATATGTGTGTGTATGTGATCAGTTAGATAATGTTTGTACAGCTCTTTGAAAATGGAAAGCACCACAGAAGAGTTAAGTATTGTGATTACTGTATTACTGTCAACATACAGTTGTTCAAGTGTTTCAGTGTTTTTCTACTATCAGAAACAAGTTCATACCTAAAGTTGGCATTATACTATCGTTATTATGTTATCCTGATTGCACTAAATATCAGTGTAATAACTACTGTATCCAGATGCTTTTTTCAACAACAGAATAAAGCTAGTTTAAGTAGGTTTTCATTTTAATCATGTTACAGTATGTTACTCTTCTGGAATATAGTTATCTGCCACATTTAATTTATGGAATTATTCCACGTCTAACTGCAAATCCCAAATCTTAAGCGGTGTAATATATTTTATTTAGTTTTTACTTGGGATTATTTCATCTAACTATTACAGTGAAAGGCAGGCTTTAAAAATATGAGGTTTTCTCCTTTGCCTTTCTTCATCAGGGTGGCTGCTTTAAAAGGAAAAAAAGTGACATAAAGCCTTTTGCATTTAAGTTTCTTGGTGAAATGGCTTTCCACTGCCCCCCTAGCAACTGTTGGTATAGATCAATTTCATATCATACATGTGAGGCCTTTGAATGTGTTTACATTATAATATATAAATAAAAATGCAAGATCTCAATCTATTGCTGATAATAACCCATTCCATCAAAATTCTGCCTTATCATGAAAGCATGAGAAATTTTGATAAATAGTTAAATTTATGGGAGGAAGAAAGGGAAGACGATTGTTTCCCCATATTCTGAATGCATAGCATTGTGTAATAATGGACAGCACAGGACTTGTCGCCTATTCATGTCATGCCATATGTTGATAAAGTACAGCATTGAACTCCTCTGGCAGCTGCACCACCTCTGAATCATTGAATTTCCTGCTGAATTTGTGTATAAGAAATACATGGTAGTGGAAGCAATCAACTTAATAACTGAGGTGGATGGAAAAGATGCACATCTCAGGGAACTAGTAATGACTCATCTTTAAGTTACAGGTTCAAATCCAGTCCAAGCCAAGCAGACCTGAAAGTTCTGACTGTTCAGCAGTCTGTCTGAAATGAACTAAATATCTAGGAGTCATCACCACTGAACTCATTGTCCGTTAAAAAAAAGAATCCCGCAATCAAAATGGGAAATAACTGGTACTTTGTTAGTCGTGCAACTCGGTGAAGAGCTGCATGGGAATGGAGACTGACCTACTGTCTGACACCTCAAGGTGGTCCTTGCTTGTCTGAGTTGAGGAATGTTGGTAGGGAGTTGAGAGAGATGTGTATACTACGGTTCCCTCTCCTTGTCCTGCTCTGTGAATAGCAGACTTGAGTTTCTGGCTGTTGATCCAGTATCCACCACTGGCATAACAATTCACAAAATGGGAGGGAGTCTGGCAGTGAGAATGTGCATCCACAGTAGAATCCTGCTTGACATACTGTACAGACCTGTGGCTGTATGACTGCAACAATATTTGGTGCTATTATAACATCTTTGGTTTCAAAGAGCTTTACAAACATTAACTAATTAATCCACATGAAACTACTGTGAGGTAGGCAAGATAAAAGGGAGAAGTATGTCAACATTGACCTCCATACAAAGAGAAGGGTGTTGGAGAGGAATTCCAGGACCAGATCCTCAGCCGGTGCAAATTGACGTAGCTCCCTTGAAATCCATGGAGTTAGCAGGTATACACCCACTGAGGATCTGGCCTCAAATGCTTGTATTCTGTAGACCACTTGCAACATTAAGTGGAATTGAGACTAGACTGCAGGTTCCAAGCCACGGAGGATCCCAGAGCTTAGCAGCTGCAGAGCAGCATTTCTACAGAAAGGAGCCAAATACATTTAATTTTTCTTTGTTTGATTCTCTTTGGCATTATTTCTAAAGGGGGCATTATCTCCAGTCCATTTCCACAGGGCCTAACTTTCCAGCAACCTCTTTTTCCTCCTGGGGAAATCCTTTTCAGCCTGCACTAGGATTATTAGGGACACTGCCGACAGATGGCCTTGGTTAAATGAGTGGCCTTTTATAAAGAATCTCGTGAAAATGTTACTTAACCTACAACTTTCACTGGTTTAATAGAGTAACCCACTTTCCCATCCAAAGCTATTTGTCTGCATTCTCTCACAAAGAAGATTTTAAAGTATTAACCAAAAGTACATGAGAAAGAGATTATTCTCTTAGTTCATTTCCTACAATAAAGAACAAAACATTTTGACTGTCAAAATATTGTTATGCTTTTTGCATTAGTGAATACAGATTTTACTAAACACATTGAAAAATCCACTTTATGAGTGGCAGAAAGGTACATTTGCAGCACATGATTCACAGTAACTGCATATGGCTTCTTATTCTTTGCCTACCACAAGGGTGTCCTGATCTATGATGAGGGCTCCTAGTGGGTATGGTGATAAAAATAATAAATAATAACTGATCAAGCTTCTTAACATTCTTTTAACATTGATATTTTTATCCTGTAATTTCCTGGGTTTTCTTTAAAAAAGAAAAAGAGGAAAACATATTCTATTATGTACCACTAACATTATTTCTCTGCCTCCCCATCAAAAAAGGAGGTTGAACCCTGAACTTTCAGCAGAGACTTCTACCATACCAACTGAAGGAGTAATTACAATAGCTGGGAGCAGCCTCTGTAAGCCAGCCACTGGTGGAGGACATGTAACACACTGAAACAGTAGAAACATATGCGGGAGTAGTCACGCTTTGCACACAGCATAGCCAAACTAAGATTCAAAACATTCTTTCTGCGAGACAGTGTGGGTGAGACATGAGTCTGCCATGTTAAAGACTTAAGTTCAGTTCCCATCTTGTGTAATTTTTTGGTGAGGTCTGAGCCTTTGCTTAATAAAAAGTGTTGCGAAGGGAACAGAATTTTAACACTAGTCTCTGGATATGAGTCTAGAATGTATGGTGTCCTGGTTCCAGCAACAACAGGAAAAGGATCATCTATGTTGTCTGTGTTCCTTTTGGAGGTTCAGCGGCGGAGGGCATGCTAAGATGGCGCCATGCACAGTGCTAATGGAGTGTTGGCTGGTTTTGGCATTAAATCTAAGAATGAGCTGTAGTAAACAAAATACAAATTGGAAATGCTGATTTCTTTTCGGCTCCTAACTTGGCCAAATCTGAATGATTTATTTAAGAGGGACACCAAAAGGCACCTCCCTGACCCCAGGATTATCTCACTGCCAAATTTCAGAGTCCTGCTGCAAACCATTGAGACATTAGAGCTCTTTAAAAATAATAGCAATGTTATCATGAAGAGCGTTGAGCAAGCACTCCCTCAGTAATACATATGACTTAGTATGGCATGCATTAAAGCTGCAAACGTATTATGTTATTTCCAAACAGGATTAGAAGGTATCTGGGTGAAAACTAATGTATCAGTTTCTTCAACAAGTATTTATCCATCTTGGATACAGTCTCTCCCACACCCGTAGATGCAACCTCTGAGGGGATAGAAGGGGACGTGTGTCCCACTCCTAACTTTTTATATCTTATTGATGTTCTCCCTCAATACAGTTCTACTGTGCATTTTCACTCTGGGTCTTTCCCCTCCCCATTTTCACTAATTTTTTCTCATGTGGTTGTGTTACTGCCCACAATCCAGTAATCTAGTCATTTCATCTAATTTAATCATTGTTGTAAATGTCAGTCAGTACAGTGAAGCTCCTGACTTGATTGTTTTTTAAAACACAGCAAACGAGAAATTAAAATGAGGAAATTAGACAGCACCAAAGTACGCCCACTAAAGTCCGAGCAACTTCTCCGCATTGATGACCATGACTTTGCAATGAGACCTGGATTCGGAGGTAAGCAGCCAGCTGCATTAATATGTCTATACTATTTAATAGTTTCTTCTTGCACTATAAGCTGCCAAATCTGTGCCCAGCAAGGTCATGTAAAAATGAAATGTCAGGTTTAACTGAGATTTTTTCCCTTCTTGGCTTAAACTAAGAAATAGTTTATGACAAAAGACAATTTTTGTACTTTACACAACGGTAATAAGAGTTGCCAAATTATATACTCACAGCTAAGAAATTTTTTATCTTTACTGTTACAGATAGTGCAATGTTTTGATGATAGAATTCTAACATATCCCCCTAAAACTGTGCAAATAGCAATAAGCAAATTCCTGAAACTCATCAGATTTGTTTTGAAGTTTTTAAGCAAGTTACCAATTCCTGAGTATATTGAATTGGCATGAAGTACTGAATTGAAAAAAACCAACCTTATATTTTTGGTTTATTGGCCCTTGGACTCTGGTGTTACTGGTTTGCATGATTATTTCTTCCCTGTTTAATTACATTATATTTGAATAAAAAAGATATCACATGGGATTCTCATATTACACTAAAATCGACAAAGCTGCCTTGCTAAAAGGCTTTTGTAAACCAAGGTCAGCAGTTCTGTGTTCGTGATTCATTGAAACGGGCTGGCCCGCTCCATATTATGAATACAAAATAAAATATACAAGGACAGATTCTCAACAGCTGTAAATAGGCATAGACTTCAGAGAAGTCAATGGCTGTAGGCCTATTTACACTAGCTGATAATGTGGCCCACCATATGCGAATCATGGAACCTGCCAGTAGCTAATCAGAACTATGTACTTGCAGTGTGTATAGCTAGCTATAGTGGGAGTAGTTTTTTGGAAGAAGTGCTGCACAGAATGCAGAGTTATTTAAGCTGGTCTTTGTAACGGCGCATGCTGGCTAAGGCAGCCCCCAGGCCCAACATTCCTATTACTGTCTTGGCCCAGGATTAAAGCACTCTCGGGGGTTGTAGTTCCTGGATGGATTAATAGGAACTGCAGCCTACAGCAAGAAATGCTGGGAAAGGGCTATAAATATGCTCCCCTATACTCCATGAAAAAGAGACCTAGAGAAAGAGATTAGCAGCACCACCCACCACTGTTACTCTTCAGCAACTGGGTCTGAGCAAGACCTAGGGTGGGGCTACCAATAGAGAAGGAGCGTGGGATGTAATGAAGAAGCCTGGAAAAGAGGGAGAGAGAAGGCCTAAGAGGCAGACAGACAAGCAAGCAACTCAGGGGCTGTGGGATGGGAAGAAAGAGTGAAGTGGGAATGTCTGAGGCTGGAGCAGATGGCTACTTTATTGTTTAGGGCTTCAGGGCCTCAGGGTCATGGGCATCATTTCAGAAAAATTCTAGGGGGGCCAAAGTTGTGTCAGCATGTAGAACATTATATGTGATGTATTCTATCTTGCAAAGGCTGGGGTAGGGGGGAGGAATGGAGCATATAGACCAATGAAAAGTCTGTGGGAGGCCAAACAAAGATCTGAGCAAGGGCAACTGAGTCTGCCCTGCCGCATAGCAAATGATGCCCCTGCTCAGACTGAAGGCTTTGGCAGAAGGAGAACATGGGCCCACCTATGCCTCAGCACAGCCTCCAAGAAGCAATGTGCTGATACCCCAGTAACCAGTTGGTTGTCTCAGAAGGGGAAAAGTTCCCATGGTCCCTGGAAGGAGGGTTGTGGCTCAGAGAGCAAATCGAGAGTAGGCTTTTTGTTTGGACATTTTCCAGTGGGCTCTTGTTTACCTTGGGAAAGGAGGAGTATTTTATTCCGGCTGGAGGTCTAAAACTATCCCTGACATGGAGAGAGAGATTTCCAGCCAACAGGGAACCTGAGGCACCGCCATATCCTGAAAGGGAAGACTAAGGCCTTGGCTACACTGGTGCTTTACAGCGCTGCAACTTTCTCGCTCAGGAGTGTGAAAAAACACCCCCCTGAGTGCAGCAAGTTACAGCGCTGTAAAGCGCCAGTGTAAACAGTGCCCCAGGGCTGGGAGCGCGGCTCCCAGTGCTGTAAGCTAATCCCCACGGGGAGGTGGAGTACATGCAGCGCTGGGAGAGCTCCCTTCCAGTGCTGGCGCCATGACCACACTTGCACTTCAAAGCGCCGTCGTGGGAGCACTCCTGGTGGCAGCGGTGTACAGCTGCAAGTGTAGCCATACCCTAAGCAAGTCTTGCTTTAATAAGCAGGATTTGGCCCATGACGTGCAAACTGGACGTGGGGCAATGAAAATCTCCTGGTCGTGGTGGACTGGATAGCTCAGGGGATTGTTAAAGATTGCTGACTTAAGTCCAGACATTAGTAACTGAATATCATCATTACTGTCTGATGGCCGGCTTGTGGTCTTGGTCCATTTTCCAACAGGCAAGTCTCCTTATAACAATAAAACCCCACCATGATGTTCGCTGAAAGCTATTTCTGAAAGACAGGCGAAGCTAGTAATCTGAAATTTATCAGTCAATGGCTTTGCAAGTTATCTCGGTGTCCCTCTCTCCTGCTTTTCCACTCAAGGAATTGTAATTTATGGAAAGGCTATCTGTGGAAGGAAAAAGCATTTCCATGGCAGCAGACAGTTCTCCATGAAGTACTCTATAAAGCTGTCTGGAGAAAGGTAATTCTGTTTCACAGACTTTGATATTTCAAAATCTTATTTTATTACGGTTAGGAATGAAAACCAAAAATGCCTAAATGCTCTTGGAAAGGGGATGGAGCCACAGCTATGGGACACTACACCTGGCTAGCTACAGATCCTTGAAGCCCTGGATTCCCCAGCAGTCCACAAACATTTCAGTTTAGCCAAATCTGCAAACGTCAATGAAACAATGTTTTGTCAGAATTTTTCCAGCCAGCTCTAATACAGTTTCACAGGGCCATTCTACAAATCAGTATTTCTGGTGTGAGTACAAACTGCTTGCAGAATGCACACTGTGATATACACATTTTAATTTTTTTCACAGGAAGCATTTCTTTTGGTGCCTGGCAGCTTTGTTTTCGTTTTTGTCAGTCCTGTCCTCTTATTATCACATGGCTAGTAATAGGGCCTGATCTAGTGCCCATTGAAGTCAGTTGGAGTCTTTACTTTGACTTCAGTGGGTACTGATGATCATATTGCCATGGGTGAATACACACATACTCAGTGAGGAAGATGGTAACTTATCAGCCAGTGGATTTGCAAATATCAGATTACTAGTTATACCTCTGTCTTTCAGAAGTAGCTTTCAGCAGAACAAGGAGTCAGCTGTATCTCCCTTTCCCGCTAACATCCGCAAGAAATAGTGATGTGGGTAGCAACATATCTGCCATATCTTCCTGTTCAGAGATTTCCCAAATCTTCACAAGAGGGCTGTTAATATCTAGAATAGTACTGGTTGCAATTTCTATAGCGGTAAATAAGAGTAACACTGAGAGGCTATGGGAATTTCTAAGAGTAACAGATGAAAGTCTCAATAAAATGATCTTTGGCCCTGATTCACTCTTCGCATTACTCTTTGTTATATGCTGGTGTAACCCCATTGAAATCAGTGGGGACAAGCACAGACCCTGGAAGCCCAGGCTGCTGCGGAGCTAGGTGGGCGAGCTGGCAGGAAACCAGGCAGGTTTGGAAGCCTGTTTGGGTTCCATCAGACTTCAGTGGGGTTATGCCAAAACACGGAGTAATGCAATGAGGAATCAAGGCTTCGTTGGTAGTTAATACACAGTTGTGACATCACCAAAAGGGCCAAGCCTCAACTAACTAATCAGAACATGACTTTGGATAGGGTACCCTAATTCATCCCATGACAGGAGAGATACAGGATATGCATTTCCTTGAAGGAGATTGACTTTCATCTAATGCTGCAGTGTATAGCAAAGGGGAGCTTAAATACATGCTGAGATGCAATCGGTGATGGGGAACGTGCACTGTTGTTAAAGACACCAAAGGAAAAGAGTCAATACGAATAATACAGACTAGCTTAAAATATAGTTTAGTTATTATTTGAAGGATGTGAACCGTGTGCAGTACTATAATTATTTCTGGAAGTTGGAAATTGGACTAGTATTACTGAATAAATCTGGAGACAGAGAATAGATTTTGCTCTCTTTAATCTGGATGTCATCACCATGGGTCTCTGCAGCTCTGAACACACACAAAAACCAACCAAACAAAAAGCCCTCCTTTAAACATCACTGTGGTCTGATAGCATTAAAATTGCCATTTGAATCTGTTCTATAGATTATTCGCTTACTAACTGAATGGTTTGGCCTGTTTTATTTTAAAGACTTTTTCCTTTTGAGTGGTCAGGTGTTTTCTGGCTATGGTTTCTCACTCTGGCCATCCAGGTGACTGAGGTGAATTGGTGGTGTGAGGTGGAGGTGCAGGAAGCCATGAAATACTAATTAGTGGGGAAACAATCTGTTCAGGATGCAGTTCTTTCCAAACAGTAGAACTTTAATTGTGTCTCTCTAGAACCTGAGTGAAAAAGAGGAGGCGCTACACTAAAGTAGCATTGGAGGCATTCTGGGCTCAATTCACTATTGCCCTGGGGCATCATTTACCCCAGTGCAAAATAGATGCAAATGCCACCACTCTGATGTGGTAGCATATTTTAGCAGCTATGCAATGACTATACGAAGGTCAGGGCTAAGGTGAATTGGGCCCAGTGCCTCCAAAGGCACCCCAGGGTATGTTGGTTAGTGTCATGTGCTACCTTCTGAAAGTTATAGCTTTTACTTCCTCCAGTGAAGCTCTGCTGGAGAGCATGGAGAGTGTGGAGCCCTCGCCATTGTAAACACTCCTCTCTGGGGCCGACTGGCTCTACCAGCATAGCCTGTACAGCCTGCCTAACTACAGCTGCCACCTGCAGAGCTACCTTGGAGTGGGGAAGAGAGCCTACTGCACCTGCACAGCATCAGCCATAATCTGGCTTTACGATGGGAGAGATTTACAGCACTTTGGCTTTATGCATTCAGAAGCTGATGCTTTTTTCAAGCCTAACAGATAGAGCATCTCATTGCTGTGATTCCTGGTCGACTTGTATCTGTCACACGCACTTGTGCTCCATAGCATGATTTATTCAGCTCAGTTAGCTGCATCAGCTAACAATACTGAAGTGAGGAGTAGGAGGAAAATCAGGTCAGAACAGTTGGGTAAAGAGCATGGATTTTAAAAACAAAAGAATTTTTTAAAATAGGTCAAATTCTGCCCTCAGTTACACCCCATTGGGTTTCCCAGGTGTTACAGCATGGAGCTGTGCCCAAAGAATTTGGTAACGCAGCCCAACTGAGTCTCATCCCACAACAAATAATCTTCCCTTTACTTCGGGGTAAGAGCATCTGGCTATGCACGCTCCATCAGCCTAAAGCTCACAGAAATTCCCTCTGTCAGGGGAATTCTTTAGTCCAGTTTAAGTTCACTTTGCACTGCCTATGTCTGTGGCCTTGTGGAGATGAGAACACCACCTATTTTAGGCTGACTGGGCCAAATCCTGCTTCACTTACGTAGGTGTAAATGTGGTATAACTCCACTGTAACCAGTGATGTTATTCTAGATGTATGCTGGTGTAAGTGCAAGCATAATTTGTCCTTCTGACTCTTACCAAATGATCTTTTTAAAATTCAGTTCTGACTTTACTAATTTATTAATAGATTAATTTGCATATGTAAACCTCACAAATAGGATACATCAAGCTGACTCAAACTCAGCAGGCGATTAACGTGCTGTTTCTACTTCTTGCCACAGAATGCTTCTTTGCCTGCAACACATTATAAAATGAGGTTAAGTGAACCAAACCTATAATTCAGAACAAGAGCTCTGGCTGTACTCAAACATTAAAAAAAAAAGACTCAGTGTTATAATGCATTTATTCCCAAAGCTTGGCTGTCACATTGTTTCCTTGGCTGGATTTTCTCTTTGCTTCTGTTTCATTTCATAGTGCTGTTATAGTTTGAGAGTCACAGGCTGCCAAAAACACCCTCTCTCACACACAGGAACTGTCTGCTCCAAATTAAAAAAAAAAAAATATGAAGGAAACCATTGCTTGGGGCACCTTGAGTTTGCAATTCTTGTACAACCTCTTGAGTCAAAACAAAATCCACCAGAGACATTTTATAAGCGTTAATTGCAATGGCTAGTTGCAGCAGCGAGGAGCAGTCTTTATCTTAGGTGTGGCTGGGCTAGAGCAGTTTAGAATAAATTTTCCCCAGTGTGGGCTCAAGAAGCCACAAGCATGGCAGCTGCACTTCATCCAGTCTTCCCAACTCCATCCCACAGTGCATTGTCTAGTTTCAAATTTGGGAATTACCCAGAGTGACCAGATGTCCCGATTTTATAGGGACAGTCCCAATATTTGGGGCTTTTTTTAATATGGGCTCCTATTACCCCCCACCCCGCCATCCAGATTTTTCACACTTGCTGTCTGGTCACCCTAAAATTACCCCAAATCTCTGCAACAATGCTGAACATGCTGGATTGTCGTTCAGAAGTTTCAGAATGGTACAGTGTAAGAGTGAGGTGAACCCATGAACATCAGTCTGCACTAACTCAATACACAGGGAATGTATTACATTTGTAAGTGTAATATGCAGAGTTACTCTCTTAAGGGTTTGTGCTGTGTGTATGCAGGCCATTTCAAAAGTTAGTGCAAAGTAAACCCTTTGTGTTTAGACAAGCCCTAAAACTATTTGCTTCCCAAGTAAAGGCTAGCGTCAACAGAAACTGTTCAATTTGTGTCATAGTCATAGAGCATGTGCCTCTGTCCATACAAATATCCCCCACTGCTTGAATGCTGCCCACTTCCCTGATGCCATGATCTACACAACTTCCCCTATCCATTAATCTGCTTAAATTGCCCTCTCCCCTCCTCCCCCCGCCACATGCTAAAACAATTTAATCTGCAGTATGGAGGGAGGCTAAATTATGATTCCACATGTCATTACCTCCTGTTAGCATTACCTGTACCTATATTGCTTCTGTTCCAATTTTTAGATAATGTTTTCATCTCTTAGCTCATAGAGCCATACTAATCAGTCCTGATGAGAGGTTGAACTGCTAGGAGACTCTGTTCCTTCTTTTATTGTCCTTTTGAAAGCCAAACCAATGTGAGTGAGCATGATGTCTTCCTCTGCCAGTGGGAGAGCAGAAAGGGATTATGTATTTAACAGCTGTACAGTAGTGTAAACCTCATCCTCAGAAATGGTGATTGCCTAAAAGTAGTGTCATGTTACCCATGGAAAGGAAAGGAAAGTCAGTGGGTTCACATGCAAATCTTTTAATATCTTACCATGCCCTTTTAAAAATATCATGGCCTCAAGTCTCCTAGCTGTCTGTTAGGTATTGTGGAACTCTTAGAAAATAATCCATCTTGGACTGCAGGAGGAGGGAGAAAATAAATCGCATTGCTCACACCATGCAGAACTTCCACAGCGTTACTTTAAACTCCAGGCAAACGATCACTTTCAGATATCAAAATGATGTTTCCTGGCCAGCTATGATCTGCGGTGTCACCAGTCAGACTGGCTTGACAGACAGAACTCTCCCATTTGAGAGAGGTGGTTGGAGAGAGCTGCTCTTTGAATCCCTTTCAAATAATCTTCCTATTTAGTGTTTCTTAACTACATTATTTGAAACTACATTTTTTAAAAGTCACTGTCTTGCTCTGCCATCACCCTCTGAGGACTTGCTAGAGTCTACCACACACCCCCTCCTTCGACTGATCTAGCATCTGCCTCTCTCCTTCTCTTTGTTCAAGAGCCATCTCCTCTGAAGTTTCTACTACTTGGATGAGCCCTCCTGGTTCTTCTGTCCTCATTGACTCTCCAGCTTGTTTCAGTTCTAGCCTCAATTTATTAATTTTTCTCACCTTTTAATTTGTTTAAATTTGCGATGACTATATATTGGGTAACTATTTAATTTCTCTGTGCCTCTGTTTCCCTACATGTACAGTAGAATTCTACTTATCCTCCTTAGTGAAGCATTTTGAGATCTACAGATGAAAAGAACTATCTAAGCATAGTTATTGTGATTTAAGCACATGTATGGTCTTTGTCCACATTTACACTGGAGTGGAACCATATGTTCCCTATTGCACACTGCACATGGACCTGCAAGATCAAGGCTTGAGTGTGTAGTTGGTTGTGTTAAGGCTTAACATGTCTTTGTGAGGGCAGCCTTTAGAGAGCACGATAACCCTCACACACTTAAGAAATACCTGAACTGTAATGTGTGGTAATATTTAGCCAGTAGAAGGTAAAAGTTTCTGTACGCAAGTGGCTTATCTTTCCTCCTTCTGTTATCAAGTGTGCCCTCTGTCTCAGTTTCCTCACAGGTCATTTTACTGGTTGAGTAGTTTAGTTTACTCTTTCAGCTAAATTAGAACAACTCCGTCTCTTCCAAGGCAAGCAAGAGTCCAATGGAAATCCACTGCAAAAAAGGGCTCCAGCATGTCATTCAGCACCTAAATCTTTTCCTCTCTGTGTCACAGCCCTCCATCGCAGGTCTCCAGAATTTTCCCCTAGTGATGGAGGGAGTGAAGGGGGCTTCCTCCCACCCTCTTTTGGAAGATACAGCTTTGACAGGAAACTAGCACTCAATAACCATTTCAAGCCCAAGACCACCTTGCCCAAGACCTCTTCCTTTACTCTGATAGTCCTCTAATTTCCATCCTAGGCCTTGCCTACTTCTGGCACCATCCCATCTCAAATACTTCAAACAAACAGATGGACAAGGATAAAATACTCTTTATTACTGCCCACTGCCCCCACTCCCAGCTCTATCCAACCCAGGGAACTGTAACAAATTCCACAGTACTTTCTTCTCCCTGTGGTTTCCTTACCCTTCTATCCACCTGACCTCCCTCCTAGGCAGCCTCTCTGGCTCTTTTCAGGAGGGAGCATCATTAGGTCTTACCTATTCCTTGTCCCCTGCCTTGCCAGAGGGAACAGGAGTATTTTTATATGCCTGCCCCTTTCCCAGTATGCATTGTTGCCGAACCTACAACTCCCATCAGGTCTCAGAACTCGGGGGGTGAGCTATGCTGGGTCTGTAGCCTCCTTAAAAAGCCAACATACCCTGTTACAACTGCATGCAACTGGAAGAGATCTGATACTCCATCTAGTAGTGGGAGCTTTGCAAAATAGTGATGCATTCACTGTTGGAATATTGTAATTTTTCCAAACTGGAACAAAAAAGAAAGGGTTAAATTATTTCCTGGGTAATGAATGATCTGAGTATCATGGCACTGTGGAAAGATCGAAGCTTCTGGAATTCACTAGCTCAGTCCCCTAAATTCTACATGTTTCCTATGGAAATGCATGTGCAGTACAGCAACTACATCGTAAAAGGTATAACTGCACAAAAATGCCTTAAAATTCTCTAAGGTCTGTGATAGGATTTTGTCATTCCTACCATACAAATTGACCCTAAAATGCTGCAGAATTTGTGAGGACCTACATTTAAAAAAAAAGTTACGTAACTTGCATATGCAGCTATTATCTTTCACTCAGGCTACTGATGAAAATAAACTCCATACTCATGAGAGAAACATTAGCTTGTTTTAAACCTTTTAAAATAAATAAAATGAAGGAGAACTGATTCCACGAGGCAGGACTTGTTTGCATAAATATAAATCCATCTGAAAATAATTTGGATTTGCTGCTGAGGAGTAATTATCTTGAAAATCTGCGGAACTTCAATTGTGAAAATCACTAATCCCTCTAAAATAATGATTTGTGGAAATTCTCTAGCAGCAACTGGAGCTGCTCAGTTTAATGAAAAAATCCTCTTGCCCATCCCCCCGTTTTTGTTAAAATAGGAAAATAAAAACCTAGAGTTTCTCTTGATACTATTTTTAAATGAAATTAGTGCTGGTGCCTCATTGTCAGCCTAAGACACTGAATTTATTAACAGCAGCATTGTGGCATAGGCACCAGCAGCACAAGTTTTCCCTACGCTGTCTCATCTCTCTAACTCTACCCTGATCAACTTCTCCTCCAAGAGAGAGAATAGTTTATTCTTTCTCTTTTAGGACTCAGTCCAGTGCCATTTATATCAATAGGTGTCTCTCCATTCCTTCATTGATTAACAGAGCCAGAAGGGATTATGATATTCATTTAGTCTGACCTTCTGTATAACACAGGCCATAGAATTTCACCCAGTGACTCAACGACTTGTGGTTCAACTAGAGCCTTTCTTTTAGAAAAACATCCAGTCTCAATGTAAAGAGTCCAAGTGATGGAGAATGTATCTCCTCCCTTGATAATCTGTTCCGGTGGTTAGTTACCATTGATTTTAGCGGAAGTTGGCTCTGACTCACAGGACCAGATGCTCCAACCCAACTAATAAATCCAGAAAGCCCTGAACAGAGAAGCACCGGTATGCATTTGTTTCATGGTAGTGGAGGGACAGGATATAGAAAGACCCCAATTCAGCAAGGTACTTAAGCGCATGCTGAACTCTAAGCATGTGAGCAGTTCCATTGAAATTAAAGGGACAACGCGTGTTTAAAATTAGGCATGTGCTTAAGTACTTTGCCAAATTAGGGTCAAAGTGAGTGGAGAAGTCTGCACCTCCTACACCCAGTGGATTAGAGCTCTGTGGATGCTTGATCTGCCCTACCTCAGAGTGAGGGATGGGGTTAGGCTAGTGCAGAGGTGAGGTAGTGGCCAGTGAATCCATAGCTACATAGATTTACCAACCTTCACACCCATTTGAGGCTGGAGACAAAGCATCTGCAGAAGCTACTACAGCCTCCAGAGCTGGCAAACAAGAAGCAGGAGAAGCTCAGAGAGGTTTAAAGGGGTCAGATACAAAGTATTACATTTAATTTTATGTAAAGTCTCTTCATGTAAGCAAAATCTCTCTCTTGCTTTTTGTATACATAAATTAGTTAAGAGTGATGAAAATAATGCATACTGTATTGAGGTACATTCATTTGCATTTTTAAAATAATTTATTAAGCATCAGAGATGTGAAAATAATATCATCTATGGTAGTGGTTCTCAAACTTCTATACTGATGACCTCTTTCACACAGCAAGCCTCTGAGTGCAACCCCCACCCCATAAATTAAAAACACTTTTAATATATTTAACACCATTATAAATGCTGGGTGCAAAGTGGGGTTTGGAGTGCAGGCTGACAGCTTGCGACCCCCCATATAATAACCTCGTGACCCCCTGATCTATGGTTAATAATTGTTAAATGCAAATGTCTTTCCTTTCCTCTCATGTTGAGCTCTCTTTGACTTTCTCCCACATCCTCAGCTCTTTTTTTCCCCTCTAGTTCAAATGTTCTGATAGCAACAATGTCTCAGCCATATTGCAGAGGCATACACTGTTGTCTTGGTTCTCTGGTTCCATGTTACTGACTGACGTACTGATTCTGCAAATGCTTTGGCACGTTTATAACTCTACGCAGGTGAGAAGTTCCATTGGCTTCAAAGCCACAATCCTACAAACGTAACATTATTTTATTTTAGATGTACTTTGCACTTACGGTGCTCCCAGATTCTGCTCTCAGTCAGACTTCTGCAGTCCCATTAATGTCACTGTCTCTACTCATGTGCTTGAAGTAAAGCACATGCTTAATTTTTTTCAGGCTTGGTATCTTTGCTGTAAAATATATACTGGATAACTCATGTATATATAAAGCATAATTGTTAGCATTTGTCTGGGAAACTTAACTTCTTCATTTCCTGACCTGTTTTAATTTTAACTGTAATGTTGCACTTTTTAATATTTTGTAATACCAAAAAAATCCCTGTATTTGTCAGTGGCAGTCACCTAACTGTTCTGCCTCTGTTTTGTAGATGCATTTTTAACCTATATGTGCTCTCCAGAGCTCTGAAATTCAGAATAGTGGGCAGAATGGGAGCTTTGACTTGCAAAATACTTGATTAGGAATTTAATTTATTTATAAAATCTTACAACAGTTAAATTATTATCTATCTATCTTCTCCCATACTCTCCCTGGTCATCACAGCCAGTGTCTTTACTGCCATTCCGTAGTCATATAATAGTTAATGTTTCTGTGAGCAGATTTTCATGATGTGGTGGTAAAAACATGGGAGCTATGTCTATCTTATGCTTGCATGCTCTGAAGTGTCCCTAGCCTTTGTTTGCCAGAAGCTGTGAATGAGTGACAGGGAATGGATCACTTGACAATTACCTGTTCTGTTTATTCCCTCCAAAGCACCTGGCATTGGCCAGTGTCAGAAGGCAAGATACTGGATTGGAGGGGTAATTGGTCTGACCCAGTACGGCCGTTCTTATGTTGCATTGTTATTAGTACCAGTGTAGTTGCACCAGACTGAGAAACAGATTAGAATATGGTTTTACTTAGCAGTCAGTGAGCAGGTTTCCCATTTATGGGACTTATATCCATTTCAAGGTATTATAGGACAAACTTTTATTAGTTACCTAGTACAGTTACTTTAGGCATATAATAAATAATTTTCTTTAGAAGGCGGAGGAAACGTTTTCACTATTAAGTAGTCTTTACAAGCACTGGTATATTTGATACTGGTATTTATGTAAGTTTTCTGCAGGGCCATTCTAATAAGTTGCATAAGCTTCAATAGTTTCAGAATCGTAAGAAAACTTTTTTTCATTCACCAAACTTCAGGGTCATGCTGTTAATCCAAGTCATACCCTGTGCTAGATTGCAAAGAGATCACTGAAGAACATGTGCTTATTTGATCAGATTTTTAACATCAGGTTTTCTTTCATTGTCACTGACATTCTCTTTTGGTTACTAAGGTTAGATTCAGTGCACATAACAGTTTTAAAATTAATTCAAGGCAGCACATGTATGGAGAGGCGGTGAGCAGTGCAGGTTGTTTAGGTTTATATTAACATATAGGTATATATGAAAAACATTTGTCACTTCCGGTCATATTTTTTGTTCTGCTGTTTTGAAGGGTCACCAATACCAGTGGGCATTGATGTGCAGGTGGAAAGTATTGACAGCATTTCAGAAGTTGACATGGTAAGTTTTTATCACTTAAATCCTGTCACTAAACTGATGGAAGGCAGAATTGTAACCAAAACTCTGGGATCACATAGGCTTCAGAAATAACCCTCCAAGATTCTGATGTAGAACCAATATAGTTAAAGAAGTAGAATCCTACAAGATTATATTATCATATTGATACATGAAAGTAATTTTCATTCAAATTAATAGATGCTACATGTAAATATGTGTTAAATGTCTCTTGTGTGCCAAAGGACAAAGCGCTTAATAGCCTGATTTTTCAAAAGTATTGAGCACTCCATAGTTCCTGTTAAGTTGAGGGGGAGTTCCTGGGTGTCACACACCTTTGAAAATCACTCTGCAAGCCTTTAGCTTTTGTGGGTCCTGTGCACAGAGGCAACTTTCATTCATTCTGCATTACAACTTTATGTCCTTGACTTGCACTAAGAGGTTTTCTCTCTCAAAGACACAATGCCTACACTGAGGCTTGTATCCCTCCATTGCTGAAGCACTAGTGCAGCATCACCGGGGCTAGCAGTGGTCTTAAGTGGTAGTGTATACTGGCCACCCGCATTTCTACCACTATGCCATATAGACCTACTGTTAGCTGGTAGGCAGATGCCAGTATCTGGTATATGTTAGCACTCCCATCATTGCTAGTGCTAGTGGAGCTGCAATAGTGACACAGCAGTGGTGGAAGAACCTGCCAAAAATCTTACTATGCACACAGTCTTGGAGAGGGAAAACCTCTTACTGCTAGTCAAGAACACAATGTTGTGAATGCATCTGTTCGTGCCATATTCCCAGCTTCACTTACATTAGTGCTGCATCGTTTAATCCTGGAATGCCCACACAGGTTAACTCGGAGTAAAGAGCACATTTACAGTATTAGTTTCTCACTTCAAATGTAGTTTTAGGCCACAGGCCCTGATCTTGCTATGGGATCCATTACTCTCGTGCAGGGTCCCACTGAAGTCAGTGGGATACCACAAGAGCTCAAAGGTCCATACTAGTAGATCACATTACAGGAAATGATTTTGGCTGAAGTTCTCCAAAAAAATTCATCCTGAGGCAGAGACCCAACTTGGAAAAATTCAGCCCAAGTGGTTTAAGCTTGACAGATTTATAGGACACAGAAAACAGGTTCTTATTGGGAAGTGTTGGGCCATATTAATAATAGGTGGTGCTGCCAGCCCCACCTGTAATAGTACGTGCACACAAACCCATTCATTCATTGTGAGTTATAATATGTTCCTCAGGGTCCAGGTGCCAATATTTTACATTTTTGAGTCAAATTCTGATTTTAGTTACCATGGTGCAAATCTGGTGTAAACCCAGTAGATCTACATGAGTGTAACTTGAAATCAGAATTTGTTCTTGTATATTTTAGATAATAGGAACTCAGTTATTGGCTGCAAATGATAAAAATGAGGTGTTAATGTGACATCAAGAGAAAACAGCAAAAAGTTCAGTGGAAGGGCTGTAGAGTAATTTCTGTTGCTTTTATCCTACTTACTAAAATGCTGTTTTCCTTTTGGGACTCTTTTATATTTTGGGCCCAATCCAACAGCCCATTGAAATCAGTGGTAGTTTTGTTTGTGTAAGAAAGAAGTATGGACTTCAAAACCAGGCCCTTTGTTGGCTGAACTATAAGTACCACCTAACCAGGGCAAACAGCAGATATCTCAAGATATCTTCCATCTGTGTTGTGCTCCCACTGCGTGGCTTTGAGAATTCTGCTCTTGAAGCTCGGAGCAGAAGTAATTCAAAGTCATCAGGTTTGATTAGTTGTACTGGTTATTATTGCTGTATTCAGAACCAGGAAAAACACTCATGCATCTCTTCCTCTTAATTTTCTTTATGCAAAGGACTTCACAATGACCTTATACCTCAGACATTACTGGAAGGATGAGAGGCTTTCATTTCCTAGTACTAGAAACAGAAGCATGACCTTTGATGGAAGACTGATCAAAAAGATCTGGGTACCTGATGTATTTTTTGTCCATTCCAAAAGATCTTTCATCCATGATACAACTATGGAGAATGTGATGCTCCGAGTGTACCCTGATGGCAACGTACTCTTCAGCCTAAGGTAAAGACAGTTACCCCCCACCCTCAATAACTATCAGCAGCAAAATGCTACATGGCTGCTGCCTACCTGGACAGAGCAAGCACAGAAGTTGTCAAGCTGAGAAATTATCTGAGATCCTTGTGGTTAAATATGGAGTTTTCATAGTGGTTTATTTTTTTAATATGTTGGGGTTGTCACAGGTTCTGTTGCATATAAGGTGGCAGCTCAGGGCTGACCCAAAGACACATTGGTCCTTTCCAAATAAGGAACCTTAAATGCCTCTTCAAGATTCTGAGATGTGTACTAACATTAATCCATTTTCACTAAGTAGACCCTGGGAATTGGTGACCACCTGTATGTCAGTACCTAAGGCAAGCTTTATTCATAGATTATTCATAGATTATTTGGGTTGGAAGGGACCTCAGAAGATCATCTAGTCCAACCCCCTGCTCAAAGCAGGACCAATCCCCAAATGGCCCCCTGAAGGATTGAACTCACAACCCTGGATTTAGCAGGCCAATGCTCAAACCACTGAGCTATCCCTCCCCCCCAAAAAATAGGAGAGATACCAATCTCCTAGAACTGGAAGGTCATTGAGTCCAGCCCTGCCCCCTGCCTTCACTAGCAGGACCAATTTTTGCCCCAGATCCCTAAGTAGCCCCCCTCAAGGATTGAACTCACAACCCTGGGTTTAGTAGGCCAATGCTCAAACCACTGAGCTAGCCCTCACCCCATTATATCAGCTAATGTGATTTGCCAAGTATTTGAAATTCCTAGTTTACTGCTATGAAAATAAATTCAGAATTGACATTACAGCTTATAAAATTTCCCATCATTCCCCTGTTAAACATTTTCTGTTGTTTGTGTGGTGGGATGGTGGAAATGTTTACATCTTGTTCATTTTTTAAAAATTTACATGAAAAGACATCAGATATAAGAGACTGCTACTATTAAAAAGCTGCTACTCTTAATGAGAGAGACAAGGTGGGTGAGATCTTTTATTGGCCCAACTTCTGTGGGTGAAAGAAACAAGCTTTTGAGCTACACAGAGCTCTTCAGACCTTCGAAAGCTTGGCCCTGTCACCAACAGAAGTTGGGCCAATAAAAGCTATTACCTCACCCATCTCGTGTCCCATATCCTGGGAGCAACACTGCATACTACCATTAATGTCAATGGTTGTATTAATATTGCAGTACTTATTCTGCATTTCTGTCCAGTGATTGCAATAAGGTCAGAAATTGCTAACAGAGAACAAAATTTTCCCCTTGGCTCTGCATTACTGATGTCAATCCTGATATTTTTTCTCTATGGTACCTGCACAGCATTGCCATAATATCATTAGGAGTTCCACACATACAGTCAGAGTAGATTATTGGAGTTGATATCAACTGTGCAGTGCTTAGAATTGTTAAAGAAACTCTAATTTCCCTACAAGAAATTGGCTGATGTTCTAGACAATAGCTGCATCATTCAACTTCCCCTTATTATCTGCAATGTATTGTGATTTTTTATTGAGGAGTCTTATGTACATTGCATGATGTGGCAGAGATGATCTTAATGGATGAAATTTTCCCCAGTGCAGGGGCATAGAGACTAAATTTCATAGATTCCTACACCAGAAAGGATCATTGTGACTGTCTAGTTCAGGAGTTGGCAACCTCTGGCAGGCAGGTTGCCAGGGTAAGCACCCTGGCAGGCTGGGCCAGTTTGTTTACCTGCTGCATCAGCAGGCTCGGCTGATCCCAGCTCCCACTGGCCACGATTCACTGCTCCAGGCCAATGGGGGCAGTGGGAAGCCATGGCCAGCACATCCCTTGCCCACGCCGCTTCCCGCAGCCCCCATTGGCCTGGGACGGGAACCGTGGCCAGTGGGAGCCGCGATTGGCCAAATCTGCTGACATGGCAGGTAAACACACTGACTTGGCCCACCAGGGAGCTTACTCTGGTAAGCTGCGTGCCAAAGGCTGCTGATCCTTGGTCTAGTCTAACCTCCTGTATAACACAGGCCACAGAGTAAATATAGGCCACAGACATTTAGAGGCGCAGCAATTATTACTTCCCCCGCTACCTGACACTGATAGTTCTTAGATCTCCCCAAGCATTTCAGTGTAACCCTTCTGCCCCTCTGAGTTGGCAGCAACAAGGGCCGGGTTCAGTATCCAGGGGTTCCGTTTCAATAACACAATGCCAAACCAGCTCGAGCCCCCACCCAGTGACCTGGGAAAATCTTACACCCCTAGGCGCCTCGAAGAGGCAATACTTCCCCTCTCGCAAGCACAGAGTCTCAGCATAGCAGAAAAGGTTTAATTACATGAGATAAACAACAAGCATTAAACTGGGAAAACACCTCAACTAGAGTTCATAGACCAAACCATGAGCAAAGACCCACCCCAGGAAATTGGGCCGTGTCCTTTTCCCTGGGCTCTTGAGTCCAGTAACCCCCTAAATCACCCACAGTCCCCAAAAGTCCCACAATCCAAAAGTCTCTGTCCTGGGTCAGTGCAGCCCCAAAGTTCGAGAGTCTATCTGCAGAGGTCCCTCCCCCCAGCCTGGGTAGAAAGGGGCACCTTACATAGTCCAGGGCAAACTGCCCTGCCTCTCCGTGGGGTTCTGCTTCCGCCTTCTCCACGAACTGCTCCACTTAACCAGCCACTCCACTCTGCTCCTCCAGCCGTCCTCACAAACTGCTCCACTCCGCTCCGCCAGCCGCCCTGCTCCGTGAGCTGTTCCAGCTGTCCCCACAAACTGCTCGGCTCCGCTCGCTCCGTGGGCCGCTCCACCCGTCCCACAGCTACTCAGCTCTGCCAGCTGCTCTGCTCCACCAGCTGTCCCGTGATCCGCTCCAGCCGTCCCCCAAACTGCTCCACTCCCCACTCTGCCAGCTGCTCTGTTCCGCCGTATAGCTTCAGGCTCCCCCACTAGTTACAACAGTACTCAGTGCTCTCAGCTCAGTAATTCCAGCTCTTTAGTGATTTCAACTCTTAGTGATCTCAGCTCATAGTAGGGGAGCCCCAGTGCTAGTGCACCATTAGCCCAAAGTGAGTTTAGCTCAGTAACCTGTATCTAGATTCTTAAGGGAATAAAAAAATCAACTCTGACATTCCACAGTGGAGAGAGGAGTGGGTGGAACTGGTGCTTCTGGCTCCACAAGGAGCCTACACCACCAGGCACAGATACCTGTCCCCAGCCTCTCTCAATTCACTGGGTTTTGGAACCCACGTCCCTTGTCTAGCAAGTACCACCCAACTAAGGTTGAGTTATTTCTGTCACAAAGCAGTCCCACAGCTCGGCAGCCTGGAATGGGGTAGGCATGCCTATGCAAATACGCTCTCTGAAATTCTTTCCACCAAATGTCAGGGTAGAGCTCATCCTGACTCTGCTTACATCAGTTATTTGTCTGGAGAGTAGTAGTCAAATATATGTATATGCATGAGCGTGCACACACACACGTTTAAACAGATTGCAAGATTTTTATGTCTGCCAATCACAAAGTTCTGTAGGAGACTGTCTACTTTCAATTTAGTGCAGTATACTTCCTTGTGTGAAATCGATCAAAGGAAACATTCTTTGTTTTAGAATGATTAAGGTCATACAGTGTGTCTATAGCCTCAGCTATATTAATGCCTGTCTTCTTAAAAAAACAACAGGAGTACTTGTGGCACCTTAGAGACTAACAAATTTATTTCAGCATGAGCTTTCATGAGCTACAGCTGACTTCTTCGGATGCATAGAATGGAACATACAGACAGGAGATATTTATACATACAGAGAACATGAAAAGGTGGAAGTATGCATACCAACAGGAAGAGTCTAGGTTAGGCTGTAATCCATATCCTTATTTGTGGAAAACGTGCATATTCCACAGATTTATCTACAATGTCCAGAGTCTAAAATTTCATGTTATTTTTAAAAATTCTTGATAAACTTATCTTCATTCTATCAATCAATATACAGCTGCTGGTTTATTGAATCTTCTGCAGCTACACAGACTGAAACAACTGCACCCACAGAGGTACAAATTTTATACATCATTTTAAAGAAGTGTCAACTTCAAAGCCTTATTTCAACCACATACGTTCCTACCCTTGTAAACATCCATCCACAATGCAGTCACCAGCCATGAGTTATTGACATTTAATTATAAGCACAGTAGAATTCAATTTGAGTTTGCCACTGGAAGATCAGTCAAGCAAAATGTCAAACAGGCTGTGACAGCACAGGGAAATTTAGCGATAACTAGAACTATATACGGTATTTGTATTTGAACTGCTGCCTCTAACCTTTTATTTAGGTTTATTGGCCATAATGTCAGGGACACTGATCCTCCACACATTCATGGAAAAGCAGATGGAATGACAGAATCAACACCTTTGCTTGGATTTTCCTACATTTTTTAGAATGATTTTCAAACATGCATGCATAAAAAATATTAAGCATTTTTCCATGTGCAGTCCCCAGTGTGAGTGCGTGGAGCTTGAAAATCAGGATTTATCTTTTTATGGAATTATATTTTATAGCCTTTCTAGTTGTGAAATTACCCTCCAGAAGAATATCCTCTGCACTGATGTCTCCTTGGCTCTGGAGTCAGAAAGACTGGAAATAATAGCACCAAGAATTCTGAACTTCCCCTGCTGGTCTTGTTAAGGTGTAAATTCTGAAGTATAACCAGTTATGAAGAATTCAAAAGTGATAGCAAGCAACATGAACTTTCAGTGGTGGAAAATGGGGAGCCAGCCAATGGAGAGATTAAAAATTGGGGGTGAAATAGTAATAAGAAAATATTGTCTGTTTTTTTAAAAAGTCTCCCACTAGTTTGGATTTACCTTTTAATCAAAAAAGAGATTTTAGAATATGTAATTCTAAAAGCCAAAAATTAGAAAACTTTTGAAACCCCTCAGTGATTCCAGGGTCCACAATAAGATGTCTACAAAGTCACAAATTCCTTTTAGGAATTAGTGAAAATTACCTTAAACAATTGTTTTCTGGTCCTTATTGTAGGATTACAGTTTCTTCCATGTGTTTTATGGATTTCAGCCGATTTCCTCTGGACACTCAGAACTGCTCTCTAGAACTGGAAAGTTGTAAGTTTGACTCAGTCATAGTACCATATATACTCATTATATGTGTCTCCTTACCCACACTTCATTTATGTCATAGTAATTCCCCCTTGCTAGATGCCTTTCTACACTTACTTTGGAAGACATGTGACCTGAGTCTTTCAGTCTACACATACAGAACACCGGCCTTTCTGGGGACTTTTGGGAATAACCTCCCATAGAACACTGAATATTCAAGAAAGGTAAAGATGCTCCTGCCTACTTCTAAGGCATGGAGAATAGTAGGTTGAAAGATGGAGTCATTTGTCCTTCAGCATAATTCATTTTTAAAAGTGATCTGCAAGTATCTGTGAATAACAACAGAATACAAAGGCTTCTAGATCTTGTTCTCCTGGTGACTAGCAAAAACTATACAAACTGCAGTCTCTACGGTACATCACCGAATGTTATGCCTGATAATGGTAGCCAGACATTAGAGCTGATTTAGGCCTGAACCTACTGTCAGGTTGGCCAAAGTGGCTCACGAACATGGGTGCCAACCTCAGGGCAAACTGTGAAGAAGCAGAGCACAAACCCCAAATTGATATTCTGTAATTAGATTTCACCAACCAAATATCAAATGAAAACTCCATAAGCACTGTAACAACCTTAACATGGAGTCACAGACAGTCCCCTTCGGCATTCTTGTCTATCTTGCCAGGCAGGCAAGCCTGCCTTTGTGACAGATGGTCCCTTACACTACAAATCACAATATTCAGGTTATTCCCAGTCACTTACCCCAGGTTAGTTCTACCTTAGATCTCTCACCGAAGACAAGTCTTGTAATCAGTCCTGTAATAAACTAACTAAAAGGTGTATTAACTAGGAACAAAAAATCAGAGAGTTATTTACAAGGTTAAAGAAGGTGCAAACACACACAAATGAGTTACAGTCTTAGGTTCCCAAATAGTAGCTGCTATGTATACAAGCTCTGTATGTCCTTTAGGGCTAACAAACTATACCTATTGGGAATCTCTTTCTTATGCTTAGAAATATTGCTCTCTCCGAATTCTAAGCAGCATAGTGATGATAATTTCTTCTTAACAGGGATTTTTATTCCCTTCCCCCAGCATTCAAGCTGTGATGGGACGATGGCTTGTGCAAGTACCCTCTTCATAGGTGTCAGAGAAGCAATCAGCAAAGTCTTTTTTGTCCCCTGATGTTCCCCAATGGTGTGTCTGTGTCTGCAGGCCTTCCTTTGTTGGGGAGGAGATGACACCTCTTGTGATAAACTAGTATTTCCCACGTGGTAATGCTTCTCTCCTGACTATGGGGGTTTGTGTGAAAAATCCACATTCCTGAGTGACACAATTATACCCCTGTGTAGACAGCTCTGTGTCGCCGATAGAGCTTCTCCTATCAGCATAGCTACCGCCTCTCAGGGAGGTGGATTAACTACGACGATGGGAGAGCTCTCTTCATTAAAGCCCTACAGCAGCACATCATTTTAAGCGTAGACCTGCCCTTAGCAAACATTTTTGTAGTTACAGAGCAAACACATAAATATTACCCTGTAACATGAGATACAGATATTATAAGTAAGAGGAATACATGCAGCATCCTGCTAGCATTTCATAAAGTCTAAACACATTCTTTTAACTCTAATATCTGTTTTAACAATACTAACTGGTTCCTGGCTCTGAATTTGTCAGTGTTCAGCAAGGACGAGGGGTCTTGGCAGGAGCTGGCACCTGGTCTGCCAGCATTGCATCTACTCATGCTGAAATCAATGGCAAACCTCCCACTGATTTCAGTGGATGTAGGAGCAGGCCCTTAGAGTTCAATCCAGCAGCTGCGAAACATGTTGAATTATCTTAACTTCAGTGGAAGTTCTGCACATGGAGTGGTTATGGGATCAATCCCTTAGGCAGCAATTAGCAGAGGTTTACCCCCATCCCAAGTATGAGCTCACTGTGTGCATCTTGTACATTTCCATAGCCAAGATTCAAATCCAAACCAGTGTTGGGAGAATTGCTGCAAAGGTTTTACTACAGATAAGCCTCAAAAGTTCAAATAATCACCAAAATGTATCTGAACTCCTTTGGTTATCACAAGAAAGCCACTCTCGTGAGACTTTAGCTTGCTCCTGGTTCCAGCTAGGTTGGAAACACCCTGGGCCAAATCCTGAAGTCCTTACTCAGTCAAAAATCTTGTTGACTTTGAAGGGAATTTTACCTGAGTAAGGACCAAGTTAAAATTGAGTAATGACTTCAGAATTTGGCCTCTTGTGACATTGTGAAACTTCTGCTTTATGGACTAGGCTGAAAAAAAAGAGAGCAAAGACATACAAAAACGAGAGAATGTAGGAATCAACTGACTGAATTTTTTCAAGCTGTAAAAAAATTGTTTGTTTTACCACTGTCAAATAGTTTATATTTTACAGGGGCAATTTTTATCTCACTTGGCCTTATTTGCCCAGCCCTAACCAAGGACTATGGAAGCTGTAGAGCCGAGTGGAGAAAGGGAATTCCATTTTGCAGAGAATTTCAATATTGAAAAATATGGTTTCATTCTGATTTGGACTGACAAGCAAAAATTTCAAAATTCTCTGCGACAGGGAAAGGAGTCCCAGGTCTGGGGCAGTTTGCTGGCTGGGCTGCCCCAGAGTTGCAGATCCAGGAAGCTGTAGGGTCCCAGTGCTGCTGAGGAGCCTGGAAGGTGAGCTGGAAGGAAAGGCAGGATTCCATCGTGACTCTGGCTGGGTTCCATCAGAACTTTGTCAAAATTGAATAATCCCTGTGAAACATATAGATATCGATGAATTGGCAAATTCCGACACAAGAATGTTTTGTTAAAATTTTTCCAACCAGTTTGAGTTACAATGCTGTCCCCATTGAAAAAGTGGAAGCCTTAGCCTGGCAGAGCTGGTAATTCAGCTTTTATTTTCTCTTAGATGCTTATAATGAAGATGATCTGATGTTGTACTGGAGACATGGGAATGAGTCGCTGACCACGGATGAGCAGATCTCCCTTTCCCAGTTTTTCATTGAAGAGTTCAGTGCTTCTAGTGGACTAGCTTTCTACAGCAGTACTGGTATAGTATGCTTGTTGGCATTAGAAGATAAACACCTAGCTCAACCATACATCATATACTTTACATGTTATTTTACTATTAATAGATAATTGTGGATGGTTGGATCACAGAAACTCCCTTGGGAGCTGCCAACTGATGTGCCAAGACTACCCCTGCTCCAGTTTTCCCTGCAACTCAGGCCTCCAGCACCCTGTCTTGCTGAGCCAGACACTTCCGTCTGCTCTAACACAGACCCAAGGTCTGAATTACCTGCCCCAAAGCTGCAGGTTTACCTGAAAACAGCTCACAGAAGTGTGCTTGTCTTTAACACTCAGATGCCCAACTCCCGATGGGGTCTAAACCCAAATAATTTTGTTTTACCCTGTTGTCAAGGTATTTTCCCCCCAGTTTGAACTTTAGCGTCCAAAAGTGGGGACCTGCATGGACACTTCTAAGCTTAATTCCTAGCTTAGATCTGATAGCACTGCCACCAGCCAAAATATAGTGTTTGGCACACTTTCTGTTCCCCCAAAACCTTCCCTGGGGAACCCAAGACCCAAACCCTTTGGGTATTAAAACCAGGAGAAATAAACCATCCCCCCTCCTTTCCCCCTCCCAGATATTCCCCTCCCTGGGTTACCCTGAGAGGCTATACTGATCCAAACTTCTTGGATCTTAAAACAGAGAGGAATTAACCTTCCCCCCCACCTCCTTTCCCCCCACCAATCCCTGGTGAGTTTAGACCCAATCCCCTTGGATCTTAAACAAGGGGGAAAAAATCAATCAGGTTCTTAAAAAAGAAAGCTTTTAATTAAAGAAAGAAAAAAGTAAAAATTATCTCTGTAAAATCAGGATGGTGAATGTTTACAGGGTATTCAGATTCATATAGCCTAGAGGGAATCCCTCCCTCTAGCCTGAGATTCAAAGTTACAGCAAACAGAGGTAAAAAATCCTTCCAGCAAAATACACATTCACAAGTTAAGAAAACAAACATAAGACTAATCCACCTTTTCTAGCTAGTACTTACTATTTTGAACATGAGAGACTGTTTCAGAAAGATTGGAGAAAGACCTGGTTGCACGTCTGCTCCCTCTTAGCCCCAAGAGCGAACAACGAACAAAACAAACAGCACAAACAAAGACTTCCCTCCACCAAGATTTGAAAGTATCTTGTCCCCCCATTGGTCCTCTGGTCAGGTGTCAGCCAGGTTCACTGAGCTTCTTAACCCTTTACAGGTAAAAGAGACATTAACCCTTAACCATCTGTTTATGACACCTGTATAAAGCTTATGCAGGGTAAACTCATAAATTGTTCACCCTCTATAACACTGATAGAAAGATATGCACAGTTGTTTGCTCCCCCAGGTATTAACACATACTCTGAGTTAATTAATAAGTAAAAAGTGATTTTATTAAATACAGAAAATAAGATTTAAGTGGTTCCAAGTAGTAACAGACAGAACAAAGTAAGTCACCAAGCAAAATAAAATAAAACACGCAAATCTATGTCTAATCAAACTGAATACAGATAATCTCACCCTCAGAGATGTTTCAGTAGTTTTTTTCTCAGACGGGACATCTTCCAGGCCTGGGAACAGTTCTTTCCCCTGGTACACCTCTTGTCCCAGCTTAGGTGGTAACTAAGGGATTCTTCATGATGGTTCCCTCTTCTCTTTGTTCTCTTCCACCCCTTTATATATCTTTTGGATAAGGTGGGAATCCTTTTGTCCCTCTGTGAGTTCTCACCTCCTCCTCCTCAATGGAAAGACACCAGGTTAAAGATGGATTCCAGTTCAGGTGACATGATCACATGTCACTGCAAGACTTCATTACCCACTTGCCAGCACACACACATACAGGAAGACTTACAGGTAAAACAGCCATTTGCAGACAATGATCCTAGTTAATGGGAGTTATGAAGATTCCAAACCACCATCAATGGACCATACTTTACATAATTACAATAGGCCCCCAGCGTTATATTTCTAGTTTCAGATACAAGAGTGGTACATTTATACAAATAAGATGATCACTCTCAGGGTATGGCTACGCTTGAAACTTCAAAGCGCTGCCGCGGCAGTGCTTTGAAGTGCAAGTGTGGTCGTAGCGCCAGCGCTGGGAGAGAGCTCTCCCAGCGCTGCACGTACTCCATAGCCTGATGGGGTTTAGCTTGCAGCGCTGGGAGCCGGGCTCCCAGCGCTGCGGCACTGTTTACACTGAGGCTTTACAGCGCTGTATCTTGCAGCACTCGGGGGTGTTTTTTTCACAGCCCTGAGCGAGAAAGTTGCATTGCTGTAAAGCGCCAGTGTAACCAAGACCTCAGTAGATTATAAGCTTTGTAATGATACCTTTTACAAGAGACCTTTTGCATGAAGCATATCTCAATTACATTATAGTCACTAATTATTATATTTTTATAAAACCATATAGACTGCACAAGATCACAAGAATGATGAGCATTATCATTTCCACTAAGAAAACCTAGAATTATAAACTGACTGATATATTTGCTCAGAATGGATCTGTCTTCCCTCTGGCTCCCAGTTTTTTTTGAATTACATTACATATGAAACATGTGGTCTGTATAACACTGAGGTGCCATATACTATCTAAAATACTGGTCTCTAAAGAAGACCCTGTAGAAAGGGGGCATGTAGAGCAGTAGCAGTGTTACCAGCTCTTGCACGATTTGGTCCTCTTTTTAACACTCCTGGAGCCAGGTGATCACAGGAGGATCTCAGCTTTCCCCCCCCCCCTTTTTTTTTAAAGTAAGTTTCTAGCCAAGTTTCTCTCTTGGTTGCAGAGAAAAAGCTTGAAAATATGAACCCAGAAGGCTCAAAACCTAGAAGGCAAATAAAAAGAACCCCAAATCTATTCTTTTTCCAAAATCTTATGGCTTTATGGGCCTGACTCATGAATTTTGAATGCTAGCTGTGAAATGGTGTGAAAACAATCCAGTAATCATGATGCCTCCACAGCACAGCTTACCTCAAGGAATGGATATGCAGAGCACTAACAATGATTCTAACTCAGCATTAATTGCTTACTAAATGTTTTGTGTTTATACAAAAAGTTTCAGAGGAAAATTCGTCCTCTATATCATAAAAATATTTATGGAGACCCTAGTGCAATCTTTTTTCAATATAAATATCTGCCCCAAAATATGAATCTTAATTTCCTCCTGTGGTTCTGGCACTATTCATAACCTGAAAAGAGTTCAGGACCTTTTGAGAGTATTATGGTCATGAATTCATCCACAGCTGTTTTTTATCTTCTATATATTGTGCATGTGATCATAAATACTGAAAAACTTCTGTACCTAAATAGTCACAGTATTTTTTAAAACTGGCAAAAATAATATGCATGCTGCATGTGCTATAGTATCTATTGTGAATCAATTCATTTCAGTGACTATGTTCCTCCTTAGTTATCAAAGCTTATTAATGGAGTAGAGGTGATTTCATGTAGTTTGGTGATGTGCATAAAGCTTAATAAAAGGCTTTAAGACATGCAGGAAAGCTGCAAATAGATTTATTTATAGGAGATCTTCTTTTCAACCTTTAGATAAAATTCATTTACAACTGCAATATTTGCACTTTAATATCTGATATTAAATTCAGCAATATTTGTAACTAATATTGCAGTTGTGATGCCATCTAGCTAAACTTGGAAAAATTCATAGTTTGCATGGACACTTCATCCTTAGCTTTGGCTCTTGTGAAAAAGTGACATAAAACAGTGTAAGCTAAAGGCAGAATTCCAGACTTAAAGAGCATCTTTAACCTGAAAAGTGTCCATGTGAATGTCAGTGTGGAGCGCCATATTTGTTGCACCTCACTGATATCCACATCATTGCGTTCATTTTACTAGGAGAAAGACTGAGGGTTTCTTCCATTACTGCTGGCACCCCACAGTGAGGCTGGGCTCTGAAAGTCAAGCTGGGTCATTTTTCACCTTCACCTTATTTCACCTTCATCATTTAATAAAAGTTCTGCAGAACCAATGAGGCCCTCAGTGGCACATGTGCAACTTCATTGCCTTTAGATCAGGCCATCAGTGATACCTGTGCAAACCCCTGGTCTGCAGTGAGTTTGCAAAGGTGTAACTGATTGGAACTTAATAAACATATTTGTTTATGAAGTGCTGGCTCTGCAGGGTAAAAGAATTAAAAGCAGGAAAGGTGTATTTTTGTCACTGAAATCAATGAGATATGACTGAATACACACAAGGAGCAAATCTGTTGAGTAAAATGAGGCCTTTTTCATGTAGTCACTTGTCAGAATATAACTGCACTTTAGCTTTGATTTGCCTGGAATTTATTATAGAATGCTGTATTTTTTCCTTTCCTGTCTTTTCCCATGGAAGATGGTTATTAAATGCAGAACAGCTCCTCTTAAGCTAATAACATTACTGAGCAAGTGCAGGGGGACACCAATGGTAGTGTGACTCTGATAGGAGCCCTCCTGGCAGGAGGGACCAGAGGACTGCTGAACAGAGACAGAAGCTGTTCCTATAGGGTATATATACACTGCAGCAGAGTGTGAGCCTCTCAGCCTGGGTAGACAGATTTGCAGTAGCAGGGCTCAAGCTACCGTGCTAAAACTAGCTATGTGGCAGTTGCGGCTCGGGCTGCCACTCAGGCTCTTAAACCTAGTGGGTCAGGTGGGATTGAGAATTCGAACTGCAGCGTCCACACTGCTATTTTTAGTGCACTAGCTTCAGCCCTGCTATTGTGAGTCTGTCTTCCTGTGCTGGGAGGCTGGATCCCAGCTCCAGTGTAGACATACCCCTGGACATCTCCTGCCTACACAGATCTGGGTTGTCCTTTCCTGTAGATCCCCGTTATCCACTGGTTTGGAAGTCCTCATCCCTTCCTCACTTCACCATCCTCTAAATTCTCCCCATTTCAGGAATATTTTGCAAGGAACTCCATGAAATAAAGCTCTCAGAATTCTCCTGCCTCTCTTTCCCCTCCCCAGGGGTTCTGCAAAGGACGAGCCAGTTTGGACCATAGTTCTGAAGAATTTTTTTTTTTAATAAAAATCCCATTCCAGGCTAAAACCATGTAGGCTATGTTTAATTTTAGATTGGATTGTTATTATCAGGTGATAAATTCCTAAGAAAGCTCTTTGAACTGGCATCAGTGTTCTACTACAATCTAATTCATGCCTATATTCTCACTGCAAAGGCAGGTTCTGGCTTTCCAGCCATTTCTGACTTCTTTTAACCTCACTCTGTACTCTAAATTCACTGTTGTTCCTAGTGTTGTTGTAGCCTTGTTGGTCCCAGAATACTAGAGAGACAAAGTGGGTGAAATAACATCTTTTATTGGACCAACTTGTGTTGGTGAAAGAGACAAGCTCTCGAGTTTACAGAGAGCTCTTCTTCAGGTCTAGGAAAGATACTTTGAGTATCACAGCTAAATACAAGGTGGGACAGATTGTTCCAAGTGAAGTGGGAAGTTAACACCTCTGCAGTCTTAGAACAAAGGAGAACCTGCTTCAATATGGGGGGGCACAAACCCACACCACTAGTTGTCACCTATCACCCTGCAATGGAACCCATATGGGGTATCTTTAAACAATTACTCATGGGGATCCCATCCTGAAAAAAATCTTTCCTGAACCCCCACTTCTGGCCTTCAAACAATCCCCCAACCTCCCTAAGCTCATTATCAGAACCAAGCTCCCCACAGACCAGGACCTACCAACTCAAAGCAGTACCGTGCACCGGACCCACCAATAATAAAAGATGCGAAACCTGCAGACATATCGCCTCTGCTAAGATGACCAGCACCCGCCCACAACACTCTGTTCAAGATCCCTGGTGCCACCTATGCCTATCACAACATGTGGTCTACCTCATCCAGTGCACTAAATGCCCCCATAACAGCTATGTGGGTGAAATGAGACAAATATTGTTCTCTTGAATGAGCTCTCACAGAAAAATGGTAGAAGACAAAAACGCCATGTCACCTGTGGGCAAATGCTTTTCATAAAACAATCACTCCATATCTGACCTATCAGTCCTCATCCTCAAAGGAAATCTGCACAACACCTTTAAAAGATGAGCATGGGAGCTCACCTTCAGAACTTTGTTAGACACTAAAAATCACAGACTTAATAAAGACACTGGATTTATGGATCATTGCAACAATCTATAACCCACTAGCCCTCCTTTATCAATGACTAAACAGAAGGTGCAATAAAAAAAATATTACCTCACCCACCATGTGTCTCTAAACTCCGGACCGTCCAGTGCTGCAGAATGTCACCCTGATAATTTAGTGGGTGGCACGCTCTTCTCTCTGAAATCAGTTCTAAACCCGCATCCACGCCTGGTGCTAGAAGAGGAACCATACTGTTGTAACATAAAACAACTCTGAGCATCTGCAGCAATAAAAGACCGCATGCCACTTTTCATGGGAGCAGGGATGTCAGTCTCACTGTCCTGGCCAAATTCCATTTTGGATATATATATTCCACCTGCCTGTATTCTCCCAGAAGTTTCAGTTTAAATATTTTTCATTTTCTTTCCTCAACTGCAAAGTAGTATTTTTCTGCACCTTTAAACAGCTGTACTGTTTCACTCTCGACATAGCTCCATTTTAGTGGTGGGTGGATAACAGTTTGTAAAGCACTTTGAGATGAAAGCCATGATATAAAATGAAGGCTTTATTTAATTTATTTATTATTTCTTAGAATACTAATATAATGTACGGGCAAGCAAAGTGGAAAGCAGAGGTTGGTCAGAAGAGTGCTTATATTTATGAAAACATTGATCTTTTTTTTTTCTCTGCCCTCTTTCTTTCAACAGGTTGGTACAACCGCCTTTTTATAAACTTCGCCCTAAGAAGGCATATTTTCTTTTTTGTGCTACAATCCTATTTCCCAGCTATGCTGATGGTGATGCTGTCCTGGGTTTCATTTTGGATTGACAGAAGAGCTGTTCCTGCCAGGGTATCACTGGGTAAACCTTTTTGCAATCTAGTCTTGGAGAGGGATAGGAGGGAGAGGGAAGAGGGCTTTAGGTAGTTTAACTGGGTTCTGATTGCAGTGTATATGTGGCCACGTATCAGATGGGTGTCTGAGTGACAGCATCATTGTCATCCTCACATATCCATTCCGTTATACAGCCTCTGCCCTTGGAAAGGGGGAATTTTGCACTCCACAAATCAGTTTTATTGTACTACAAAACGTGTGACGGGGCACTAGAGGGAGAGGTATCATGGAATTTCATTTAAATGCAGCTGTCACAAAGAATCAATTTGCTCCTTTGTGGATGAAGCAGACAGTTTGGCCTCCCAAATCCTGCAAATTTTGGGGGGAGGGGAGAATATTTAGGAGGCACGGAGCTATCCATGTGGAGGACTTGTGACTCTATACTAGTTCAGGGGCCCATTGACCTTCCCCACCCCCCACCTTCTGGCTCCCTAGAAGTGTGCCTGCAATGCGGCTGTCCTGCCAGGACTTATCCCTCTGACAGATACCCGTGGAAAGCCTAGGGCCGGTGCAAGGAAGTTTTGCGCCCTAGGCGAAACTTCCACCTTGTTCCCTGCCCCCACCCTGCAGCAGCTCCCCGCTACCCCCTGCCATGAGGTCCCCCCCCCCCCGCGGCAGTTCCCCTGCCCCCCCCGGGAGCCATGCAGCACCTCCCCATGCTGGCCCTGCTCTAGTTATCCTCCCCTCTCAGGCTTGCGGCACCAAACAGCTGATGAGAAGGGAGGAAACACTGTAAAAAAAAATTGGGGGCACTGCTTTTTGGCACCACCCAAATTTTGGTGCCTAGTGTGCCTTAATGGTAGCACCGGCCCGGGGAAAGCCATTCGCCTCCCCACCCCACAAGGCGATGTTCTGTAATGCAGAAGGAGCAGGGAGTGCTGAGGAAAAGTTAATATGGACTTGGAGTGGAGGAGAGGAAAATATGCATGCCAACCTGGCCCGAACCCACCTCCAACACTTGTATAAATCCTCAAACCCATGCAGGATTCTCAGTGGGTTCCTGGACAGCTGGCAGTGCCCCAGAGGCCGCTGACATCATACTTCCCCTAGGAGATGGAGATCTATGCACAAACAGAAGTCTCTGTGTGTGGACTCTAGGAAAGGGATGATTTCCCTCCACACACAAAGTGAGCAGTTTCTCAGCGATGTTGTAAGTGCTATAGAATAGTGCTGTGAAGCAGTTTAATATTTTGATTCTATCATTTAGAGTTGGGTTATGCTGCATTTCTAAATGTTATGTTGTATTAAAATGCATGGGGTAAAATGTAAAAAAGTGCCTATGTTACTCATGTATCAGAGGGGTAGCCGTGTTAGTCTGGATCTGTAAAAGCAGCAAAGAATCCTGTGGCACCTTATAGACTAACAGACGTTTTGGAGAATGAGCGTTTGTGGGTGAATACCCACTTCGTCAGATGCATTCACCCACGAACGCTCATGCTCCAAAACGTCTGTTAGTCTATAAGGTGCCACAGGATTCTTTGCTGCTTTTATGTTACTTATGTTTTATGTTACTTATGAACCTAAGTCTCATTGTCAAAAGTTGACATAGGTATTTAGGGCTTGATTTTCAAAGGTATCTAGGCATCTAAAGATTCAGATAGGTACCTAACCTGTTTGGTGGTTTTGAAAATCATGCTAGGTGCCTAACTCCCTCCTTGAAATCAATGGGAGTTAGGTGTCTAACCTGCTTAAGACCAGATTTTCAAAGGTATTTAGGTGCCTAACAATGCAGGTAGTCACATCGGAGCCTTGGTGCCTAAGTCACTTTTGAAAATAGGACCTAGGCTCTTGTGTCACTTAAGTGCTTTTGAAAATTTTGCGTTTAGTGCCTTAACACTTTGCTCAGTAAAGGCCTGACCTATGCACCCTTCTGGATTCAACACTCACAGGATTGGGTATATAAGAAACTAGCTAGTCACTTTTTATAATATGATAATTTTCTTCAGCAGTTGATCACTTGAGATCATTTCAAACCTCTGTCTTTGATGGGAGCTAACACTAATGGCCTTGGAATTAATACAGTTTTTTTCCCCCAAGATTAACATCTGTTTGAGAATCTGGTGGAGACATATTGCTCTGTCAAACGTACCCGTAATGCTTCCGAGTCCCATTGCTATAGGTTTAAGAATTAATGGTGGCGTTGCCATTATTCATTCGTACTATCAGAGCATCTTTGATTTCAGAAGCCGATTGTTTTGTCATACTTCTCAAACAAGGGAACACTGAGAGCTCTAGTGTAAAATAACATCAACTGGAGTTAGATCTGCTAAAGAAAATGTTTTTCTGTCGCCATATTGATCCGTGAGGAAAAAGGAGACCTGTAAAGAATGTGATAACTTTTTATTGGAACAATCAATAATTATAATATATAAGAAGATAAGATAAATTATTTGTTGGTTTAAGAAAAGTTATTAGGAGATATCCTGTCTACTGCTATAAATGAAACTCCTGTTTCTCTTTATTTATGAGAAAACTATCGTGCACTATTTTATAAAGTAAAAATTCTTGAGTCTCAAAAGGTGATCTAAAAATGTTGATAAGACTGTGCTCTACTGAAGTTAGCAAGTTACGACTTTTCTTTCTTTAAATTATATGTGAATTGCTATAGATTTTCAAAAAAATTTGTCTGCATTCCAACAGCATAGTTTAGATAATTTCCAGTCAGGTTTGACAGCAATGGTTTGGAAACTTGATTGTTTTATAAAGCTGTAGTCCTATATATGCAATGCACGCTGGTTTCCCTAATGTGTATACCTTTTTAATACATAGGGTTCCACTTACATGGTACATTTCGAACTCCAGTGTTCAACTGAGTAATCTGCAGATGAGAGAGGGGAAGATAAAGTCATTGTAGATTTCAACCAGCATAAACTGGAGTAGGACAATGGTGAATTAGGCCTTGTGCATTGAATCATAGGCTTGGAAGGGACCTCAGGAGGTCATCTAGTCCAGCCTGCTGCTCAAAGCAGGCCCAATCCCCAGCCAGATTTTTGCCCTAGATCCCTAAATGGCCCCCTCAAGAATTGAACTTACAACCCTGAGTTTAGCAGGCCAATGCTCAAACCACTGAGCCAGTAGGAACATTTCTGTCAAAATGAAATATAGGTGAGAACATTTGGCAAAACTCCCATAACATATGTTCCCATTCTCATCTGCCATGAATCTGATCAGAATTGTTTCTAATTAGCTTTTGATGAAAAATAGCTAATTTTTGCTAATTATTGATTGACTTGGGAGTTGTAGGCACTCAGCACCCACCAGTATGAGGGCCTTACAATAGATAAAAAAATACTTTTTTACATACATAATCACCCTTTGGAGCCCACTGCTACAGAACATTATTGAGGCAAAATAGCTAAGCAAATTCAGCATAACATGAGATAGTTATATGAATAAGGGGTCAGAGCATCTGTTCATCTACCAAGTATGGATAGCAATCCACAGGTATAGAATAATAGAATATCAGGGTTGGAAGGGACCTTAGAGGGTCGTCTAGTCCAACCCCCTGCTCAAAGCAGGACCAATCCCCAACTAAATAATCCCAACCAGGGCTTTGTCAAGCCTGACCTTAAAAACCTTTAGGGAAGGAGATGCCACCACCTCCCTAGGTAACCCATTCCAATGCTTCACCACCCTCCTAGTGAAAAAGTTTTTCCCAATATCCAACCTAAACCTCCCCCACTGCAACTTGAGACCATTACTCCTTGTTCTGTCATCTGGTACCACTGAGAACAGTCTAAATCCATCCTCTTTGGAACCCTCTTTAAGGTAGCTGAAAGCAGCTATCAAATCCCACCTCATTCTTCTCATCTGCAGACTAAGCAATCCCAGTTCCCTCAGCTTCTCCTCATAAGTAATGTGCTCCAGCCCTTAATCATTCTTGTTGCCCTCTGCTGGACTCTTTCCAATTTTTCCACATCCTTCTTGTAGTATGGGTCCCACACTGGACAAAGCACTCCAGATGAGGCCTCACCAATGTCGAATAGAGAGGAATGATCACGTCCTTTGATCTGCTGGCAATGCTCCTACTTATATAGCCCAAAATGCCGTTAGCCTTCTTGATAACAAGGCACACTGTTGGCTCATATCCAGCTTCTCGTCCACTGTAACCTCTAGGTCCTTTTCTGCAGAACTGCTTCTTAGCCACTTGGTCCCTACTCCGTAACAGTGCATGGGATTCTTCTGTCCTAAGTGCAGGACTCTGCACTTGTCCTTGTTGAACCTCATCAGATTTCTTTTGGCCCAATCCTCTAATTTGTCTAGGTCCCTCTGTATCCTATCCCTACTCTCCAGCGTTATCTACCACTCCTCCCAGTTTAGTATCATCTGCAAACTTGCTGAGGGTGCAGTCCACACCATCCTCCAAATCATTAATGAAGATATTGAACAAAACCGGCCCCAGGACTGACCCTTGGGGCACTCTGCTTGAGACCGGCTGCCAACTAGACATAGAGTCATTTATCACTACCCATTGAGCCCGACGATTTAGCCATCTTTCTATCCATCTTATAGTCCATTTGTCCAGCCCATAAGAATACTGTAGGAGTCCTATCTTGGCTACATCCCATCCCCACCCAGCCTCTCCCACCACTGGGGCTGCAATAGTTGGCTTCTAATCCTCTAGTTGAGAAGGGATTGAAAGTGGCTTGCACCAGCAAAGGTTGACTTTCTGACACCAGTGGCCTTGTGCCCTGAGTTATGCCTGTGTAAACCAGCTGATTTCGTCCCACTGTTACGGAAATAATTAAAAATTTCAAAGATGGTTCAGTTGTTTTGCGTTTAAAGCATCTACAGTTCATAGATTCATAGCATTTAAGCCCAGAAGGGACCATTTAATGATCATTTAGTCTGATTTCCTGCATAACACAGGCCATAGAATTTCACCCAATAGCATCAAGCATATAACCTCTGTTTTGAGCTAAAGTAAATCTTTTATAAATATATTCAGTCTTGATTTACCTAGTTAGGATAAAAAAAAGTCTTTGCCCTTCAGACCATATCCTCGTCAGCAACAGAGGTAAGGAAGAAATAACTCATCCTCCCTGCAACCCATTGTGGGATATTGCATAGTGCAGGGGTCGGCAACCTTTCAGAAGTGGTGTGCTGAGTCTTCATTTATTCACTCTAATTTAAGGTTTCGAGTGCCGGTCATACATTTTAATGTTTTTTAGAAGGTCTCTCTCTACAAGTCTATATATTATATAACTAAACTAGTGTTGTATTGTAAAATAAACAAGGTTTTCAAAATGTTTAAGAAGCTTCATTTAAAATTAAATTAAAATGTTGATCTTACGCCACCGACCCACTCAGCCCGCTGCTGGTCTGGGGTTCTGTTCACCTAGGCCGGCAGTGGGCTGAGTGGGGCCTGCAGCCAGGACCCCAGCTGGGAAGGGTCTGGCAGCCAGAACCCCAGACCGGCAGCGGGCTGTGTGGGGCTGGTGGCCGGAACCCCAGACTGGTAGTAGGCTGAGCGGCTCAGCCCACTGCCACTCAGGGGTTCCATCCTCCGGCTCCTGCCAGCCGGGATCCCGGTTGCAGGACCCGCTCAGCCCAGTGCTGGTCTGGGGTCCCGGCCCTGCCCACATACAGTGGTTACCTACCTTCTCCTTGGTTCTGGCCCATTCTCTTCCTCTCTCTGCACTGAGCTAAGAGTTGGAGTGGACCGAGCACAGGGCTGGGGGGAAAGGGTCTGGCCAGGAGCTAGAATGAAGGAGGGGGCTCAGGGTTGGGGCAGGAGGTTTGGGTGTGGGGGCACTTACCTAGGCAGCTCCCATGTGGTGTGAGAGGTGCAGGTGGGAATGTGAATGAGGGTGCAGGGGCTCCCGTTTGGTGCTCAGGGTAGGGATGTGCAGGGTGCCTGGTGTCATAAACAGATAGCTAAGGGTTAATGTCTCTTTCACCTATAAAAGGGTTAACAAACAGTGACCTGAAAAACCTGACCAGAGGACCAATCAGAAAACAAGACTTTTTCAAATCTGGGTGGAGGGAAGTTTGGGTGTGAGTCCTTTGTTCTTGGTCTGTTCTTTTTCTGGGCTCTGAGAGTGACCACAGGAATCTCCAGGCTTTCTAATCTTCTGTTTCCATGTTGTAAGTACAAGGATAGTAAGATAATAGGTTTATATTGTTTTTTTGTATTTACATGTGTGTAGTTGCTGGAATGTGTTAAATTGTATTCTGTTTGGATAAGGTTGTTTATTCATTTTTTCTTTTAAGCAATTGACCCTGTATATTGTCACCTTGATACAGAGACCAATTTTATGTCTTTTTCTTTCTTTTTATATAAAGCTTTCTTTTTAAAACCTGTTGGATTTTTTTTTTTAGTGGGGGCTCAAGGGGATTGAGTCTGCAGCTCACCAGGGAATTGGTGGGAGGAAGAAGACAGGGGAGAAGAGAGAATCTCTTTGCGTTAGATTTACTAAGCCTGAATTTGCATAACCTCTGGGTGAGGGGAGAGAAATAGTTGATTTCTTGGTGCAGTGTTTCAAGGACTTGAAGCAGGGAATCTCCTAGAGTACCCGGGGCGGGGAAATCTGGGAGGAGGTAAAGAGGGGGAAGGGAAGTGGGTTATTTCCCTTTGTGGTGAGACTCAGGGCATCTGAGTCTTGGGGTTCCCCAGGGAAGGTTTTGGGGAGACCAGAGTGAGCCAGACACTGGAATTCTCTGGCTGGTGGCAGCGATATCAGATCCAAGCTGGTAATTAAGTTTGGAGGTTTCATGCTCACTTCTTATGTTCTGAACTCTAAGGTTCAGATCTGAGTAGGAAAGTTATGACACATGGGATGTGGAGGGGCTGGGGATATGGGGGGTGCAAGAGTTAGGGCAGAGGGCTGGGGGCATGTGAGGGGGTGCAGGTGTCAGGGTAGGGGGGCTGGGTATATGTGGGGGTGCTAGTCAGGGCTGGGATCATGGAGGGGGGTGAAGGAGTCAGAGGACTGGGTAGTATAGGGCTCAGGGCAGGGGCCTGGGGGTGTGTGTGGGGGGGGTCAGGGCTCAGGGCAGAGGGCTGGGTGACTGTCCCCCCAGAACCCCCAACACCCCCTGCTCCTTGTCCCGACTATCCACTCCTGGACCCCACCCCCTATCTAAGCCTCCCTGCCCCTTATCTCCTGACTGCCCCCCTAGGACCCTACTCTCTACCTGTCCCCTGACTGCCCCAACCCTTATCCACACCCCCACACCCAGACAGACCCCTTGGACTCCCAGGCCTATCTAACCGCTCCCCACCCCCTGACAGGACCCCCAGAACTCTGGACCCATACAAACCCCCCGCTCTCTGCCTGCCCCAACCCCTCTCCACACCCCTGACTCCTGACAGCCCCCCAAACTCCCAACTCATCCAATCCTCCCAGCTCCTTGTCCCCTGACCACCCCCTCCAGAGACCCCTCCACCCTAACTGCCCCCCCGGACTCTCCTTGCTCCCTGACCCCTATCCACCCCCTAAACAGACCCCGGGACTCCCATTTCCCATCCAACCCCCCTGCTCCCTGACTGCCCCCTCCAGAGACCCCCACCCCTAACCACCCCCTCATCCAACCCACCCTGCTCCCTGTCCCCTGACTGCCCCCACCCCTTACCCAACCCCCTACCTCCAGCCCCGGATCCATTACCATGAGGCTCCTCACTCATCCGGAGCCCTGCCGCCGCCACACGCGCACGCAGCCCTGCTCCGCCACATCCCTCAGAGCGCTGCGCACGAGGCAGCAGGGCTCCGGGTGAGCGGGGAGCGTCTTTCCCTCCCCACGCAACCAAACGCTGCCCCGCGGGAGCGCGCAGCCCCGGCTCCCAGAGCGCTGCACGCGCAGCAGCTGGGCTCTAGGGAAAGGTGGGGGCGGTGGCAGCAGCTTGCTGCGCTCGGGCCAGGACCGTGGACCCCGCAGCTTGCCACGTCAGCACGATTTTTAATGACAAGCAGAGTCCCAGCAGGCAGCCGCGTGCCATCGGTTGCTGACCCCTGGCATAGTGGCATGTATTAGACTTCCCTCTGAAGCATCTGGCTCTGAGCAGTATTGGAAAGAGGATATCAGTCTGTGAAGGTCAGCTGGTCTGTTCTGATATGGCAATTCCTATGTAGTCAGTCCCCATCCCTTTAAAATCATTTCCATTGTGGCCAGTGCACTACCCATAATAAAGAAAGGCGGCACTTGGTATTTAACAGCTGGAGAATCACTTCACCACTTAGGGTTGCAGAGATGTAGCTTAGATCACAAGGTCCTGTTGTGTTATTTTTTCCTTTGAGTCAATGTGTGACAATGATGTGCCATCACGACACTTCACACTGTACTGATGTTACATGACATAATGTCATTGTACAACACAATGAATCTCTTGGGTCTCTCCTCAGTTGCTAGAATTGAGTGGGGGGATCCCTCCTCCCACCGGCTTGTCAAGGCGCTTCCATAGTAATCTAAAAAATACCTTCCTAATTTCTAAAGTGAATTATTGGGAAAATTGTTTGGGCTTGATTGTGGTTTTTAAGGCGCTGGCTGTACTTAGGGAGGGAGTGAGAAAGAGAATAGGAAAGAGTATTGCTCCCGTAGTAGCTCCCAGAGGCATAATGCCTGAGGTAGACACAACAGGCCTGATATTCCCCTCACTTACGCTAGTTTTACACTGATGTAATTCCACTGATTTCAGTTGATATAGTCTTGATGAACGCTGGTGTCAATGAGAAATGAATTAGGCCCAACACACACAGCGGTGGCATCTTCTGCAACTTTTAACAGGATCCATTGGACACACTGTCCCCTGCACCAGCCTAGGTGTGCTGACCACAGCCCTGTCTTCACTCCAGTTCTTACTCATTTTCTAGTGCTGCTGTTCGTACTTTGGTTTCCTGGACCTCACATGGAATCACAAGGACCATCCTCTCTGTTTACGTTCGTGCAGAGCTAGGACTAGGCACATTGTAGCCCTTTATGTGATCATCAGATTTCCCACAGAATGAACACAGAGGTGACCTAATGAATCTGGTGGTGTATTTGGTAGGCCCTGTAAAATGGCCCTTCATGGTACACTCCACATTTCATAGCCTGTACAAAGAGTTGAAAGGGGGATCAACTGGTTGCACCCACAAACCTTTGCTGATCAAGCAATTGGTGGCCAGTTGGATAAAAACAATTGGATCTTGTTTGTGTTAATCGCTTCTTTCTTTGGCAGGTATAACTACTGTGCTGACCATGTCAACCATAATTACAGGAGTAAGTGCCTCAATGCCTCAGGTGTCTTACATAAAAGCTGTGGATGTATACTTATGGATCAGTTTTCTTTTTGTCTTCCTGTCCGTCATCGAATACGCAGCTGTGAATTATCTCACCACAGCAGAAGAGAGAAAACAACTCAAAAAAAGAGGGAAGGTACAAACGTGTGTGTTGTTGTTGTCAGACAGCCTCACAGAAGCCACAAAGTAATCCAAATACAGCAAAATGCCATTGCATTCTGTGACGTGTGTGCTGTGACTGTGTTTGTCTCTGCTCAGTGACTAATTGATTATTCATTCTTTCCTCCTCTTGGCTGATAGGAGGGAAGGTACGTCCCCTCTCCTGGATCCTGAGTAGTCTACACTCCCTGATTCTTCTGGTGGGAGAAGATAAGGGGACTCCATACTTTTATTTCTCTCCTGGGGAGGTGGCAGTGAGAGTCTGTCCATACTTTCTCTGCCCCTTCTGGTCATTGAGAGGGAAGGTCTCCATCAACTCTTTCTCCTCATTCCTGGTAGTTGAGGGCCCCATCTTTCTTTATTCTGGGATCCTGAGTGGGATGGGATCTCCCACATCCTGATGGTCAGTGGGGTCTCCCTACTCCTGCTTCCTGAAAAGGAAGGGCCATTTCTCCTTTCTCCCTTCCCCCAATTTCTTTTATTTATTTTTTATTGGTGAGAGGGGTCACATGGCATGCTCACAAGGGTGCTCATATAGCGCCAATGAATTCACTGTTTTATTCAAGAGAATATTCATAGAAAATGTTATGAGGTGTTCTAGCTGTAGTTAACATGGCCCTGCTGATACTAAGCAGTTTCCACAGGTAGGTATTCACTTGCTCATGTTATGAGGTAGCCACATTTTTTTTCCATCTAGCACATCCATTAGCAGACAGAGCCTCCATGTGGATGATTATTCAGTGGATAAAGCTTCATTATTTAGCACTCCAATGGCTACTGCTTACTCACACAATAATTCTCTGTTGCCAGGTTTCAGGAATGTATAACATTGATGCAGTACAAGCAATGGCCTTTGATGGCTGCTATCATGACAATGAGGCTGACATTGATATGACCACCTTTGCGGTCCACTCTGAAGAGAGCTCAGCCCGGGGACGGGCAGCCAGCATCCCAAACCTGGATGCAACCCGCATAAAAAGGAAGAGATCCTTGAAAGGAAATGTGGGCAGGATTATTTTGCAGAACAATCACGTCATTGACACATATTCCAGGATTATATTTCCCACTGTGTATATTGTATTCAACTTTTTTTACTGGGGTTTGTATGTATGAAAGGAAAACACTATAATCTATGCACTATTTTGCATGTAAGGATAGCAGAATTATGTTTTTAAAAAAATCAACAGCAATAGAAGAAATGTTTAAAAGTTTCTGAAATTGATTCAGACATCGGTCAAGAGCATGTTGATATGGTGACAGAAAAATTATGAATTAAAACCCCAAATAATTCTGGCTTCTTCATGCTTTGTAACTTCTGAATGTAAGAAGATTTTTAATTGGCTCACTGAGTGCTTCACTGTGATAGCCTTACCCAGGCTACTTCCAGAGTTAAATAGGGAATTTGCATATCAAGGGACCTTGCACCACACTGCTAAATAGTTGTCAGCTCCAGTAAAACGGGACTTAAATGTATTACCCAGTCTAGGGGCTTGTCTACATCAGAAAGTTGCAGCGCTGGTGAGGGGGTTACAGCGCTGCAACTTAGGAGGTGTACACATCTGCAGGGCATCACCAGCGCTGCAACTCCCTGTTTGCAACGCTGGCCGTACTCTCATTTTGTCTCGGGTGTAGAGGATCCAGCGCTGGTAATCAAGTGTAGACACTTACCAGCGCTTTTCTTGACCTCCGTGGAATAAGCAGGTAACCCAGCATACCTGAGGAAGCCTCTGGTAATCAAGCAGGTCTCCTTCCCCGGTTTGCTCTCGCGTTCCCCGAACCCCGAGCAAGCAGGTCTCCTTCCCTGCGGTTTGCAGGGTGGTTCGGAGAACGCGAGAGCAAACCGCGGCGAAGCTGGTCTCCTTCCCCGGTTTGCTCTCGCGTTCCCCGAACCCCCCTGCAAACCGCAGGGAAGGAGACCTGCTTGCTCGGGGGTTCGGGGAACGCGAGAGCAAACCGGGGAAGGAGACCAGCTTCGCCGCGGTTTGCTCTCGCGTTCCCCGAATCCCCCTTGAAGCCGCCCAACAGCGCTGCAGTGTGGCCACATCTAACACCACTTGCAGCGCTGGTTGCTGTAAGTGTGGCCACTCTGCAGCGCTGGCCCTATACAGCTGTACTAATACAGCTGTAACAACCAGCGCTGCAAAATTGTAGATGTAGACATACCCTAGCTTGCTGTAACCATTCCTCCCTATGCAGCCTCTCTGTTCATTCCCCATTTGTGACACAGGTAAGTATGATGCAGTCAACATGAGAATTCTTCTCCAAATGTCTCCTCTCTCTCTTAGCTTCCTGCATTCCTGTTGTGCTGGCCAGTTTGCTATATACTTCAGTAGCCTTTATGCTTGGATGACAACTTAGCGGAAGGGGATGATGGATGAGTGGTGAATAGGGAACCAGCCACAGGCAGGAAGTGAGCTGGATGGAGTTACATCATTAAGACCTCACACAACTTAAGGCTCTGTCTGACGTCCATGAGCCACTCATGTTTTGGAGTGACCTTAGATCATCATTCCTTGAAATGTTGACAGTATTTTAGTAGCCTAGGGGCAGTCCCTTAGCTGGATGAATGGGCTGGTACAAGGAGCAGACCTGTCAACTATACTTCATTACAAGGTATGTCATTCATTTTGGACCCCATCTAATTCAGCCTCACACAAACCTGCTGTTATCTTCCTGCTTCCATAAATCATTCAGATTGGAACTCTTAAGGCTGGGATTTTAGAAAACTTTATAACAGGAAAAGGAAAAAAAATCCCCACTTGTTACAAGATTCTGACTCTTCTATTTTTTATTGTACACATCAGTTTGGGTTTTTATCTCATATCTTGGTCTTGGAGATTGAAAGTTATGGTGACGAGAATCTGTGAATGGCTGCCTGGTCCCATGATTCTGATCTTAGATCAAGGTATTGAAGATCACTGAGAATGAGAACCACAACACAGAGGAAATTAAAGGAAAAAGTTATGCACAAGCAAAGCCACATTCTCTCATCCTGTCAATCCCCAGAAAGAATCTTGCATTGATTTCCCTTTGGTTCAGGCAATGGGAGTCAAACCTAGGGCGCCACGGCAAAAAGAAGCTTAGCAACAGCAAAAAGAATCAAGTAATTGTGGAATTACTTGTGTGACTTGTCCAAATTAGTAGCGCTCTCCCTAGGAAATTTTTGTGTCTCATTAATAAAATGAATTCAACGGGGAGATGTGTGTTGGTAGAAAATGTCAAAAGTTAAATGCCTGCTACTGCTGGGTTAAAATAAAGGAAATGGAAATAAAGTTGAAAACATGAATCACTTTCTGGCATGTATGATTTCACTGCTGTGATACTATTTGTTCATAGAATGATGATGTCTGCTACTCTGCAAAAAGTGTTTGTCAAGATCCCAGATACGGATTTGGAAAAGTTGGTGAATCACTGCACACAGGGTGACTGAGATCCATGAGTGAGTGGGGTTTTTTGGCAACCACTTTACTGCCAAACAAATTATCAGCGCTAATATTGTTTGATACTGGTTCAGGGAATCCTGTCATGGAAAGCAGAACTGTGCAGTTGGAATTACAGTGTTGGGAAAGTGAAGCCAAAGGACACAAGGATCCTACAACAAAACCTTAGTATTGGTACATGAGGCATCGGGCTGAGCAGATTTCTGTTATATAAAAAAAGTTAATACAGCATCCTTATTGTGCTGCCATCGCCACCAACAGATTACCCACTCTACCCTGCACATATGCTCCAGTCTGTCGGAGAAGGTCCCATCCAATTGTTCCAGTTGTGCTCTCTCAAATTTTTAACCCTGTGAACTACTGTAAAAACATCACTTACTGTTGTTCAGTTGTACTGGAACAAATATTTTCCCAGTAGCTGAAGGATAATCCACAGCTGCCAGTATAAATGCTGGAACTTCTTGGTTGTAATTAGGTAATTCCTATTCTAAATTCTTACTGAATAGCTGATAGCAAAAGTTCCATAATACTGAATGCACAACTCCTAAAACAGCCTGGCAAATGAGAGAGCAGGTGGAGATGTTTACAAAGGGAGAGGAAAAAAGTCATCTCTGTCTTTCCTTTCATAGCACAATTTCTTTAGTTTTCTGATGCACTAGGCTAGTTTAATTTGTTCTGAAAGCTGCTGTCATAAACAGATAGCTAAGGGTTAATGTCTCTTTCACCTGAAGCACCTGACCAGAGGACCAATCAGGAAACCGGATTTTTTCAACTTTGGGTGGAGAGAACTGAGTGTTTTGTCTTTGTTTTCTGGCTGCCTGCTTTCTCTGAGCTTTGGAGAAGTAGTTCTACTTTCTAGTCTTCTGTTTCTAAGTGTAAGGACAAAGAGATCAGATAGTAAGTTCTATGGTTTCTTTTCTTTGGTATTTGCATGAATATAAGTGCTGGAGTGCTTTGATTTGTATTCTTTTGGAATAAGGCTGTTTATTCAATATTCTTTTAAGCAATTGACCCTGTGTTGTATCATCTAATACAGAGAGAACATTTGTACTTATTTTTCTTTCTTTTTATATAAAGCTTTCTTTTAAGACCTGTTGGAGTTTTTCTTTACTTCAGGGAAATTGAGTCTGTACTCACCAAGGAATTGGTGGGAGGAAGGAATCGGGGAGATTTGTGTGTTGGATCGCTAGCCTGATTTTGCATTCCCTCTGGGGGAATAGGAAAGTACTTTTTGTTTTCAGGATTGGGAACAGAGAGGGGGAGTCTCTCTGTGTAGTTTCACAGAGCTTGTGTCTGTGTATCTCTCCAGGAGCACCTGGAGGGGGGAAGGGAAAAAGGATTATTTCCCTTTGTTGTGAGACTCAAGGGATTTGGGTCTTGGGGTCCCCAGAAAAGGTTTTTCAGGGGGACCAGAGTGCCCCAAAACACTCTAATTTTTTGGGTGGTGGCAGCAGGTACCAGGTCCAAGCTGGTAACTAAGCTTGGAGGTTTTCATGCTAACCCCCATATTTTGGACGCTAAGGTCCAAATCTGGGACTAAGGTTATTACAGCTGCCCATTCCAAATTAGAAAGCAGTTGGTTTGCATGGTGGAAGAAACAGGTATTTACATTGATACAGAAAGCAAATACAAAAGTAGCCATTGGTAAAGTGCTTTCAACAGGAAAAGCAGAATGTAAATGCAAAGTTAAAATGCCAAAACAAAGACATGCCATTTGCTCAGACAGACAGTCTACACAAGCTGCATACATTGGCTGTGAAGCTTGTAATTTTTTGACAATGCAATAGGAGATGATTCTGAACATGATGCAGTAAATTTTCAAAGGGCTGCAGAAAGACTTTGTTCACAACCCCATTATGTGTATGATTAATAAATAATGACAATTAGCACTTGTATACCATGTTTCATCTTCACAGAGCTCTCCCAATCGTCACAGAACCCTTTTGAAGTAAGTATCTTCCAGATTGGGAAAGTGACAGACATTTCTTAGTACAGTCAGTTTCTTTAGTGTTGACACACCATTTGCAAGAAATCTTATGGTCATTTGCAAACATTCAGGTAAACAAGGTTTTGCCCACAAGTGCATTCAATTAGAGTTAAAATGTCACAAATACTTGTGCAAATATGTAACTGTATGGGGGCTTGTACACCACCACTTATGATGCTCAGCTTGAGTGATGTAAGTTACACCGACCTGAGCGCTGGTGTGGACAGTGCTATGTCAGCAGCAAAGCCTCTCATAGAGGTGGGAGCTCTCTCGTCGGCACAGAGTGTCTTCACCAGACATGCTACAGCGGCACAGCACATGTGTAGACTAGCTTGAGTGTTCACTCCAGAAGCATTCACACAGTAATTCTGAAAACTGTTTGTAGGTTTGGGAATTAACCAATCAAGGAGCAGAAATAACATCATGTGATGACGTAAATCACAGTGACAAATCAGGCTAGGATCTGGGCCCCATATTTTAGCATCTGTTGCTACATCAATCAGTATGAAGAAATCAGACATCCTTTAATTGTTGATGTAAGCTTCAATATCACAAACCCCAAAGTTTAGAGAGTGACAATGATCTTTAAAGAGTTATAAGAAGAGACAGTGGTACATTTATATATGCATATAATTTGCATGGAGAAGTATGCAGTAGCTCATCTCAAGTGGTCTGTTTTTCAAAGAGCTCAGAATAAACACCATTGCAGGTACCCAGGTATCTTTGGAGTGATAACATGGAATTTATAAATTTAAATAAATTTTGCTAATTATCGTGAATGCTGGGTGAGGTTATGGGTAATATTAACATGTGAAGCCAACAGAAAGACAAATTAAAGAATTTTTGATAATTATTTTTTTAATTCACAGCCAAATGAGGGGGAAAGAGACTTAACAGAGAGATTTAAGTTTCACTCTTTAATCCTCATGAAATAAATTTCTTATCTGTTTAGATTTGTCCGTTGAAAAGCTTTTTCCCTACCTAACCAGTCTGGATGTGCTCTGCACTAATCAACAGCCCATGATCATTTGTAGTTTTCAAAAGTGGGTTTATTTTTTTTAAATTGATCACCTGTTGACAAACTGGCACAATAGGACCAAATGGGACAAAATACAAATTTGTCCTTTCACCTCAATTACTATTATTATTTAATGTTGTCATAAACAGATAGCTAAGGGTTAATGTCTCTTTCACCTGAAGCACCTGACCAGAGGACCAATCAGGAAACTGGATTTTTTCAACTTTGGGTGGAGGGATTTGAGTGTCTTTGTCTTTTTTTCTTTTTCTCTTTCTAGCTAATGTTCAATGAAGGGAAACCAGAAAAACCACTTTATTTGCATGCATATAAGTGCTGGTATGACTCTCAATGGGAGTGCTATTGTGTGACAAAAGACTGTTAATAGTCCTTAACGACTTCTGCTTAACATGCAAGCCACAAACTGCGAGAGAGAGCAGAAAAAAAAAAATTCTCTCTGGTTCCCTTTTAAAACCAACTGCTTCTCTCTGCTAAAAAGCCCTTAGCAGAGAAAAGAAAAATATAATATTTCTACTGGCTTCTGGGTTCTGTCTATCTCCCACCAGCTGCCACCATGTAATAACCTTAGTCCCAGATTTGGACCTTAGCGTCCAAAATATGGGGGTTAGCATGAAAACCTCCAAGCTTAGTTACCAGCTTGGACCTGGTACCTGCTGCCACCACCCAAAAAATTAGAGTGTTTTGGGGCACTCTGGTCCCTCTGAAAAAACCTTCCCTGGGGACCCCAAGACCCAAGTCCCTTGAGTCTCACAACAAAGGGAAATAATCCTTTTTCCCTTTCCCCCTCCAGATGCTCCTGGAGAGATACACAGACACAAGCTCTGTGAATCCAAACAGAGTGAATCTCCCTCTCTGTTCCCAATCCTGGAAACAAAAAGTACTTTCCTCTTCACCCAGAGGGAATGCAAAATCAGGCTAGCCACTTCAACACACACAGATCTCCCCTGATTTCTTCCTCCCACCAATTCCCTGGTGAGTACAGACTCAATTTCCCTGCAGTAAAGAAAAACTCCAACAGGTCTTAAAAGAAAGCTTTATATAAAAAGAAAGAAAAATAAGTACACATGTTCTCTCTGTATTAGATGATACAACACAGGGTCAATTGCTTAAAAGAATATTGAATAAACAGCCTTATTCCAAAAGAATACAAATCAAAGCCCTCCAGCACTTATATTCATGCAAATACCAAAGAAAAGAAACCATAGAACTTACTATCTGATCTCTTTGTCCTTACACTTAGAAACAGAAGACTAGAAAGTAGGACTACTTCTCCAAAGCTCAGAGCAAGCAGGCAGGCAGACAAAAGAAAAAAAGACAAAGACACTCAAATCCCTCCACCCAAAGTTGAAAAAATCCAGTTTCCTGATTGGTCCTCTGGTCAGGTGCTTCAGGTGAAAGAGACATTAACCCTTAGCTATCTGTTTATGACAATTATAGTTTACTATTTTATTTAGTCAGCATGCAGGAGTTTGCTAATACAATACTTTGCCAATAGAATTCTTTCAAAAGGGCCAAAATTAGTTGTAGTTTATAGAGTTATAAGTTTTTGTAATACGTACATCTATAGATTTGAAAAATGACTCAAACTACTTGTAGCTGGATTTAAACAGCTAATTTAAAGACGAAAGGCTCTATTATTCCTCATTACCATTTCCCCAAACCACCTAGTTAACATCTTTTAGTCATCTTTGTTATTTTTTTCTTGCATATATCTATCTTATGATGAAGTCTTTTACTTAATTTTTTGCTTATTATAGTATTTTGTATGTGGTAGGTATTTCATTACTATGAGCTATAAATGGACAGCAACAGAATTTTAGCAAGATCCAGTTAATATTTTCTGGCATTCCACTTAATGTAAATAAAACTATATTACTAGCTATGTTACTAAATGTAAATAATTATTTCTAGGATGATTAATATATTTTAAATGATTCTGAATGTTTATCTAAGATAGTAGATTATTATTAGAATGGTTCAAATCTCAGCTTTGGAAATATAGAGGAATGTGGCTAAATTTTACAATTTATACTGATCCTGTACAGGAAACCCCACAAAATGAATCAAAATTGAGTTTTCTATCTTGTTTAATCTTGGTATTAAACCAATTAACAACTAGTTCCAGTGTGGCTTATTATCTATTGTGAATTGTTATAATATAGTTTCCAGATTGGTTTGGGCAAAGAAGGAGGAACCATTTCACTGACAGTTTTTTTTCTAAAATGGTGGCTGTAAGAATCTTCTTGGGGGGTGAAATAAATCATAGTGAGATGCATTAGGCCTTGTATTGATTGGGAAAACAAACCGTGGTCAAAATTGTGTTATTTTCCCCTGAGGCTAGATCACAAACAGCGAACATGTGCAAAAAAGGCATTAACCTGTGTCTATAGTAGGGACAAAGATGTTATTGTCATTTATTACCTAATATCGTTAGGTTTTGTTTGATGATATGTTAACTCTTATCAATCTAGGCAAGGCTTTAGTGGACAGAGGTGGTTGAAGATGCATGATAAAATGTATTTGCCCTATGAATGTTGCCTCCACTTAGTATTATATGTGGTAGATATATGTGGAGCTGCTATCCAGGTGATAAAATGCAGAACCATAGGATACATTTTAGAATACCGTGGTTTTACAGCCTGATATCTCCTGAGCCAGCAGGGCTTGGGGATGGGAGTTTTGTTACATTCAGAATGGGAAATTTCCTCCCCTTTCCAGTGCAAGCCAGACTCACGGCTAGCCCGGGAATGGCATGAGAAATTAGTCTGTAAAATCCTGACATTATTCTATATAGAAAAGCTGTTTTCTGTTTAGTTGTAGACATTCAGAAATTTTATTTCTCTCTCTCTCACACCTTGTTCAAATGGACTCATAGTAGCTAAGGCCTCAATTCAGCAAGTATTTAAGCACATTCTTAATTTTAAGCCTGTGCTTAAATCCATCTATATTCAGCAAAGCATGTCTGTACAAAACAGCTTTCAGCATGGAGCCTAAGTCTTAACAGAAGGAGGGTTACAAAGCATGGTTCTGAAACATTTTAAAAAACTCTCTTAAACAGTGCTGGAATAGTTTGTCTGTAACATATACAGAATAAATAAAGCCATGCTGTAAAGTTTTTGGTCCCACTCCTGCAAATATTTATGCACATTCTTTGCTTCAAGCTCAAGAGTTGTTCCATGGGAGAGAAAGTGTCATGCTTGCAGGCATTGAAGTTAAGCACACAAGTGTTCGCATTTGCAGGCTTAAGACCACAATTATCCTTGGGCTGACTTGCATAACTCACTGTTGGCTTTATTGCTTGCTGTGTTGTCAGTGATCCTGAGTATGTTTGTGATGTGTTGTGTTTTTCTCAAAACTCCACTTCCCGGAAGAATGTGATCATGTGACAACCTTAGCTTTAAAAAAAGAGAGGAAGTTTATACCCCTCATGTGTGCAGAAACGATTAATCATGTGAACTGTAAAGCGCCTTGATGCCTAGGGGGCAAAAAGAGAGAGCTCACAATGATTGTTTTTAAAAATTGCATGACCGTGGGGCACCGGACACGATTTTTGAAGAAGTGGGGCTCACACAATGGGCTCGACGGTAAGTTCAGGCCACCCAAACTTAGATCTCAATTCAACCCCTCCTAGCTGCCACACGTACACGCACAGGACAGGGCTTGTAAAAGAAGCTGCACGGCTCCTCCTTGCGTGTCCTCCCCTTTGCTAGGGGACAGCAGCAAGACACGTGGGTGTATTTTAAATCAAGTCAGGGAGAGCTGGAATAACACCCCGAGGGCTGCACCCTGCAAAAACTGCCTGAGTTTTCCTCCGACCCTTGGCTGAGGCTCAAGCGGGCTCCAGCAGCGGGAGGGGAGGCGGAGCCGAGGCCCCGTGACGGCCCCGGCCCAGCTGCGGAGGACGCGCCGCGCGGATCAGTCTCCTCCTGCCCGCTCCTCACACGCCCAGTCCCCAAGCTCCGCAGCGCGCCCTGCAGCGGGCCGGTAAGTGCCCCGGCGGCTCCCCCGCCTCGGCAGCCACGTGGCGGGCAGCCCAGCCAGGAGTGGCGCGGCCCGGCCGGAACTTCGGCCTCTCGCTCTGGCTGCCCGCCCAGCGCCCGCCCGGGCCCCGTCCCGCAGCTCCGGGGGTGTAGCGCCCCCCCCCCCCCCCACTGCCGCGCTCCTGCAAACCCGCCCAGGCTGCAGCCCTCGGACAAGCTTCTGCCTCTGCCCCCTGCTGGCCCTGCCCCCGCCCCCATTGCCTGGCAGGCCGCGCTGGGCGGGGATCTGGGCGGGCTCAAGGGGGTGTCAAAGCCCTTGTTCCCCTCTGTGCCCCCCCTTCTTCCTCGTTGTGGTGGGTGGAGGGCGCCTGGGGCACAGGTGGGTCTGGCAGGATGCGGTTTTCATTGTTAATGTTGAGGAATAATATCGATGTTTGTTTTAAAGCATTTCCCCCGGGTTAGTGTTTCACAGTTATGCAAAGTGATGAGCCCTCAGCATTTTAAAAACATTTGTATCAAGTTAAATTTTCACAGTTGTTGGAAATTGGGGGGAGGGGTCTGACTAATTGTTTAATGACCACAGACCAGAGGTTCTCAGACTGGGGGTCAGGACCCTTCAGGGGGTCACGAGCTGTCAGCCTCCACCCCAAACCCCACTTTGCGTCCAGTATTTATAATGGTGTTAAATGTATAAAAAAGTGTTTTTAATTTATAAGGGGGGGGGGTTGCATTCAGAGGCTTGCTGTGTGAAAGGAGTCACCAGTACTAAAGTGTGAGAACCACTGCCATAGACATTGGGATTCAAAAAGTTAAAGCTTTATAATTGCTTACACACATCCTGTCAGCTTCCTGTTTGGAAATTAAGTAAACATCCTTCAGTTAAACTCTGATATGTTTTCAAGCAGCATTTTTCTGTACATTCTGCCCATCTGTAAATTTCTGTAATGGATGGAAATTTGTTGCTGGTTTGTGTGTGTGCAGACAAATTGATTTTAGCTACCTTTACTGATAAAAATCGGATCTCTCCAAGCCTAGGCAGTAACCATTAAAATTTTCAGTTTAATGTGCAGGAGATAGAGAAGAGGGGAGTAAAGGATGACGAATCCTCCCTGTTAAAGTGGTTGGGGTGAGGTAGAGGCTTCATGTGCTGTTAAACAACCAAGCTATATGTAGACTGCATAATATCTTATATTGATAACCACTTTGATCCCTTAAAGGTCCTGGAATACAAATATTCTTCATACATACAGTACTACTAAAATGCAAGCCCCTCTGTGGCACAAGGCAGCAGCTAATTGACACACAGTACAACAGTGTGGGGACATTTCAGAACATCTATTTAAGTTTAATCTGAAACTCCACATTCACATTCACGCATGAAATGCTGTTTATCAGCCTTGCAAAGCTGAAGGCCTGAGGTGACCTTGCTGGGATTTGATCCAGTATCTTCAGGAGGCCAGGGTGGTCCAAATCCTGAGAGTGGGTTCCATCTGACATTTTGATTACAAAAACTAGAATATGAAATTAGTGATATACATTAGATGGATTAAAAGCTGGTTAACTGATAGGTCTTAAAATGCAATTGTAAATAGGGAATCGTCACTGAGTGGGTGTGTTTCTAATGGGTTCCTGCAAGTATTGGTTCTTGGCCCTATGCAGTTTAACTTTTTTATCAATGACTTGGCAGAAAATATAAAATCATCACTGATAAACTTTGCAGATGACACAAGTTGGGGGAGTGATAAATAATGAAGAGGACTGGTCACTGGACAGCTGGCAGTTAAGGGGTTGAGGGTGCGAGTCTGGCGTAGAGGGGGCTGTGGCTGGGCTCTGGAAGGGGATAAGTGTCAGAGCTGGGGGCTGGGGAAAGGGATGTGAGTGTCTGGGCTGGGGGTAGTTGTGGCTGGGCTCTGGTGGGAAGGACTGTGAGTTTCTGGGCCGGAGGGGTTCTGAGCTGGCCTCTGGAGTAGAAGGGGTGAAAATGTCTGGGCTGGGGAAGGCCTCATGGCTAGGCTCTGTGGGGGAGAGGCGAGAAACAGGAACTGGATTCTTGTACAGGTTTCTTTAACTCTCTACACATGGGGGAATTTTTTGTATATCTGTATTGTTACAGACATACTTGCTGACAGGTATTTTGAAAGAAATTACCAAAATAATTGAAACTGGTATGATTATATAGTGTTGTTTTGACAAATAAAATATGCAGAATTTTAAAATATTGTGCACAGAATTTTTAATTTTTTGACACAGAATACAACCAGGAGTAATATTCAGGTCACTTCTATTTAATTGCTCAAATCTTTGTTTATGAGCCTAAGTTTCTGCACTCCGGTTTGAAAATTTTGGCCTCAGATCATTGTTTGGCTTCAGTGATTTAATTCTAAGCAGTGATTTAATCCTCCTGCATTCAAAAATAAACAATGTAGAACTTTAGAACCTACAAGTCCCTTGAGTCCAACTTCAGCCAATCACTCAGAAAAACAAGGCATTCACATGGCACTGTTGTAGCCAGTATCGCAAGGTATGTATGTGCCAGTTGTGCTAAAAATTCATATGTCCTTTCATGCTTCAACCACCATTCCAGAAGATATACGTCCATGCTGATGATGGGTTCTGCTTGATAACGATCCAAAGCAGAGTCGACTGACGCATGTTCATTTTTATTATCTGAGTCAGATGCCACCAGCAGAAGGTTGATTTTCTGTTTTGGTGGTTCAGGTTCTGTAGTTTCCGCATCGGAGTGTTGCTTTTTAAAGACTTCTGAAAGCATGCTCCACACCTCATCCCTCTCAGATTTTGGAAGGCAGTTCAGATTCTTAAACCTTAGGTTGAGTGCTTTATCTATCCTTAGAAATCTCACACTGGTACCTTCTTTGTGTTTTGTCAAATCTGCTGTGAAAGTGTTCTTAAAATGAATAACGTGCTGGGACATCATCCAATACTGCTATAACATGAAATATATGGCAGAATGTGGGTAAAACAGAACAGAAGACCTGCAATTCTCCCCCAAGGAGTTCAGTCACAAATTTGATTAATGCATTAGTTTTTTAACGAGCATCATCAGCATGGAAGCATGTCCTCTGGAATGGTGGCTGAAGCATGAAGGGGCATATGAATGTTTAGCATATCTGGCGCACAAATACCTTGCAATGCCGGCTACAAAAGTGCCATGCGAACGCCTGTTTTCACTTTTAGGTGACATTATAAATAAGAAGCAGTCAGCAGTATCTCCCATAAATGTAAACAAACTTCTTCATCTTAGCAATTGGGCCAAGAAGAAGTAGATCAGAGTAGACTTGTAGGCTCTAAAGTTTTACATTGTTTTGTTTTTGAGTGCAGTTATGTAAAAAAAAATCTACATTTGTAAGTTACGCTTTCACAGTAAAGAGATTGCACTACAGTACTTGTATGAGGTGAATTGAAAAATACAAATATATGCACTGTAAAAATGATAAATAGTAATAAAAATAATATAAAGTGAGCATTGTACACTTTGTATTTTGTGTTGTAATTGAAATTATTTGAAAATGTAGAAAAACATCCAAAAATATTAAACAATAGAATACCAACTGAAATTTATTAAACAGTGCGATTAATCAATTACTTTTTTTAATCATAGTTCATTTTTTTTAGTTAATCGCGTGAGTTAACTGCTGTTAATCGACAGACCTAGTTTACATTTAAAGTTTACATTTAAAAACAGGTAAATGTGCCAAGAAGTTGATGTGATTGGTATAGGTCTTAAACGTACAGATAAACTCGTTTACATTTGTGTTATTGATGTATAGAAAAAGTCAGTTGTAGATTTTAACATTTTCAGCATTTTTACTTCTCCCCAGTACACTATGTGCTACCTTTCAGCCTTTTGAAAGTGTTGCTGCAAACTTCCACCTGTTGAGGCAATGTGATGAATTGGCTTTGTTTTTACATAATGACACACAAGCTTTTTGTCTACCTAGAATAGCAAAATAAATGAGTTTCAGCTGTACAATTACTAGTCTGTAATGAAAGGTTCCTAGTGACAGTATAAACCAGAGTGGATAAAAATCAATGATTTTTTAAAAAAATAAATAAAAAAAAATGGGATTTTTTTATTTTAAATCAGATTTTTTGGATAAAATGCTTTTTGAGGACAAAACCTATCTAAGGATACATTATATCTCAAAGATATCTCATCATGGAATAGGGATTATAAATTCTAATTCTATAGTATGAGACAATATATTCATGTAATGTTTAAGAAAAGTTTTGTTAATGAGTTCCAATAGTTCATGGATTAGGGACCCAATTTTATGGGGTTCCACAGGCTTCTGTATAGATTATTTAGGTTAATCTTTTTATCTACTCAATGGGACTCAGTGCTCAGTCTATAAGATACCATCAGAGATGCTTAGTTTTGCAGTTCTCAAACTCTGAATTTGTGTCTCCAGAAGTAACATGCTTGTTAACAGCAAAAATGTTTTTAAATAAATAAATAATATATAGAGGTGAGAAATAACAGACCTCAACTCTATTGTCCCTCTGCAAATTTGTGTACACAGCGTCAATCCCTTACCTCTCTCTAGAAGTGCAAAGTTTCAGAAAGTTAAATGAATAGAAGATTGTTGGGGTTGGAATAGATCTGGACAAGGAGAAGAAGTTTGGAGATAAATGTGAGAAGCAAGGGACATATGCTTGTTTTGTTAAAATATTATATGTTTGCTGTTGAAAAAAAATCCAGAATACTTAACATTGTTTTAGTTAAATAAAACAATTTAAATGTCTGTCTGGTGATGTGCTCCGAATATAGTATAGCAAGAAAATCCTCCAAATATTAACGATTAACCTGTTGAATTGGAGATAGTTCACCTCCCAATGACTTCATAAATATCTGCTTCAATGACCTTTGGAAATAAAATACCCAAACAATCATTAGTTTTACAGCTATATCAGAAAATAAATCTGAAAAGTTTTCAAAATAAATCAGTTTAAAAATGTATAGTGTGTACCTTCTAAAAATGAAACCTGCATCTATCTGTGAGTTGTGAAGAATATGTAGAATGCACTTTTATGTAGAAATCCATGATTAAATTGAGTCTTCCTGACTAGTGATTTAAATCAAATCCACCCTGGTATAAACACAAAGCTTGACTGTTGCACAAGATCGAAGTGCAGCCTTACAATATATATGGTTACAGTGTATAATTCTGTAGTGGCAACAGAAAGGCCTTCCATGTTTTGATAGTTTTAATGCTTTGTTAAGGTTAATGCCGATTTGATTCTTTCCAATGTAATTTTTTTCTCTTTTGTATAAACTGAGTATTGCCAATGCCTAGCACTCACAAATCATAAGATTTAAAAAATATAATTGCGTGTTAGTTGCCTTTGAGTCATAATATTTTATCTTTGGGGGAAGCTGCTCATCCTAAATTCTTATGTGATGATCTCAAGTTCAAAGTGAAACCTTAAACACAAATGCCTCCCAGTTTGCTACTCTGCTTACACTCTATCTCCTGGGGTGCTCCTGTTCTGTCCCCCACCCTGACTAAATAGGACAGCCAGTTACCCCGTTCATATCTTCTTCCATGTTCCCTCGCAGTCATCTACTCCCTACACTCACTTGTCCTTCTCATTTCCTTCCCTTTTCCTTGACAGTCCCCTATCCATCACATTGTACTGCACCCTTCTCAGCGTGTGCTTTATCCTCCCTGCCTTTTCCTGAACCCCTGATTCTTCATAGTTTCCTGTCATGTTTTCTAACACATTCATCTTCCCTACTGCCCCTACAGTGTCATTCCAGCACCTCCATGTTCTGGCCCTCCAATGGTGGCTAAGAGGCCACCATCCTCCCTGAGGTCAGGCTGGCTTAATTTCCCTCACCTCCACTGGAAGCCATGAGAGGTGTTGGCCATGTTGCCAAGGTCAGTTTGTGACTTCAGTGCTGCTGACAGAAATTAAAAGTGGTGACCATTCTTTGTAAGGGCAAAACTGTGAGCTTTAAGGCAGTAATCAGAAATAAATGAGGTGCTAGTATCACCAACCTCAGACAGCCAACAATCATAAATCAACCCTCCAGTTCCCCCCAAAATGTGAAGCCAGTTGCAGGATTGGGGCCTAAGTGAGCAACAGCTACCTGCAGAGGTCTCGGAATGGTTAAGTGTTTGTGAGAGGAACTGAGGTGCATGTAAATGTTCTCCCTGGTCCTTATGGAATGATTTGGAGGAGAGGAGGAGAATCTGAAAGGAGCTCTTCATGCAGTTCCCCTGCCCCAGATTCTCATGTATTAAAGCGAGAGGGGCTGATCCGGGTATGTAACCCCTGTAGCTGATTTACTGTATTGTTTCTAGTTGCCTTACTTTCTTTGTTATCTTAAACAGGAACATGTCGAAGAAAGGACGGAAACAAACTGAAACAGGAAGGGAAGTACATGTACCATGTAAACGAGCAAAGGTGGAAGCATCTTGCCCTTCTTCACCTATGAACTATGACAGCCCAGACAGTGTCTTTGAAAGTTTGATCTTTCCCATCGAAGAAGAGAAGTTCTTCAAGGAGTATTGGGAACAAAAGCCACTGCTTATTCAGAGAGATGACCCTTCAGTGGCTACTTACTACCAGTCTCTCTTCCAGTTAATGGATTTGAAGGAGCTGTCCAGCCAGGGTTTATACTATGGAAGAGATGTTAATATCTGCAGATGCGTGAATGGAAAAAAGAAAGTTTTAAATAAAGATGGCAAAGTGAACTATATGCAGCTGAAGAGAGACTTTGATCAGAAAAAAGCAACGATACAGTTTCACCAGCCTCAGAGATTTAAGGTTAGATCTACTGTTGCCCGTAGATTGTGGCTCATGTCCTGCTTATTATGTGTTTTTGTAAACTATAAATGCTGCATATTACTTAGTTGCTGTCTTATTTGCCTCAGTCAGGCTGGATGCACAGTGTACCGTAGTATATCACAATGTATTTTGAGCTGCTGGCCAGCAGGCTGACACCAATTACTTTATAAATGAACTATCTGAATTAAAACACTGTTTTATACTTTGCTCTATGCATCATCCTTCCATGCTGTAGCAAGAGGCACATCTAAAAGCTGATCTAGGGTGTAAAAAGATTAGAACTCCTCCTTAAAAGCTTGTTTTGTTACCATCATTATAATTTAGGGAAAGATAAACACACACACTTAATTATTACCCATCTTTATTTTCTTAAAATTCACCACCCACCCTTTTTTGTTATAGTTTCTGAGTGCAAGTGCAGGTTTTAATACTGGTTCTTCTGAGGCAAGGCAAGGTGTGAAATATTTCCAAAACACTCCACCTTCTGACAAACAAAACACACTAGTATTGAATTACAGCATAGTTAGTAGCATGCTGTCCATTTTAGCAACTGCTCACTCTGCTCTCTCTTTTTTTTGCTTGTCTTTCTTACTATTTAGTGTTCATTGTGCACTGACTTAGTCAGTAACCCTGGGAAAGAGAGGATAGTTCTACATGCAGTTTACAAAGGGATAAAATGTGGATACGCTGGGCTGGGTATTAGGCACAATTATGCCAATGTACAGTTTAATTTTGTATTGGCCTCTTGGGAGGTACCTGTTAAAATTGTACCCCAAATGTAATATCTCACTTAGGCTATTTTTGATTTCACTGTAGTCTTGGGGCACAGTGTCATATTTGGCATTTGAAGATGGAGTGGATACTGCAGTATAGAGCGTTAGTTGAATGCACATACATTGATAGCATTTCTTTGCCTCCTTGTATAAGGGTAGCTCCTATCACTTAAGTTCCTCTGTGTCTGAAGTGTGTGTGGACTGATACCATAGTTAGAGCAATACATCAAACATTAACTTAAAATAACAAACGCCACACTTGCTTTTAGCAGTGATGTTTATTTGTGATAATTTCACTTGCTTTCTTTAAAGGATGAGTTGTGGAGGATCCAGGAGAAGCTGGAATGCTACTTTGGCTCTTTGGTTGGCTCCAATGTTTACATTACTCCTCCAGGGTCCCAGGGTCTGCCCCCCCACTACGATGATGTTGAGGTGAGAGAACAAGCTTGCAATCTGTAATCTGTAAATTTACAAGCAGCTTTTTCAAGGGAGGAAGTGTGTTCACTTTATAGAAGTCATTAAATGGATCCATTTAGTGGGAACAGGTTTATGCTCTCTCTAGGTATAGATTTGGTCAAAGTAACCTACAAGGATTTTTTCATTTTAAAGACAAGCTAGTGAGTAATTGATGGTAATAGCCGGTTACATTCGCTTTCCAGAACTGCTGTGTGGGATTTTTCATTTGCTGCCGACAAGCTTCCCAGCAGGCTTTATCTTCCAGTGTAGAAGTGTTACAGCGGTGGCGGTGGTGATCTTAAAAAGTGACAAGGTCGGGTCAAAAAACCAATTTAAAAACTTCCAAGCCTACCTTTGTTACCAGTAACACATCGAGGGCCTGATGCTGAGAGATCCTGCTGACTTCAGGGGGAGTTGTAGGTTCCTAGCACTTCTTGGGGTCAGACCCTCCAATTACTAAAACTGTAAAAACATGGAAATCTTCTTTTCTTTGCAATTTCTTCAGCTTGTACAATTGAAATAGACTGGTTACACTCTGGTACTTGTGTAGTAGCACAGCACTGCAATGACTAGCTTGTAAATGCTGCCAGGGAAAGACTTAAATCTAGACGTGTCTTTATTTTACTTTTAAAAATAACAGAAACATTTATTACATTTTATTAAAAGACCAAAACCTGAAGTTTGGGACTTATGCTCCCAACTCTGTCTTCTTTTTGCAATCATATTTTAAAAATAAAGCAAATATTTTCTACCTGGTTTTAGAAATATTACAAATAAAAGGCATAAATGTCTCATCATGAATTAGAGGTTGTTTTTATTTTATTTTTAATTTCACTTCAGATAAATGCATCTAGCAGTTTTGTTTGTTAAAGGAATTTTAGCTACACAGAAACATACTCTCCAGCTACCTAGCACGTGCAGAATATACCTGTTATCTGTCTGCAAAGCCTTCTGATAGAATTCAATGTCCCATTTGGAACTGTTACGCGACTGGGTATTTCACGTGCTCTGTGTTCTTATGTGACTGGCAGAGAACTATTTTTGAACTTTTACAGAGCTCTGGGTGTCACCAGTAAGACCATCGCTTTGACTTTTTTTTTTTGTCTTTGCTATCTATCTCCCTCACTTGGTCCCCTGGGTATTTTCAGAGTTCAAAATTTGAGCAGCTGGTGGTTTGAGGCGCAGCATGGCTTTTTGATACATATTGTCTTGTGGCCCTTTGCAGGTGTTTATCCTTCAGCTGGAAGGAGAGAAACACTGGCGTCTCTACAAACCTACTGTGCATTTAGCTCGAGAGTATAATGTTGAATCAGAGGATCATATTGGGAATCCAACACATGAATTCATATTAAAGGTACTAGTATTCACTGCACATGGCTTTCTTGGCTTTAGCTGTGAAATATATAGTGTAATAACTTTATTTGCTGATACATTGTTTAAGAAGAATGCCCCAAATGTACAGTCAAACCTCGCAATAACGCGCCCCGCTATAACACGAAATCGCATATAACGCGATCATAGGTTGGATCCCCTTTAAGGCAGATACAACTTAAATAATGTTTTCACAGTACTGTACAGTACCAGTGGTCCCCAACACCATTGCAGGGGAGAGAAGCTGCAGCCCCGCACCTGCCGGGGACAGAGAACTCCGAGGCTGCTGGCCCTGGTGCTCTCTGTTCCCAGCAGGCGCGGGCCGCAGCTTCTCTCTGGCTTCAAGAGGATCCGCGGCCCTGCACCTGCCGGGGACAGAGAGCACTGGCGCCCTCAGCTCCGAAGTTCTCTGTCCCCGGCAGGTGCTTGCAGCCTCGGAGTTCTCTGTCCCCAGCAGGCTCCTGTCCCCTGCTGGGCACTAGGCAGCACACATCAATGCACCGTGTTGGGGACCACTGACAAACTGGCTTGAAACCCTGGTATACCGCGACACCACATTTAGCATGATGGAAGTTTTTGGACCCCAAATGTCGCATTATAGCGGGGTTTCACTGTATGTATAAAAATGACATTCAGAGCACTTGAAAGAGTCTGGCATATAGGGCAGTCAGGTATCTTATAGGCAAACTGGAGAATTGGTCTGAAATCCACAAGATTAAATTAAGTAAAGACAAGTACAAAGTACTACACTTAAGAAGGAAAAATCAAATGTACAACTACAAAATGGAGAATGGCCTGCAAGGTGGTAGTATTGCAGAAAAGAACGTGTGGGCTACAGTGGATCACAAATTGAATGAGAGTTGTCAGTGTGATGCAGTTACAAAAGGGGTGTCATATGTAAGACATGGGAGATAATTGTTCTGCTCTAGTTGGCACTGGTGAGACTGCAACTGGAATATTTGTGTGGTGCCTCAAACTGGCCACTTTAAGAAAGATGTGGACAAAGTGAAGAGAGTCCTGAGGAGTGACCCCCTATGTTGAGAACCCGCAGTCCTTAATTTATAGCAACTTAATGTTAATAATGCACTTATGTATGAACCAGTTTTCCCTTAAAGACTTGGGCTGAAATCCTGCTTTGCCTTACTCATATAAGTAGTCTGTTGAAGTCAGTGGGTCTATCAAGTGAATAAGGCAAGCAGAAGTTGGCCCTTAAAGTGTAGGTCAGCTCTGATGAGTGACTCTGTAAACTGACTTCTTTCTACCCAACAGATCTGTTCCTCTTTTGTGTATTGTTGAGCATCTAGTAACTTTATTCCCTAATCATCAAAATGATAGTCTAGAGAAAGGTAGATCAGGTAGGACAAATGATTAGCCATTGTTCCTTGTAATGTAAGGTCATGGATATGACCCCTGCAATTTGTCACATAAGGTTTCTTACCGTGCCTCAGGAAACCCATGATTTAGAAAAGCAAGACAGTTCAAAGTTATTAATAATGAATCATTCTTTAAAGAAGTAATAAACCAATGTTAGCATTCAGTTACAATCTCTTCTGTTGTAACTCTCCTGCGGGGAGCTGCCAACAGGGCTCACCCCTTCTGGAGAGTTAGGGTACGTCTATACTACCTGCCGGATCGACAGGTAGTGTTTGATGTATCAGGGATCGATTTATCGTGTCTCATCTGGATACGATAAATCGATCTGCTAATCGACTCCCGTACTCCACCTCGGCAGGCGGAGTAGGCGGAGTCTACGGGGGAGCCGCGGCAGTCCACTCGCTGCTGTGAGGACGGCCAGGTAAGTCAAACTAAGATACTTCGACTTTGAGAAGTTGCGTATCTTAGTTTGAACCCCCCTGGCTAGTGTAGCCCAGGCCTTAGTTGCACTCCTTGTAGGAGTTGTTCCTCTCTAGGTGAGCTGGAACATAAGTTGTTAACTCCACAAGTCAATCCTTTCTAGTTATGATAGATAATCAAGACAATTTATTAACGGCAGAGGGAAGCTTTTTAAAAGGTAAGTGAATCACGTGGTTTACCTGTGACAAACCACTGCTCTTTATAAATGGAGAAACATAAGTGATCTTCCTAAATCCTGTGAAATTCTGTAATTGGAGGATACCTTTAATTCACCTACTTGAAGAAGCCATTTGAAGAGTATTCACTTAAAATCTTTTTTAAGCCCACTAATCTGCTTAAAGAGTGGTTTGAACCTAGCAATTAAATGAAATTTAAGATTAAAATATATTTTGTGTTTTACCATCGTTATTTTATGACTCTCTCTTGGAATGTGTTGTCCAGGTATTCAGCTGTAAATTTAGCTTTACTTGCAGTAGCAGTCACATATCTAATTATTCCTGAAATTGATTTTAAAGTTAACCAAATTCTTGGCAGTGCTTACGTAACATTTGATCTTGGGAACTGAAGCGTGTAATTTGGTGGTAGCATATTCTTGCAGAGCTGTGCTGGGCCTGAAATATTTTTCTGTGATGAGTTTCTTTTAGTGGTGCAATTTTTTTTGTCCTGGTAGTGTTCCTTTGTCTGTTCTCTGCTCCCTCGTCTTCATTTTCTGTTATTGCCATTCCACTAAATTGCATCACTTTTAAAGAGCCCTTTCTTGCAAAGGTTGTTAAGCCAGGAGGATGGGAGAGCAGGGGGAGGAAAGACAAGTGGTCATTTTGTTTAAGACCTGTTACTAGAACTGCTTAAACTGTGTTTAAAAATACATTAGTACCTAGCATAGATGAGTTTTTTATTAGTGTTCCTAGCTTTTTTCCCCCCTTTCGAGGGTGTTAGGTTGGATCCAGATAGCATTTCACTTGTTTGTCGCTCTTTCACTGTCTCACTTTGTCAATGGGCCAGTCTCAGTCACTTCTTAATTTTGTGTGTACCTAGTTTAGTGTGCATATTAGTAAATTTTAATTTGCTTAGACTTCACAAATAATAAGGAAGAATTTAGTTCAGCTCTTAGGCTCTCCAGCCTTAAGAGGGTCCCCTTTTGTAGCTTAGCTATGTGGCATGTAAAGGAGAGTCTACTGTATTGCATGATTTTATATTCAATTGTCAGCATTGCTATCTAGGGAGTAATTTCTTTATTTTGCTATCATTGCAGAACAGTAGTTACCAAGAGACTCAAATACTTAATTGTTTTTTCCTTCCATTTTCTTTTAGCCAGGAGATTTGTTATACTTTCCAAGAGGAACTATTCACCAAGCTGACACTCCTCTAGGGGGATCATATTCTACTCACGTGACCATCAGCACCTACCAAAACAAGTAATTATTCTTTATCATTTTCATAGCGTGGCTTCCTTGGACACAGTTTGGATAAATGCTAACGGTGACCTAAAATGTGTGTGTTTCAGAGAAGTGGTGCTATCTGTTAGCTAGAGCAAAGGCCTTGTAGTTGGGGCTCTTGGGTTCTGTTCCTTGTTCAGCCACTGAACTTGCCATGTGACCATGGGCAAATACCCTAGCTTTTGTGCCTCAGTTCTCCATCAGTAATATGGGGATAATATTTTACCTGCCTCCCTTGCAGGGCTTTTGTGAAATTTGTTTGTTTGTAAGGTGCTATGAAATCTTCTGATGAATGATACCATAGAAGTAGAACACTGTAATTAAATCTAAGCCAGTATTCATGTAGGAGTAATAAAGGTTTGTGAAAGCAAATCATTAGTTAAAAACATAGCAAGTAGGCTGCTTTTAACAGAATCATTTTTAATTACTTACTTATTACTTACCAGCTGGGGACTTTAGGTGGACGATAAGGTGACAAGTACAAATTCAGTGTTGCATTTCATACATTCTCTCACCCACTGGAGAGGTTATTGCACATCTGTTAACACAGAGACTATTAAGCACGTCAAGGCTGAGTTGTTAGTTTTTTTTTCTCCTATGCTGCTGTCACCAGGCACCCAAACTGTCCCTTTATCAAAATATCCTCATCCTACGCCTTTCAGCCTTTCCCCAGAGATCAGCTTCCACCTCAACATTGTTTCCTACACCTTCCCCCTGCTGGTGCTTCTTCCCACTGGGGGATTGCTGCTCCCACTTAACCTGTTTCTCCAATGCTGGCCTCTGATTCAATGGTATGGGTGAGGAATCAGATGTGGGAAGGATTTCTAGCAGTAGGGGTGTCTCATCCTGCCCATATTCCAAAGCAACACATTCCTAATATACCAGGTTTCATAGCTGCTGGAAAATCTGCAGGGCCCTGGAGTAACACTTCTTACTTGAGTCACAAGTGACCCTGTAAAATGACCAGCTTTCAGATTTTCTCCACCTAGTTCATGTTCTAAAGCAGGGATCAGCAACCTTTCAGAAGTGGTGTGTCGAGTCTTCATTTATTCACTCTGATTTAAGGTTTCGCGTGCCGGTCATACATTTTAACATTTTTAGAAGGTCTCTTTCTATAAGTCTATAATATATAACTGAACTATTGATGTATGTAAAGTAAATAAGGTTTCAAAATGTTTAAGAAGCTTCATTTAAAATGCAGAGCCTCCCAGATTCGTGGCCAGGACCCAGGCAGTGTGAGTGCCACCTTAAATCAGCTTGTGTGCCGCCTTTGGCACACGTGCCATAGGTTGCCTACCCCTGTTGTAAAGGTTGAGATGAAATGGCTTTGAGCAGAGGATGTGTCTCTCCCATACAGTAGCTGAATCTTTACTGCTTTACGGTGGGATTCAGTTTTGGTATCAAAAGTTACTTTACAGTGTGTTCGCTGCTTGTATTATGGAGAGGCAACATTAGAACCATACTTCCTGACCAGCTTTTGGCCTAGCAGAACTCATGCTGTCTTGTCATGGTGCAGATTTTGCTGAGTAAATTCACTGCTTCATGGATCCACTTGCAGTGATCAGTTTTTATTATCAGAAGAGGAATTGCTCAAATCAGTCCTTACAGCTATTATTATATCTATCAAATAGTATTGAAAGAGGAGGATTTACACTAGATTGCATCAGGTCCGCGTCACATAATTGCTGAAGGCCTGAGAGGCTGGTGTTGAGTGAACATACATAATCCATCAGCTATGGCGTAAGGCAGTGCCAGTTCACTGAGTTACTTGAGAAGCAGTACCATCAAGGAGCATGTTCCCTAGAGTGTTCTGAGAATGAGCAAGAGGCTAGAAGCGTGCTGTTCCTTTAACAGGAAAACTATGACCTAGTACTTATCCGTGCTCGTCAGGCTAATGGTAACAAGATGGAAGCTTCCTTCACATTCTCTTAAGAATCTCGGGCAGCAATCTTAGGAAAAGCTGCTACTTTGTATTTCTCATGCCTGGGGGGTAAAGTGCAGTGATGAGACTGACTGTAAATATCAGGAACATGTGATACGTGCTGTTTGTTTTGGGGAAAATTTCCAAGTGCTCTTACAATGCAACAATTATCATAGTTGTCTTTTGTGCTCTTCCTGGGCGTCATGATCAGTGTTTCTTGTAAGCGTTGTTTTCCTTGGCTGAGTGACTGAGGGCAATGGAATGAATGTGATGTTTACTTGCAGTCTTAGCTTGTGTTCCACTGACTTCACAGAGGAACAGCAGGATGGGGGTTTGATTATGTAGGCAGTTTAATATGGCTGGGTGTCTGCATTCATCAAATAATATGTATGCCCAAGAAGTGGATATGCAGAATTCTAAATACACCGCCAGCTGTAGTGGTGGTGCACTCTGAACATATATTACACACAAACAACTATTATAAGAAAACCTAAGGTTGCAAAGTTAAGCACTCAAAAGGAAATGCCAGAATTGAGATTCTTGTGCAACCTTAACTTGTGCCTGTGCCTCAGTCTGTGCTCAGCCAGTGCCAGTCTCTGCCCTTCCACCCCCACAAACTGAACTTCCAGTCAGTTTTTCTTCCTCTTCTTCTCAATTCCCAGGCCCACCTCTTGTCCCCTCTGCATTTGAATCACACTGCTGCTTCCTTCCCACTGCCTGGAGGTGGGGAATCACTGAAAGCACAGGAGAGTGTCTCCTTGCTCTCAGTTTTGGTGGCAGGCTGTATTGCAGAGCAGCAATTACAGAAGAATCTGCCTTTGCCCCTTCAGACTTGGGCTGAAGCATGCTTAGTTGCTCTATGGGGATGATGCATGTGTAGCCAGGTCACACTAGGAGCTGTGAGGGGAGGGAGTGTGCTCTATGAAGATGGAATCTGAGGAGATTTTAGCTGCTGAAGTCCAAGAAGTTTCTGCTGAGTATGTACAAAGGGGAGAAAAAGATGGTAAACTTTTCTGAATCAGAGGTGGTGGTGGTATTCATGTATCACTTGTATTACAGTGCCTAGAGCAGTGGTCTCAAAACTGTGGAGTGTGCCTCCCAAGGTGGGCACAGAGGAACATCTGGGTGGTGGTGGTGGGGCCCCAGCCAGCCCCTGTGAGGGGGCAGGGAGGGAGCGCCACCCAGCCCCAGCTCCGTTTCAGCCCCTGGCCACATCCCTGCTTCCAGCCATACCTCACTGCCGGCCCCTGCTCCTGGCCCAGCAGGGGGAGAAGGTGGGGGGTGGGGGGGAGAGGAGAGTTTGGCTCTCATAGAGTGCAGTGGGAGATGGCAGCCATTGTGAACGAACTGTGGAATTTTCTGAAGATGATTATTCATCAGCCTCTGAAGCAAAAACTTTCACCTTGGGAAATAATGGCAAAAAATTACCATTAATCCTAAAACAAAATTTTCAAATGTAGCCACTGCATAATGGTTCAGTGATTTTTTTGGAAAGCTGGTCTGCATTATTTTGTTATGACCACTGGAGTCAAAGGTCTGACATTGTGCTCAATTCCTTAAAGTTTTCAATTTAATTTTAACTCATACAGTAATGGATTTGTGGATTTATTCATAAAGTCTCCATACCCAAAGAGGAAGTGCGGTGAAGTTGGGAAGGATACCCTGTATTTTTCAGACATAACTAAGAATCCTTAGCTTTAAGTGCAAATCTAAACTCAACATTAACAAGCTGTGACCAATGCTAATAAAGAGAATCTTGCTTTATCCAAGTTAGCTATACATAGCTTCCACTCTGTGTAGACGAGAAGCAGCTTCGATAGTCTCTTTGAGCCTTATTTCAGTGTCACCATTTCAGTTGTTTTTGTTTCCCTCTACCCTGCAGTTCTTGGGGAGATTTCTTGTTAGATGCAATTCCTGGGCTTGTGTTTGATACAGCGAAGGAAAATGTGGATCTACGGACAAGTATACCAAGGCAACTACTGATGGTAAAGAGATGAGATTGTGAAGGGAAATGTAGCATGAATTTCTGTATGTTAAAGAAAGGTTCAGGAGAATGCAGCTCTCTTGGAGGGTGGGGATAGCTCAGTGGTTTGAGCATTGGCCTGCTAAACCAGGGGTTGTGAGTTCAATCCTTGAGGGGATCATTTACAGATTTGGGACAAAAATCTATCTGGGGGTTGGTCCTGCTTTGAGCAGGGGGTTGGACTAGATGCCCTCCTGAGGTCCCTTCCAACCCTAATATTCTGTGATTCCCTGATAGCCCTATTGACATGTTGGCCCCATTACATAGTACCAAAACCACCTCCTTTGAGGTTTGCAGTTCACCTCCATTTTCAACCCCAAGGAATAGGCCTCCCACAAGCCATGTCCAGGTTGTTGAACTGCCCTCTCTACATATCCAACATGCTCCCAAGCTCCGACTCTTTCCTCTCAGTCGTGGTGTTGTTTTGGGGTCCCTCTCAGGTGCCACTGCCTTCTGGTGGAATTCTTTAGTGATGCTAAGACTTGTTTTCACTACCGGGGTAAGTTGACCTGTTATGCTACTCCATCTATGTGAATAACTTGATTTATCCCGGTGTCCTAACTATGCTGCATCAACGGGAGATGCTCTCTAGTTGACTTCCCTTACTCTTCTTGGGGAGCTGGAGTACTGGTGGGTTGACTGGAGAATGCTCTGCCATTGATTTTTTTTCACTTTTTCATGGAGAAAAAACAGTTCAAAGGGATACTGACAGCCCCAAATGTGAGGACTCTCCTCATGCAACTTCAGAGACGCCACACAGTAGCATGGTTCCCAGCATCTGTAATGCTTTGAGGATTTTGACCCATCCCTTCTCTAGTGAATTAGGATTGTCTCTGATGATTAACTTGGGCACATGTGTGAGAGGCTCTGTGTGTTCAGCAGGTGGATATAGCTGACTCAACAAGGAGATTAAGCAGCTTTCTGAGAAATCTTGCAGACCGGCTGGAAAACACCAAAGAACTGAGATCCTCTGACATGAAGAAGGATTTCATCATGAACCGATTACCACCTTTCTTGGGGAACAGCTCTGATCCCTTGGCTCCAGGTGGCATTTAAGTTTACTCTTGATTCCTTTGGTGGGGGATTATGATTACTGTCTGTATTGTGGTAGCATTAGAGGCCTCCGTATGGGAGCAACTCCCCATTCTGGTAAACACTTTGTGTGCACACCTAATGCAGTCCTTGTATGTAAGGCAAGAGACAACCAGTGGATACAGAAGACAGATGGGAGCACAAGGTAGCAATGAGATGGTTATTAGTGTAATGAGCTCTGATAACAGCACATCAGCTGCCTGACCATGGCACCTGACTTGGCACTGGAGGAAATTTCTGAAGCTTTGCAGCAAGTGCTGTCAAGTGATTAGATCACAGAGATTCTACCAGTACTTCCTACCTCTTGCTCTGCTACTGACTGTGTGTGTGACTCCTGGCAGGTCATTTTATCTGTGCTCCAGTTTCAGTGTAGCCTTCTGTAAAATGGGGCAAATACCTAACCTTCCTGTAAGGAGGGATGCTGTGCTGCTTAACTAATGTCTGTTGAACTGCTTTGAGATCCATGCGTTAAAGGTGCTGATTGGGGCAAAGTGATAATAGTAGATTGTTTACATATGAGTGAATTTTGAACTGAATACTTTTCTCTTTAAAATGAGTGAAGCAAATGTTTAATGTTGTGTTTGATTGTTAGAATTACGTATTTATTCTGAGTGCATATTGTTTTAACTGGTGGAGGTTGTTGCTAATATGCCAGCTTGCTCTTGTAGCTATTTGCATCTGATGAATCTGAGTGTAAATGCCTCAGAATCTGAAAGAATGCTCTTTCCTCCCTGTATCTGAGAATAAGCAGAACTCAAAAGTAGAGCTATTCATGCCTAGACTTTTTCTTCCTGTAGCTTACCAAAGCTTAACGAAATTCTCAGCAAAGATTGGTTTGGTTTCCGTCCTTTCTGAAGGACAGTATGTTTTTCTCTTAGGTGGAAAATTACCAAAATTAGACAGCAAAATCAGATTGCGGTTTAAAGATCATGCCATAATTACAGTGGAACCTGATCAAGACAATTCTGTAAGTACAATGAAACTGCCTCCATAGATGGTTGCTGCTTTGTTGTGTTGTCCTGGACTATTTGTAGGAGTGTTTGTTTAGTTGCTCAGCATCTGATTAGGATTTGTCATGAGATTTCAGTGATGTAATACAATTTTATTCTACAATGTATTGTTTTCATTTTGAAGTTCTACAAAATAGAATTACTCTGGGATTTTGTGTATCATACACAGAGCTTTCACCAGGAATTGGCTAATGGCCTTATATCCAGAAAAAGCTTGGTACCATATACTCAGATAGCTCTTGCTGCTCTCTGGCAAAGGGGATTTGCTTTTGAAACACATTCTTTTCAAGATAGGACATTAAATAGGACTTAAAGTCACTTCACCTCTTTGTGCTTCAGTTTCCCCTTATCTAAAATGGAGAGAGTGATCCTTACCACCTTTGTAAAGAGCTTTGAGATCTACTTATGAAAAGCACTATGTAACAGCTAGGTCCTATTATTTGTTTAAGATCTTGTGCAAGAGGGTGCAGCTATGTTGACTTCAGTGTGGCAGCCATGGCCTGCATTATGATTGTTAAGTAACCCTCTGTGTGTCTGTTACCCTTGGACCTGCCATGCTGGCTGTGGGTACTGAATTGTTCCATGGAGGAGATGGTAACATCGTGATCTCTGATGAGTATTCTTGACACAATGTGAACCAAGGCCTGCTGGCAGAGGTTTTTTCGGAGGGGAAGGGGGTTAGTGGAGAAAGGATCTAGACTGACAGTCATAGAAACTAGTCTTCTGTCTACCGCACAGGCACAACAGGTAGTATGAGTTTCCTTGCCTTGGCAAGCCATGCTTGGATTGGAGGGTTTACCCTTAGGAGTCAGAGGGCAACTGATCCTCTGTCACAGAAACTACTACTTGCAATTGGCAGACAATTGCCCCCTGGAATTTGTGAGATAGTAACAAATTCAGATCACTGCTGACTTAGGCCCACTTTGGGCCTGTGACGTAGACAAGATACGTATCCTAACAAGCCATCTAGTACTTTATGAAGGCCCTGCAGGATGTGTACCCTGAAGGAAAGTCCACGTTGTAAATACCATAACTTAAGTTCCATTCTATAGTCTTAACCTATTGATGGCTTTAGTTATGAAGGCTGTATCTACCCATGGTCCTTTCTGCCTCACATGGTCCAGGGGAGACTAGGTGCCTGCCCCCATACACATCTGGTCAGCATTATAGGCTGAAAAATAGAAGTCTCTGAAAGTCACTTCAAGACTAGCATTCTGCAGCCTTGTCTCCACTAAAGCAGGTGGCACCTGGACTAGGGTGGGTAGTAAAGAGTTCCTGGGTTAGTCTTAAAATGAGCTGCTTAAGTAAGGAGGTAATTCAATGTGATCAAAGCAATTAACTTATCCTGTCTTGTGTGATAATGGTTTTCCCCCTGCTGTCTTTTAGGAGGAGCTTCGCAAACAGATGGTTTATGTCTATCACTCTTTAAAGAACAGGAGAGAGAGGCACATGATGGGGAATGAGGATGATGACACTAGTGAAGAAGGGATATCTGAGGTTTGTTGTTTATTCTTAAATGTCCCCATCAGTGCTTAGTGCCCCATAACCAGCCCTAAATGTATAACAGAGTGGACTGTATTCCTGCAACAAAGAGAGAGGAATCTCTACAGCTTCTCATGTTTAAATTGTTGTTTCCCCAATTTAGGCTTCGTGTAGATTGCTTTTTAGTCAAGATGTGCTGGAAGATTAGTAGAAACTCATTGCTTTTCTCACTCCCCTTTCTATGTGCTCTGCTGCCCTCTCTGTCAAGACGAGTCAGACGTGAGAGGAAGGGGCAGAAGCCAAGTGCGGGCATACTGCACCTAATTCTAAACCAGCCAGAATAGCTGGATGTTTCTACTAGCTATTTCACTGCTGTTTGTTTTAACACTAAAACTATGAGGATCTGGTGCCATCTTACAGACTAACAGATGTATTTGGGCATGAGCTTTCGTGGATATGCCCAAATAAATCTGTTAGTCTTTTTAAGGTGCCACTAAACTCCTCGTTGTTTTTGTGGATACGGACTAACTGGCTACGTCCTGATACTTGTTTTAACACTGGTGACATTGCAAATGTTCACCATTAGGTTCCACAGTCAACACCTTAAACAGCAGTGTTCCACCCACAGTTCTTCATTTCTCTGTCCGTTTGCAGATTCTGGCATTGCCGTTCAAAAGGGTTTACTCTGGGCAACAGAGCTAGTCAGGTTTGTTTTTTATTCAAATAACCTCTTACATTCTGTGGAGACCAGACAGTGTGTTGGCTCAGTCTGACCCCTGCACTTCACATTCTGTGTGATTTTTAAAACTCATGCAATAATTAAGTTATGGGTCAATAGAGTTGTGTTTTGTTTTTTTTTTAAATCTAAACTTCATGAAGATCTCTTCCTTTAGAGAGCCTGTGATTGGTGCTTTTATCGCTATGCCTGAAGGGATCCTCCCTTTCTTGCTCAGGACAATGTTGATGACTTCAACAGTGTGACTGGCCTTCGCTTCATCTGTGATCATGTATATTTTACTGAGCAGAGTGTCAGTGCCTCTGGGATGTGTCCGAATGTCTGATTAACATAAATCTGAACCAACTAAAGTTTTGACCTGAAAGAGTTGAGAGTGCAGGATTCTTCAAAAACAGCTATGCTGTACAAAATATTTAGAGGCAAAAGATATTGTAGGCTATTTGTCTAGCACTTGTTTTTTGCTTTGGTAATTGGAACCAGGCTTTACATATGCCTCATAACTCTTGTACATGGGTTGTATAACTTAAATGTTGCTGTGCCACCTCAAATAGTCTCACTTCGATTGGCATTTTAATGTAATAACACAGGCCTTGTTTATACTAGAGAAATTTGGTGTGCTTGACTGCTATCTCCTGTATTTGTAGCAAACCATGTGTCTATGCTCACGATTTCTTCCCTGGCACACAGATATCCTGCACTGGCTTTGGGATTAGACTTCATGTAGGCAAGTCTAATCATCGTGTGAGTCTAAGGCAAGGCCTGGCACAAATCCCCCAATGTGCCTGACCTTGCTGCAGTGAGGACTCAGAGTAGAACAGGGTCACAGCAAAGCCCCCCTCATATCAAGTAGCACCATGGTATGGAGTCCCCAAACCATGCCTTCCGATGGCTGATACATCCCTTGAGAGCTCCACTGCAGGGGCAAATGCTGGATTGCCCAGAGAAAAGAGGAAAAAACATCAAGAAACAAATGACGAAAGTGAAGCTTGCTCTCTCTCCCTGTGCACTCATGGAAAAACCCTCAGGCCCATGACATCTCTGTGACCACTGGTTGTGGCTACCACACCCTACCTACATGTGGTCTTTAAAATAGGCAGTGGTGCAGCCCAAAAATATGAATGAGGTAAATGTGACACCCCCCAGAGCCACTATTCTCCTTTCATCAGGGAGCTATGTACAGGGGACGATAATCCAGATGCTTCATGTTCCCGGAATAGCATACCTACTGTGGATGCTCTGCACTGTTGGTGTTTATGCTTGTATCACATCAGTGCAGGTCGTGATGGAATAACTCTCTAGTGCAATGTGTTAATACATATGGTGTTGTGGGAGAGACTTTGTAAAATATCTGCATGTTGTTTCAATTAGGCCTTAATTTTACCCTTGTCTGATTTTTTTTTTTGGGGGGGGGGGTGTGTGTGAATTTCCTTTTTAGACTCATGGATTACGTTTTCCTTTATCACACATGGATGCATTGAAGCAAATCTGGAGAAGTGCTACTGTCACTGTTAAGGAACTGAGCCTTAAATCAGATGCAGAGAAAGAGAACCTTGTGTTATCACTCTGGGCTGAATGTCTCATTGAGGTAATCTGAGTCTTTCAAAAATCAGCCATGTTCCTGGAGCCTAACATTTCATCTCTGGAGTATGTACTGACCAAGGACCATCTGATTCCTCCTCTTCTATGGAGCTGCTGCCTCGTATTGACAGCAAAGTAAAAAATGGCAACTGGTACAATATACAATCTAGTGCTGTATTTCTTTTTTTAAAGAGGCTTCACAATCACCCTGTTCTGTATGCCTTAGGGAAATCTAAATCCAAAAGGTAAGGTGGCTTAAATGTAAAATGAGGATAATTTAGGCAGCGGGCCACAGTAAGTAAGTGCAGCAGGAAAGGAGAAGAATTGGTAAAAAATTGTAATAACATCACAGCAAGTGCAGACTGAGCAGTGAAGCCTACATTTAGCAAACTTCACTTTTTAAAGTTAAAATTCTGTAAAGAGGCCTTTGTAAAGGCCTAAATATGTGCTCTCTCTTGCAAGGAGTAGGTCTGTCTCACTCCTGCTAAAACCAAAAGAACTATTTAAAGAGAGTAATTCCTTTGTGACAGTTTGTTTGGTAAGAGTCCCTGCAGTTTAGCACACCTCCCATCACCATGATTCTTGCTTTAGCTGTCCCCTGCATTAAGAGCAGAGTTCAACTCCCTGTATTTAATGCCTCTGGAAAATTGTGCCTCCCTGTACTATTGCCTTTTTGCACGAAGGGTGAGATGTGCAAAGAGGGACTTAGGCACCTAATATTATGGATTCCAAACATCAGGAATAGGATTTACACAAGCCAGCAAGGCTGCCTCAGAAACACTGAGGTGTGGTTTAATCTCCACCTGTCAAAGCAACCTAGGTGGTGCTGCTGTCCCCTGACTTCCACACAATAGCTCAGTGGTTAGAACACTAAAGATGGGGGGGAGACCTGGCTTCAGGTCCCCAAACCAGTGTGTCTGTCTAGTGTATTCTGACCTTCAGTATCTCCCACTGAAGTTGTTCCTCTTAAGTGGCTTTGCCAGTGCAGAGTGGTGAAAATTTAGAATTCTGCAAGGTGAAGGAACAAGGGTTGTTAAGTTCTAAATGCCTAATGTAGCTGTGAGGGCTGGATCCACTACAGGAGTCATTCAGTAAGAAACAGGACCACTGCAACAAGAATGTAGTAAAATTGTGTTGCCTGTCTCACAGGTTTGTTTACTAAGTAACTGTCAATGTGTCACTTCTTGTTTAATCTCAACCATGGTGACTTTCCTTGGGTAAATGTCTCACTAGGTCATAGAATTTAACTACAGCACAAAGCCATGCTGAAAATTAAAGCCAGTGAGCTTCTGCTGTGGCCCACAGGGAGACTATCATCGTTGGTTCTCAAATACCCATCTTATTTTTGCTCCTCCAATCAGTGCACACCATGGTGTATCCAGAAAACGACAGCCAATGTTTTTTTGCTGAGCCTGCTTGGTCTTTAAGAACTAGTAAGGGAATGTGTATAGCACTGGGCCAAAAGCTACTTCTTGGCTGAAATCTCAGCTGATGGGTGGGGTTTTTTTCCCCTAATTTTAACATCCAACATGGAGCAAACATTGTGGCCTCTGACACATTTTTAAAATATGCCTAAGCATGAAGAAATATCTACCTGCCTTATTACACTGCACATAGAAGAATTTAAAGTATGGCCATTAGTTACCTAGAACCTGCAGGAGGACTGCAAACAAAGCCACAGTTGTTACAATAAAATGAACTACCCTGTGGCAAATAATGTGACTAACTCCCATTTCAAGCCTACAGTTGTCTTTGCATGGGTTTTCCCCCACAAAATGGGTACCTGCTTCAAAGGTGGGGTGACAAGACTAGTCCAGGTAAATGACTTGTGGTAAGGCCGACTAACCTGTTTTTCACAGCTCTGCCCATCATCAACTAGGAAGTGAGCCTGCCAGCAAAGAGGCAGAGGTAAGTACAAAAACAAACATTCATGCTGTTCGGTGTCCCTCACCTGAGACACAACTCTGTCTATAGTTGTGTTGTCTGGCCCTGGGGAAACAGGTTAAAACAAATTGTGCCTTTTCTCCACAGCCTTGGGAGAGAACTGGTTACCTCAATGCTACCCCATCCCCACCTTTTGTAAAAAAGGTACCACACCAGGACTTTGTAGGAAATATTACAGTTACTTAAGACCTATCATCACGCGCTAACAAAAAAAAAATCTTCTGCTGGAGGAGTGACTGAATTTCAGGGCTGAGCGAAGCATTGAAACAGCATAAGAAAATTGTAAAGGTAATATCTCTGATGCAGTTTAAATAGACACTCCTATTCGTTCAAGAAGTGCTATTAATTTTAGTGACCATAAAGGCATATCTTCCAGCATGCTATCTCCCTAACTCTGAATAACCAGCAGCACTTGAGTATTTATCTCCTATATGCGGGTACTCTGAAATGGCTTCACAGAATTGAGGGTCAAAGGTAAACATGCAGATATTTCACATCCTGTTGTAATAACTGTTCCTATGCAGATTTTTAATCCATTGAGAGAGAAAAGTGTCAGTCAGTGTAGATATGCCATTTGTTTAAATGCTATAAACTGGTGTTCTGGGGAGGGAAATCACTCCTCAGTGATTTAGCTAAAAACAAAAATTATTGCATTTACACAGTACAAAATACTACAAGCTAAAGAATCCTCCAGAAGTTTTTACAATTAAAATATACATGCTTTACTTTATTATATAACACTGATACACCAGCTGTGATCTACTCATTGTTTTGAGGGAAAAAGGATTATATTACAACTAGAAAGCACAAATCATATTTAAAACTTGTGGTATATTGACAGTCTATTATAGAAAAATCTACACAAGTGCTTCAATGAGAAAATATATACAGTCACAAACCTAGTCACTTACAGATCTGTATTTGATTTTGGCTTTTAGAATGTAAAAGTAAATAAGTGCAAGTAGGTACAGGTATTCAAAATATATCACTCTGGAATTCCCCCTCATACAAAAATAAACTTACACCTGTTTCGGGCTTTAGGATGAGATATTAACATAAAATAGCTATAGGAAACAATACAATCGTTCATGTTTTGGTTTAGCTAATCTGTACTCCTCCTTTCAGAGTTTAACAAACAATACAAAAACCACAGGAGCCAGAGAAGATTCCTCACTTAAAAGCATTACATATTGAACTGCATTCTGGGGGAACTTCATAATGGAAATTTTAAACACTTTCTCCAGTGGGTGAAAGAATAAACTGAAAACCATGGACCCCTTTTAATACATTCTGCCTCACATAAATAGTTAACACTTTTTTCCCTCAGAAATGAAATGCAAACGTTCTTTATTAACTGAAAAAAATGTTGCATAGCATTGAGATTTCACTGAAGGTTGTGCTTCTGGAAGTCACCAGCATCTTCAGGTCTTTTCCTAAAGAATGAGCAATTGCTTCAGCTGAGAGACACAATGCTGATGTTAGCATGCATCAGGTTGCTTCTTTAACCTTCCCGCAGCACAAGGTATTAATTAGCACACATACAAGATAGATTTGTTTTGTAAAGGTGCTATTGAATATACTGTAGTTTTAAGACCAAAATGTATTGCATTAATTTAACCTGTATACTCAGCAAGGCCTTCTAGAAAGTTAGCCTGATCCAGTCTATATTTGCATGTATGACTCTCTACCTGTATATGAAAGTCTACTTTCTACCCTGACTTATGGGCTGGCACCTCGCCTATTATGGTTTAATGCAGTACTACTTAAGATAAGGGCTTAATTTTACACAGGTGATCCAAAATCTCAGAACATCTCCTTTCGTTTCTCCTCAAAGTCTAGTTCATATTATACCCTAACAGGTCACACAGGAAAGGCTATTTAGCAATAAACTGCCAAGTTTTTGCTACTGTTATCAATCTTTAAGTGAAGGCAAAGATTAACAGGACTAGTGAAAGTTAAAGGAACATAAGCTTAAATGGTGCCTCAAGAAGAGGAAAACCTCAACATGGAGTCATATGTGAATATTAGGAAAAAAACATTACATTAACCTCGCCTTGCCAATGTGCAAAATTGAGTTGTTTGGGAGTCAGTGTCTAACACGAAGACGTAGAGTGGACTTGCTGAGTAACATTCCAGTGGCATGTGACTTCAGTAGTTCCTTCTCTCAAACACAGTGTTCATAACACACTGAGGGCCATATTTCCAGGATCTTTGTAGTGGTTTTACTCACAATATTTCAATGTCCCATTTCTGTGAGAATTCACTCTCCAGGGGATGATTGACAATTACGTAGTTCTTGTCATAATAATTTCCTCCTAAAAATAGAAGTTCATTAAAGCAAGGTAAATGCAGCATACTTACAAACAAACCAGACTGACTCTTGTTCAATGGAGTATATATATTGTACATTGAAAATTGTGTCTATAAAACAGAAGTCTGAGTAACTTTGCAACGAGTTTTTTCTAAGTGAATCTCATGTTAAAGATGGACTTTTTCCTAGAGCAACCAAAAGTTGCATGAGGTTTTGGAGGGCGGCAGGGGTTTTGGAGGTGGAGAGTGGGTTATTGTCACTGGGAGTACAGCATTGACTCTTCATGTCTTTGGGTGTTAATTTATTCAGCTGTAAAATGGCTACAGTGCCTGTCACTCTGTCCAATGTCATAGAGGTGCTGTGTCTTAATGAAATGTTCATAAAGAACAGGAGCTCTCCACCTTCCACTCCCTCTATCTACTCTTGAGGGTTCTCAGCTTCTTTCTACTTTAAACACCACTACTTGTCAACTCCACCCTGTGTCTCTTCTACTCACTCTCTCCAAGTCTGCAAACTCAATATTCACTTGACCCCTCTTCCCCACACTTCTTTCCATCTCCCTCCACCACAGTCAAATTTGAGTGCTTTGAATTTCCCCGCTCTACTCAGAGCCTTTGAATGGAGAGGTTAATAGCATTCAAAAGTTACACACAACCTCTTCTCTGCTGCCTTTATACTCCTGGTCCCTCCTGGAGATCTTTGTCCTGGGTCTTCTGTGATTGTGCCCTTTTTCTCCTCACCTTGCTGACTGTACCTTATGTCCTTCCCTGGAGACACAGGTCACTAAAATACTGATCATAGAAATGAGAGGTGGGAGAGATCTAACACGTCAGCAGGCTTATCCTGTACAGCATTGTACTTCACAGTACATTTTCTGGTTCTTAAAACTAGACCCAATAAACAGTGTCAATCAAAGGGTTTGCTACCGCTTCCCTTTGGAAATCACTAGAGAGCCTAATATTTCCCCCTGCATATTCATCCTAAATCTCACTCCCTTCATCCCATTGCTAACTCTGTTTCCTTGTATTGTCTTCCCTGAACTCTCTCCAGCTTGTCAATAGATTTCTTGCATTATAGCACTCAGAACAAACATTAAGATTTCAGCTGCCAGTTTCATCCATATTGGCCAAATAAGAGTTGCATAATTGCCAGAGAGATAGCTCTCAGTTTTATTATTTCCCTCAGAAGGATTTTTAGTTTCAAGTGTACCTCTGTGCTCAGGAAGAGCCTTTTTGCCAGGGTGAAGAATTAAGGGACTGTAGAACTGAACACTGGCTCTCAGCCATTCCCTTAAATGCATTTCTGCTCCTTGTAACTGGCAAATCCAGAGCTCCAGCTACAACTATCAGCGTAGTTTACAGATGTAGAATGCCACAATCCTGAGCCAGGGTTTGCCTTTCACTGTCTGACTCCAGGTAGCATAGACGACGACTGTGGTAGCACTATTGTGCATTTTGCATTAACAGGTCACAAACTGCAAATACCAAAGAGTTAAATGCTCCTAGGGACCTGCTATTTATAACTGCATTTTAAATGTCTTTTCAGACACCCAGAGAATATAGTATTCAACAACTCTATTACTCCTGTACCAACCTGATCACTTCAATATTAGATCCTGCATTAAATAAAGCAGTACAGGTTTAAACAATTTCAACAATGTATCCTGCTAAATAGACACTGCTTTTTAAAATGTCTGATTTCATATTTTAAAACCTGTCATCTATGTTGCTAATAAGGAAAATTTTGTATTTAATGATTTAGGATCAAGCTACGCACAACAAAATTAATGATTAATTAAAATTAAAACATAGGAGCCCGAATTGTAACGCCTGTGGGCTGGGAACTCTTTTTTGGTGCTGATATATTTTTCATTGAGTCCGTAAGTTCTAGTTGCAAGAATCAAGAAGATTTAATCATTAACAGCAGCGTCAATAAACTTTTAAATAAAGTGAACTATATTTTCAAAACAAAGGTGGTCCTGGACATTTTCTCTCCCATTTACCATTATGCAAACCATTTCCTGAATTTGTGACTGTATAACACCCCTCGGGTAGCTACAGCAATTGGCTACATGGAAAAGGATTAATGTATTTAAAGCATCTCAACAGCTGGAAATGAAGAGGAGACAGTACTATCAGATCAGCTTGCTCTCTGCTCACCACAGTTAGAGAATCACTGTACCATTATATGCTCCCAGGGCTACCACACTATTGGCAGGTCTTGAGAAATTCTGCTTCCTAAACAGCAATGCTCCCTTTTAGCTGCACTTCCTGCAACACAGTTCTGCCCAGCAAGAATTAGATGTAGAGCCCAGGTGGCCTATGTGCCAACCACTATCCTGAAAATTTTAAGAGCAAATAATCTGCCCTCCCGAGTGGTTGTGTAGCTGATTTACACTGTACTCCTGCTGTCACTAAAAGTACATGGTAATAAGAGCTGGCTCTTTATTACAGTAGCTGAAAGTGAGGCTCTACCACAGCATACTGGAAAGATTCAGTATGAAGAAGCCACTGGATACTAATCTGGTTTTACACAGGGCAATGTATATAGATTGGTATTTTACAGTTTTTGGCAGTTTTTCATTGTACCAAAACAGGGTTATGGTAAAGAGGGGGTGGGAGTTTTGTTAGGACATAAAATTGCATTTTCATCTTGTACAAATGCTAGTTCCAGACACTGTCTTTCTGCACTCCCTAAAGGAAAACTGATAAGTGGCTGGTCAAACAGCTGGGATCAGCTACAAGGAGCAATGAAGGAAAAAAAAAATAAAGTCTCTTTTGCTAACGTCATCTGCAATGTAGTGTTCAAAATGTTCCCCTTAGTAAATGTTAGTTGTGAAGTGGAAACTGGTGAAAGTTACCAAGATTTAGGGAGTTATGGATGAGCATGACTCTGCTTTTCTCAGTCTCACACACTAAAAGTGATTGGCAAAAATACATACTTTATTCTGTTGGGTGAGGTGACAAATGTTCCAATCCATAACTGACTGTTTAATATTGTGCAAGCTGGTTGAGGGTACAGACAACTGGAACAGCCCAACCAGCCACAACTGCCTACAGCAAAAACATAATAACAGATGAGCTTTTTAGTACCTTTGACATCAAGAACCAGTTGATCACTGAGGTACGAACTGATGGTTCCATCGTTATTGCGCCTCCACTTCTGCCTAGCCTTTCCATGTTCTGGCCACAGTGCAACTTTAGCTCCAGGTAGGTCTCTGCCACTGACAATATCAAGACATGCAGCAATAGCCTAAGAGATTTGGAGAAAAAAAAAAATCTGGTCATTGCAACCGACACCTCAAAATAAGAGTGTTGTAATTAGTACTGGAGCCCACCACTAAGCTCTGAGCAGATTACATTCATCACACTTACAACTAATAGCTTGTTCACTGGTTAGACTAGCAGACATTATTCCTGACATCTCTAATCACGGTTTTATTTTACTTAAGTAGAACTTTCAGGCAGGCTTTATGCAAGAAAAAGAAAACCATCAGCAATTCTTTACTCCTTCCTTTGCAGGTCACTTGAAGGCTTTATTGGGTACACATACAGTCAGCAGAAGCAAACTTTCCAACCCAGGTCAAAAGAGTTGGGGCTTGTGCTAACTCTCTAAAAATAGCTGTGCAGCCAGCACTTAGAAGTTGTGGCTTGGGTTGGAGCTCAGGCTCTGAAGTCTTGGAGGGATGGCTCAGTGGTTTGAGCATTGGTCTACTAAACCCAGGATTGTGAGTTCAGCCCTTGAGGGGGCCACTTAGGGATGTGGGACAAAACCAGTACTTGGTCCTGCTAGTGAAGGCAGGAGGCTGGACTCAATGCCCCTTTGGCGTCCCTTCCAGTTCTAGGAGATAGGTATATCTCCCTTATTAAAATTAAAAACAACAGGAGTGGGCTTCACAGCCCAAGCCACAGCTTCAATACACTGTCTACAAAGCTATTTTTAGAGTGCCAGCGCGAGCCCCGCTACCTCCAGTCCGTCAATCTGAGCAGCTCACTGCTGTGGCCTATGTAGACATACCCATTGTGATCGTCCCTTATGCAGACTGGAGAGACAGTGCAAGGCCTTCACAATGTGCACGCTGCCAGGGTGGATTAATTTTAATCATGATTTAAATTAGCAAGCAGGAAACCTTGATTTAAACAATTTTAATCATGTTTCGATTTGTATTTTAGTTATTTCCCTAAACAAAGATTCATTCTCATTGGGTTGATAAAACACGGATTTGAAGTTAAATATAGCCTTGACACTAAATTTGGTGCTTCTTTTTGCTAACCAGGAGTATGCTGTATACCAGTGGTCACCAACTGGTCGATTGCGATCTCTGGTGGTGTAGCAGGGCTGCCGCTAAGGCAGGCTCCCTGTTGCCCCACGCCACTCCCAGAAGCGGCCAGCGCAGCCCCGGGGTGGCAGGGGTCTCCCTGCCTGCAAGCACTGCCCCTGCAGCTCCCATTGGCCAGCACCCTAAACCCTCTTCTGCACCCAAACTCCCTCCCAGAGCCCACACCCCCAACACTCTGCCCCAGCCAAGAGCCCCCTCCCACACTACAAACCTCTCGACCCCAGCCCAGAGCCCAAACCCCCTCCCAACCCCCAAACCCCTACCAGCCCAGTGAAAGGGTGGGGGGAGAGCTAGTGATTGGGCAGGGGGGAGATGGAGTGATCGAGGCAGGGCTTTGGGAAGGGGCAGGGCCTCGATAGATCCTGGGTTGCCCTTAAATTCAAAAAGTGCTCTTGGGCGTAAAAATGTTGAAGACCAACTGCACTATAAACACATTTTTGTAGTTTAATTTGCATTCACTCAGTTTCTTAATTTTTATGTTTTTTTCATTATGTTAGGAAACGGTGAATGATATATTTGAGGATTTTTTTTGTTTTTGTTTTTTATGTGATTTGTGTCAAGCACTATTTGTATGGAAATTCAAATTAAATCAAAAGTGCATAAAAGACAGCATTTGATTTTTTTAACTAAATAAAACTATCTTAAATGTGCTGGACACATGGAAAAAGAAAGTTTATCAAAACATGTTTTGCATTTAAAACAAAACAATTTATTAAACAGAGGAAGTATTATCTGTAGTTAGTGAACTGAACAGATTGTCCTTCGAGATTTTAGAACCAGATGATCTCATCTTCTCACACTTTTGAAGAGGAAAACAAACTTTTCTGCTTTTTCAATTTCCAATTGGTTTAACTTTGAATGAACTAGTCCCTGAACTGAACTACCTGAATAAGCCAATATGGAAAAGAAAAATTCTTTGCACCTGCAGAAGAGGCTACAACTGTCAAAAGCTGGTTTAGCACTTCAACAAACTGTAGTTCCAGGTGCTCAGCCAGTGACTTCCAGCAGTTCAGTGGTTTGACTTTCTTAAACTTGTCAGCAAATATGTATTGATGAATATTGTATATTTTATTTAAATTATATTAATAGATTAAGTTGAGCCCTTAACATAGGTTGACAATTTTAAAAAACAGACCTGTATTTAATTTAAACCAAAAAAAATTTAAATTTTTTAAAATCATTGGTTTTTATCCACTCCGGGAGCAGAGGGAGGAGTACTCCTCTTGCACATGTGTTGGACTTTGGTCTCCCCAAGGTAGAATTCATCCAAAAGCACTGCCTGGGGACCGGAGACTCTGCACTGTGCCCCACTCAGGGTTGTGTCTAAACAGCACAACTACGCATCAAAACTGCAGTTTTTCCTCCTTCAGCTCAATTTATATAATTATCACTGTATGGATTAATACAATTTATATAATTTTTACTGAGACGATACTGCCAGCATATTACTATTACACAAGCAAAGCAAAATGAGGAATGATCGTGCCTAGTGGTTATGGCGCTAGCCTGGGACTTTGGAAACCCAGGTTCAAGTTCCATTCCCTGCTCCACCACAGACTTCCTGTGTGACCCTGGGAAAGTTACTTTGTCTTCTTGTGCTTCTGTTCCCATCTGTGAAATGCGGATAATAGCACTTCCCTACCTAATGGGGTTGTTGTGAGGAGAAGCACATTAAAGATTATGAAGTGCTCAGATATTATGGAAGTGGAGGGGGGGCCATTAATAAGTACCTAACAGATAGAAAGCAAAACAGAACGGGGAAACAGAATGTCATAACATGTCCAGGGGTTCGTTTTCATCTCAATGCACAGAGGTTTACACAAGAAGTGACTATATCACGTATTGACATGTTCAGAGCAAGCGCGCCTTAACACACGCTGGAAAGTTAAAGAAGTTCATTTAAAAGCTATACAGGGTTAAAAGGCTTTTGGGTTGTTTTTTTAAATCAACGTTTTTCACTTACGTAACAACCAAAGCGCTCGCACAGTGCTTTATATAGATGACTTGGTTCCTGCCAGGAGGAATTTCTGTCTAATTTAGACACCGATAACACGAAGAAGTAAGATGTAAGGCTCAGGCATGGGAGCAGCAGAGATGCTTGATCTAGGGGTGCTGGCTTGAAGTGGTTTCCATTAGGTACAGGGTTACAGTTTGGTTCAATGGCTCTCAGCACCCCCACTATATAAATTGCTCCAGCAGCCCAGGGAGCAGACAGTGAAGAGAATCAGCGATAGAAGGAAGTGCGGTTTAAGGAGAGCTCTGATGGAAGAAAGGCGCATGAAGAGAGGAAGGCTATTATAAGGATGCAGGAGGGGACCATGGAAAATGACTCACAGTCAAGACAAAAGGAGAGTGGGTTTATATATTGCACGTCCAACATTCAGAAACTCACCTTGGATTTGAAGAGTCCATGACAGTAGTGCCAGATCTGGGTATTCTTGCCATTGTATAGAGAAACACACACTGAAGTAGCTCTCGCATCTGATAGGTTTCCAGTGACCGTCAAGTATTTATCCTGGGCTCGGTTCTTTATTCTGAAGTAAACTGCCGGCTGATAGTTAGAAAAGCACCATTATACTGTATATGTTGTATAAGCAGGTGTGAGCAAAGCTCCCACCAGCTCCTGCATAGCTAGCATTCTTACAGCAGTTTTCCCCAATTTATATTCCATTCCAACATGTCTTTTACATATTCAGATGTGAAGTGGGTTTGGGGAATGGAGGAACATGCTATAAAAATTGTTGCAAGAGATGAGGTATGGCAGGTGGATGGCCACAAGCAACAATGGTGGGGACAGCTTCTAATTTACAGCCATTCATGTTACACTTTTTTGTTCATGAACACACACTAAAAAGGGCACTGAACAGGTACCACCAATGACAGAGCTCATTACAGCGGAAGTCTGCAATGCTATTCCTGAGAGGTTTTAGCTTAAGAAACAGTTCCTCCATGACATACCTCAGGGCCACTGAAACAGCACCAGTATAGTGCATTGTGAGTTAGAGGGATCTTTATTGAAAAAAGGAGGTTCAAAGCTGCTGACAAAATTCCTCCTTGAATTTTTTTAAACTGAAATCTAAACATCACGCTCATTAAAATCCTGCCCTGAAAAGCCCACCCCAAAACATTTGCAACTATGTGCACAATTATCCCCACCATTAGAGAGAATCTTCATTATAAAGTCATTAACGGAATCATTTTTGTCCATCCATTAAGTATTAGTCACTTCTGACATGTTCACTCTCTTTTTGCTAGTTATTAAGTTGAAAACTTTGATTTTGCTCTGTTGCACATCACTGAGAAGGCAGAAGAATATAAGCAAACAAGCTGCAGATTGTTTTTGCGATATTGTCCTGCTCTCCTTTGGGAGTGGATCATATCCCTACACTGAAGACACTGGCATCTAGACAAATATGAATGCCCTTTAGTGATCCAAGTAGCTTTACATGCATACATAAAAAACAGCATTTAAAAAAAATAGCAGCATCTTGTAACATTCCTTGGAGCCTCTGTGCTGGCAAGAGAATGGATGTGGCAGATTTGCATGCCCAAATGCAAGTGACATGAAAGGATACTGTGATGTTTCTGAAGTGAAAGGCTGTAACTTTAACAGACAGTAAGAGTCTGGATCAGCTGTCCAACGGCAGGTCTAGGGAGCAAGCAAGGCCAGTGCCTAGAGCAAGGGTGGTCAAACTGGCTTGCGAGCCAGGTGCGGTTCTTTTACCATTAAGTGTGGCTCACGGAACCCCACCAGATACACACACACACACAACCATTTCCACCTACCAGCCCGGGGGAGGGGGGAGTTTTTATTAAGTTAAAAAATTCTCACCGTAGAAAAGAGCCTGGGTCACTTGCAGTTTTAAACTAAAATAATTGGTGGATTCTCTGTAACTTGAAGTCTTTAAACAAGTCTATTCCTCTCTATAAGCCTGATCCAAAGCTCACTGCAGTCAATGGAAAGGCTCTCCTTGACTTCAGTGACTTTTGATAGGGCCTAGTAGCCCACACCAGGACCCAATTTCAGAGATAATATACTGCTCCCATTGAAATCAATGGCAGAACTCTCATTAGCTTCAACTGGATCAGGATTTGGTCAGATTTCTCAGCTGATACTTATGTATTAAATAAATTATTTTAAAGGAGTGAAAAGGGGCTTATTCCCAAAACACTTTTTCCTACAGTACCTGCTTCATAGGACGAAGGGAGCCAATTACGCTCCAGCCACTGAATTCAGTCCAGTTTGAAATCTTGCTGGGTTCTAGCAGAATTTGTTTTCCTGAGAAATTTCCTCCTTCGTATGCAATCCACCTGAATAAAGATAGAAAACAAAACCCTAAGGTGCTACACTCTAAATATGGCAAAACAAAGCTACATAAATAACATTTAATATTTTTAAACCCAAAGGCTTTCCATGATAGTATTAACTGTATTTATATTACTGTGCCAGATATGTAGAGTACCTTAAGTGGATTAAGAGCTTTCTTCTATATCAAGATCTATTTTGTATTCCTTAATATTAATATGAAACCTGGAAACTACTTTAAACTTTTGACCTGGTCATATGAAGATTAAAAAAAAACCTCTGTAGATATGGATGGGCATATGCATGGGATTGCAGCATTGCACAAGCGAACTACATAACTCACTCCAGGAAGCACCGAGAAAGGCTTTGCAGCACACTACACTGCCACAAAGGTTAGTTATCAGACGGCAAAACAGGATCTCACATAACTATGTCAACATGTGAAACAAACTACAGAAGAGCCAAACAAGGTTATACCAAACTGCACTACAGAACCAAGAACAGGTATGAGAAATTTAATCCTAACTAACTTTCAGAAAGTTACAAACTGCTACAACAGGATTTTACATAGTAAAAACATCTTTTCAATCATAGTATTACTAACTGTAGTAGCATAACACATCCCTGATACCATTTATACCTGTACTAGAATACCATCTTCAAAATATACCAAGAGCAACACACAAATTGTTCCTCCACTATACACCATCCAGTCTACACACATTACAGTGTTGCTTGCAAGCTGTATCTTTGAGCATCAGCGATATTCACATCTTGGATTTGTATCTGAGGGATATTCTTTTGTGGACTGTGAATTCTCCATGCTCTTCTCATGAGCTCATCTGAGCATAAAGCACACACTATTTTTACGTTTCCTATTTTATTTGCTTGAAGTGTGATGAGAGTTCTAGTGTCCATCATTGGCTCTCTCACTTTACGTACTATGGAGAAAGTTCTTCTGATCATGCACACTTCACTCATAGGCAGTGTATGTTTGTGTATAATCCTCAAAGGGGTCCTGTCAGTCCTGACTAACATCTATTCAATAAGACTGACAACAGTTATAAATTCCTTCATTTTTATTTTACCATATTGCTGACAATTTTATTTTTTTGAAATGTTTTCGGGCAAAATCACTGCACGCTTAGAGGTAAGAGCTTCAGTCTTAGCAGTGCCCAACAGTCTCAATGTAAATACAGTGTCTATTACCAAAGCATTATTCTAGTGCATAAAAGACAGGAGAGAGGGAAAGAAGATTTTTTTGTAATAATAAAAAGACAAGTGTGGAACTGCACCTGTATTCAATAAACAAGAAAATGTGAATTGTAGCCATAAAAACACATCACTTACCCTGGGTATTCAATAGAGAACATGAGGCTACAACTCTGTGCTCATGAGGAAATCGGTGCAGTGCGATTAGTCCTGTCACTCAGGTGACACAAACCTCAGCCAAAGGAATGCACAAACAAAGGTGCAGATTCAAATAGCATTAAGAGAACACATATTTAAGCTGCTTTTTCAACCCATTGTCTTGCAAAGGACTTACGTATTTGTCACACTCAGCTGCAGAGACATAACTGTGTCTTGTTCATGGAAATAAACCTAGGAAGAGTCACTTAGACTGACCCCTGATCTACACTACAGAATTACTTTGGTATAACTACGTCGCTTGTGGGGGTGAATAATCCACACCCCCGAGCAACATAGTTACACCGACCTAAGTGCTGGGTTAGATTGTGAGATTCTCCCACTGACATAGCTACCGATTCTTGCGGAGGTGAAGTTATTAAGCTGACGGGAGAGCTTAGAGCATCTTCACCAGAAGCGCTACACTGGTGCAGCTGCAGTGGCGCAGATGCAAGTTTGTAGTGTAGATCTACTCTGAGCATTTTCTTAGCCCAACTAGCTAGGATGACTGTCTGTGACCTGGCACATCTGAAAGAGTTCTAATAGCTGATCAAAGTTTAATATGAAGATAATGTCAGCGTCAACTGTGGGTGTGTTGTCAATAAAGCTCTAATTGCTTTTATGGTTTAAAGGTCTCTGCTGCAGTTTTACTGAACTTCTAAATCACAGTAAAACTTAACTCAAAAGATAACCAAAACTGGTACCCAGCAGCCATCAGTCCTTATGGTCTCCTTCCAACCAAAGCCATTAAGGTCTATAGGCATGTCCATGCCCAGCCACACAGGGATATGGCCCCCCTCCAAGCTGCAATCCCTACCTAGCCTTCTTCCCTTGCTGCCTTCGGCCTGTGCATAACAGTAAGATCCCACCCCATATACACAAACTTGCAGTTGTCTTTAGCCTCTTTATTTACCAAAAGCTGACCTTGCCTTTTGGGACAACAGGACAAGAGAACACTAAATCTTGCTGCATGGACTCTTAGTTGAGACAAACCACCCAGAAGGAATCCCAATGAAAGCCCTACAATTGTCCAACACCTATTCCCTCAATCTTGACCCAGAGATATTGCAAGATGCTCAGAAACAGGTGAAAAACCACCAGCAGCTCAGCCAAAACTGTTATTTGGGGGGGGGGGGGCGGGAATTTCTTTCCAACCCTGAACTAGTCCTGAGGGAGAGACTCTCAGGACTTCTCCATACCTGCACTGACTCTTCCCAGATGTAGAGAGCCTATTAAGATGGCCAGCGATAGTAAGGAGTGAGAGGGAAAGTTAGTGCTCCTTACTCCCCCACCCTGTTTCTCTCTTGTATGGGCCTTGGCCTCCCACCCCAGCCAATCCTGTCAAGGTGGAGGATTTAATATCCCCCACCCCCATCCCAATGTGAGGCAGAGAAAGCCCATAAACATCCCCCTGAGCAGATTTTTAAGGGAAAGGACACTCCTCTATGCTGGCCCATGGCAAACCATGCTAACTCCAAGGAGGTAGGAATATGCACGTTCACATTTATAATGAAATGATAGCAGCTAGATGGCAAATGCACACAACACTAGCCTTTCCTCTCCAAAGGTCACAAAACTGGGTTAGGTCACAAGGAAAATTAATTTGTTATTCTCAACCTCAAATCTTGCTGCTGTTTGTCACTGGCCTCTAAGCTACCTCACAGCAAGAGCAAACAATCTGTATTTAGTAAGGGCTCTGGACTGGAATGGCAGTGATGTTGAAACCAGAGGTAAAACACACCGGCAAAGCTGTCTGAGGCAGTTTACACTCATCCACAGGTCTACAGGCACTGGTAACACCCACTTAAATCGCCCAGAAAGTTAGTTCAATCATTAACTAACTTTGCAAAAACTGGTTATGTGAAAAATAAGGCTGTGCATTTCAATGAGGCCAACCCAGTGCCACTCCCAACCATGTCATGTTACTGGAAGTGCTTCAGGCCATATGAAGACAACCCTCAAAGAGCACTCAGAGGAACACGGACATGGGCATGGCTGGATCACAGGTGGGTCGCGGAGGGTGAGGATTTCACTCATCCTTACCTTTACCTTAATTTTCCTGTAAAAAGCACTTTAATGTCCTTTGTTTGAAGTGGGCAGCAACTTTATACAAAGGCCACTATACTTAGCACTGACCACTCACACCTACTGCTAAGTCTGCTTCACACAACAGAGCCAAGAGAAGGGTGGGAACAGCCTTACGACACCAGACATTTCTATTGTTTCCATTAATCGTACAACCGTGCAGCCTAGTAAGGGATCAGCTCCCCTTGTACTACATCTTGTACAAACACAGAATAAAAAGAAGAGGGATGCTCAGCACTGATATCACAGGGGTCCCAAGTATACTGTTACTCTGTAAAAGTTACAGTTCTCTCTGGTGATTGAATGTGTGGGCTCAGCACAGGCACAGAAGTGTTATTTTTAAAATACTGCATAAAAGCATAGAAATGTACATTACACATGGTAGTGAAGGAAAAATAGAGGTCTAAATTCATTTTTTGGAATTCGCTTTAGGGGTCTATAATGGTGACGTTAAAACTGCCCAAAGGCAGCTTGGAGGCCAACCTGGTCATATGAATACGGAGAGTAAACAGGATGACGAGCTGAAGGTTAACTTAAAAAATAAAAAAAGGAAGATATTTGTTGTATACTCAATGGCTGCTAAGAATCGTAGTCAGCAATCTCCAGCTCAACTTGGTGGCTATATGGGACTCCGTGCAAAAAGGGGACTGATGGAGGCTTTTGAATCTAGGCCACAAAGCATAGCCAGGATAGTGGGTATCTGGAGTTTTCTGAGGGTGAGGAGAAGCGAGGGCGGTGGAGAAAGGGTCACTTCACGGATGCAAGATGCTTCTCATGGAAGTCTAAAAATGGTTTACTTTTTGCTCCTTGGTTTGTCCTGCTCAACACCTTATTGGTCACTGTTTGTTCTTTTAAGCAGCTAAAAAAGCAGATACTTGTGGCAGGAGGTTTGATTTACTGACTGGATCACATTTGTATTCTGCTCAGGTCCAGGTACAAACGAGTTCCAATGCTGCTTTCCCCCAAATGTTGGGAAACTCCAGTGTTACTTGTCACACACAGCCAAAACAAATATAGCAAAAACTCATCATATAGGAAGGCAATTGGAAGGAGAACACAAATTCAGTCTCAGAAATATTTCTACCATACTTACAATCCGCTTCTCACCCATACGGACTGGGTGTAAAAGTGAAGGTCCTTGTTTAGAACAGAACTGACAGCTTCTTTGAAGTGCAACTCTCTGCCCTCGCAACATTGCAGTGCAAACACACTGATGGAAGGCTCAGCAAAATCCTATGAGAGAAGAAGCTATAGTTACTCAAAACAGCCTAACTGCACCTTGTTGGCATGCTACCTAGGACCCTCATTTGTCTATTTCAGTCTTTAACCTCTCTGTGATTCTGGTCTAATCTGAATGTGAACATTTACCAGTATTTTAGCTTTTTGATTTGGATAATAAACTTTCCTAGGAATCGATATTTGTCGAGGAAGCATGGTCAGGCAACCTATGGCACGGGTGCCGAAGGTGGCATGCAAGCTGATTTTCAGTGGCACTCACACTTCCCAGGTCTTGGCCACCAGTCTGGGGGGCTTTACATTTTAATTTAATTTTAAATGAACCTCTTCAACATTTTAAAAGCCTTATTTACTTTACATACAACAATAGTTTAGTTATATATTACAGACTTGTAGAAAGAGACCTTCTAAAAAGGTTAAAATATAATACTGACACGCGAAACCTTAAATTAGAGTGAATAAATGAAGATTCGGCACACCACTTCTGAGAGGTTGCTGACCCCTGGTCTAATGGTTTGCCACCACAGTGTAGTGCCCATTGACATCAGTGGCTGTTGGTTGGACACTAATGACCAGATTTGCTAAGGTATTTAGGCTCTTGAAAATGCAGATAGGTGCCTAATGGGACTTTCAAAAGCACATAAGCAGGTCAGACCTGCAACTTCCATTGATTTCAAGTGGGAAGTTAGGTGCCTAGGCAGGTTAGGTGCTGAATATTCCTCTACCTGAATCTTTAGTCACCTAAATACTGTTGAAAATCTGTCCCTAAATATTGAACAAAGAAATACACTGCAAAACTGTGGATTTTTTTAATCAAGAATTTGAATTTTCCCTTCAAACGATCCAGAAAAAAAAATCAAGTAATTAGGAATCACTTAAATTCAAATCTTTTCATCTAATGTTATTTTTAACTTATTTTGGTAACAAGTCTTTTGGCACTATTGACTGTAGATAAAGATCATAACCATTATTTGAAAATGAGGTACAAGGATGAAATCTGTAGAGCATACATAGTACTACTTCACAAATAAGGAAGCTATATCTTCACTGCAAAGGAGACACGTTTTTGCACCGAGTTAGGTAACTCAATGCAAAATCCTAGTGGAGACCAGGGACTTTAGAATTTTTAGTTTGATGTAGCTAGTCAAGGAAAACTCTAGGTAGGGGTATAGAGTTGACCTCACTAGCTACATCTAGGTAAAAATTACCGGTGCCTTCATCAGGATATACATAGAGATTGTTTTCTTGAAGCAAAAACACACACTTTTTCCCCCTCAGTGAAGACATGGCCTAAGAGTTGGAAGATGCACAAACCAAAACACAAAAATCTAACATTAATGTTTACGCCCATGCAGTCATTATGAGGATATAAATTTCATGAACCAAGGAGGTACAGTTATAAAGAGTTTCTAGTGACATGTATTTCACAAAGATTTCGATTGTGATTCAGGCCTTATGAATTTACTGTCACTGGCTCACTGCCCTTGGTATGTGACTGCTTGTTACACCTCCAGGAAACTGCTTTCCTCTGCTAACTAGTACCGTGTAGCACATGATGAGAGAAAAGTTTGCCAAGCATGTTGAAAATGAGGAGAATCTCTGTTACCCATCCTGAGATAACTTCGAAAGAGCTTTCAACTTGAACACTCCAAAACACAAAATGAGATTCAAAGACATAACGTCCCTATTATGAAATGTCATTCATCTTCCTTTGCTGCCCTCCACCCCTCTGAAGAGGCAGGACAATTTATGCGGCTGGGAGTGGGGTGGGGGTAGGGGGAGGAGGAATGTGCTTGATTTCAATATTTCCATTAATTTTAATTTTAGGGCTAATGAAAGTGAAAGTGAAACGCATAGCAATAGACAGAACACAGGCAGCTGCTGCTGAGGTTTCTCCATCTAGCCACAAAGTCTGCAACAATCTTATTTTCTCAATTCCAAGTCTTTACCTGAAGAGAGACTGACAGCCATGCTAAACTCTGTCTGTCTAGATGAAGAACTCACAAGAACAAAAAGGTGTTTTTAAAAAAGGAATTAACATCACCTGAAACACCATTTAGCACTTAGTATAGATACCGTTTAATACACCAGCATGAGCTAACATGATCAGCTAATATGATTTAAAAAATATTTTTGCTATATTCCTAGCTGTGCCTCCAATTTGAAAAAAATATTTTATTGCATCTGAGGCTTATGGAGTTCACAGAATGAACAACTAGCCTGTGGAACTCATTGCCCCAAGACAACACTGAGGCCAACAGCTTGGCAAGATTGAAAGAGTTACAATATTAAAAAACTAAATGTATGGAAGGGATATGAAATCGTGCTTCAGGGCATAAGTCAACCTTTAACTAATGGGGACTGGGAAGAAATTTGTCCTGTGGGCAAGTTATTCCACAACTCCTCATATTAGGGTTTTCTTTGAACTTTCTTCTGAAGTATCTGGTACCAGCCAATCAGAGCCAGGATACTGGACTAGATGGCCCACTGATCTGATCTAGCATGATCATGTCTGTGTTAAGAGTTAAGGCAGGAAACTTGCTTGACAGTTGTTGGGAGCCAAAAGGGCTCTAACCCTCAAACAACTTTAGTAAAGTTATTCAAACTTGGCTGGCCTAAGAAAGCTCACCAGATATTTTGCAGTCCCAATCTACAAGTTTACACTGTGCATTCATTGAAGTTATTTATTAGCATTTATTAGATGGAGAGCCATAGAAGAAAGCAAGATTCAATACCTTTCTTGTGAAACTCTAACACGGAATCAACCAATCTTGTTACAAAAATAAAGAGCAAAGAGGAAAAAATTGCTGTCTTAAACAATGTGGCTCAATATTCTACAGCCATGTAAAGTGCAATGATTTGATTACATGCTTTACATCATTACATGCCAACGGCTGGCAGCAGCAATTCAGCCACGCTTTTTTCTCCGATTTTGTTTTTATAGCTCCCATGGAAACTACTATAACAGATTAAAGTAGCTAGGTCTTGAGAGTAAGCTACCAAACTAACAAAAGAAAAATCCAGTGCACCACCCAACTTTGTGAAATGCTGAGATGCATTTACATACCTGCGGGTCTACTCCTGCCAGCTTTACTCATGCTGAGAAATACCTTACCTACTGAGTAATAGTAATACCCAGCTTCTATATTGTGTCATCATCCCTAGATCACAGAGTGCTTTACAAAGGAAGGTGAATATCATTACCTCGGGTTTACAAATTAGGACGCAAAGTGACTCACCCAGTGTAACACAAGTCGGTAGCAAAGTAAGGAACAGAATTCCCTAGGTTTCCTAAGTCACAGTCCACTGAACCACGCTGTTCCCTGTGCGAGTTCAGTGACAACTTCCACAGTAAAGGAACTTTCTCCAACATGCGACAGGGTGACAGAATTGGGCCCTAAATGAAAAGTTCCTGGAATGGGCTGATACACAAGAAACCCTGCATCTCACTGCTTCTCATGCCAGCTTTAAGAGGGGTACCTGAATAGCTGTTTCACATTCCTTGCCCATACGCCTGATCCCTCAGCAGGAGGCAGCAGAATAATGTAGTTTCCATTCTCAGTGGATCCCTGGCCTTTCTGATGAGACTGCCAACAAGGGTGCTGATTATGATGGTGATTTTTTTTTTTAAATGCTGAGGACACCTCTGGACTAACACCGAACCCATTTCACAGGAGAGGCCATTAATGAAGGATAGCTATGGTAGAGTCCTGAGAGTCCAGAGGAAAGTTTGTTGCAGGGCAGCAGCACTCTGGCTGCTGAGGATTCTTTCTTGTAACGGGTCAGTTCTTACACCAAATAAATGGTGAGTTTGGGGAGTGGGAGGAGAGACCATGAACAAAAGGGGGAACGAACACCCAGAGGAAAACCTCAGTCTCCCCAATTCCCAAGAAAAAAGCCTGAACCACCTAGCTAGCTCCTCTCAAGAGAGTGTGTGCGGAGAGAGGGGAGCACTGGAGGAAAGGAGGTTGACTGTCGTTGGATAGGGTCTCCATGTGTTCTGGCTACTAAGCTGAACTCCCATTCCCTTGAGAGCTTTGCAAGCCGAGATATCCAAATTAAAGTCACCTACAATTCTCCAGGATGTGGAAATATCTGCCCCAGCCCAGCTCAGGGCTGCTCTAAAAGTTCTCTCAGGAAAATATTTTGAAACTATGTTATACGTGTAACCTTTGTAAAAAATCTTCCCTATTACAAGCATGAAGAAGTACTGAAGAATTCTTTTAAAGTGCCCTTTGTATGTAAATGAAACCACCTTGCTCATACAAAAATTAATACTGAGGAAAGCCTCATTTATGATGCAAGGAGTTAAAACACAAGGAGCGTTATATGATCTATAGCATAGTCTTGTGAGAAAGGGACGATACTTGTACATACTATTTCAGGAAGGAGTATCCACAAGTAAAGAATACCTTTGTATTTAACTCTTTAGGCTAACAGGTGCAAATACTCTGGTATTAATACATCAGATGGTGTGGGGGTGCTGCCAAACTCATTTCTCTCTCCACAGTAGCATTTCAGTTGCTGGATTAACCCACATATTACTTGCATTACCTTCAACTTCTACAACGCTAACCTCTCACACAGTTTCTCTCAACTCACTGAGCCCTATTCACACATCATCTCACCTTCATTTAGCATATCTAAACCACTCTATCAATGGAATTTTATATTTTACTAATGCAGAAAGCACATACAAAAACCTCATACTAAAAAGAAAGACAAAAACAAGATCAGCTTCCTTCAAAATGCTTTTGTTTCCATTTTCACTTTTAAGTGCCCATAGCATGAAAACCAAATTCAAAACCATCCAAACTCAACACAAAGGGACAGACCCGCAAAAGTTAAGTTGCTACATAAAATAGCTTCAAGACACCATACACACAAACACATTGCTATCATAAAATGAAAAATATAAATACATTGTCCTTTTGGAAGTGCAGATAATCTTTCATGACAAATATAATGAAAATGTTATTAATAAATTCGATTTGAGAAGGTGTCACCAAAAATATCTCTTCCTCCCACTTCACTGCAACCTCCAAAATGAAAATTAAATACATTTTTCATACGAAAGAGTCCTATCCCAATGAAGTCAACAGAAGGTTTCTCATCAACTTCAGTGGGTTTTGGACTCGGCCTAATTGCCTTCCTTGTTACGAAAACTTGTGGTAGGTTTTTCCCCCACCTCTTGTTTGCACTGAATTATCTGCTGAATAAATGAAATGCATCAGGGATCGAGTGGATACTAAATGTTTGTAGTATCACATGCATGTACTCGGGGGAGAGGTTGTGGGTGTCGGGCCCCCCAGCTGAGCTCTGGGGGTAGGGTAGGGAAAGGGCAAAGAAACAAACGGGATTATCATAGGGGTTTCTTTGACTCTCTACTCCTGGGGCAATTTTTGTATGTCTATATTGTCAGAGACATACTTGCTGACAGATATTGAGATACATTACCAAAATAATAGAAACTGGCATGATTATGTAGCGTTATTTTGACAACTAAAATTTGCAGAATTTTAAAATATTTTGTGCAGAATTTTTAATTTTTTGGTGCAGAATTCCCCCCAGGAGTATCAAGTAGTAAGTTCTCTCATTTTTATTAGTTCATGGTACTGTACAAAGTGAGCCTTGTGGGCTGCCTATTGGTTAGAGCCGATGAAAGAGTTAGGACTGTTGGGATCTATTCCTGACTCAGGAACTGACTCCCAGGGTAAACATCCTCTCTGTGTCTTGGTTTTATGTACCTGGATTATGGGTCTAAATGCCTACCACAGCATACTTTATTAAAAAAAAATCTGTACATTTCTTTGAGGTGTACAGGGGTTATTAGTCTGAATGCTGCCACTGCAACCACCCAGAGGCTTTTTAATAGTAGCTGCAATGGAGCAGTCACAACTTGTAGGAGTACTATGGTGCTGTATTTCTAAGAAATACTTTACTTTGCTGGACTGACATATTTACACTGATATCCTTCCCCACTCAAAACAGAACATTAAAAAAAAATGCACTTGCAGGAGTGGTATTTTTTACAGCAGTAGAAGTAGCTCACGGTATCACAAATTTGTATTTCAAGTAAAATCAAGACTAGTTCCTTGCTCTTGCAGGGCTCTCGTTTCCCTTCCCATGATGCTCAGTGAGCACAGGAGAGATTATCAAGCTATAAACAGGCTTGTGCCCAATGGCCTATAGATTACACTCTTATTACCTTAGACGTTCCCAGAAGGCCAGATTCCTTCAGCCCGAGTACAAAAAAAAAAAAGCAACGTCCAAAAAAGGTAAGGCCTCAATGAAACCTTTTCTTTGTGGGGGGGGGGGGGGGGGGAGAGAAAGGGAGCAAGCCAAGCAGGGAAAAAGGCTCCTGTAACCAAAAGGAACCATTCCTTCCCTTCCTCTCCTGCTCCCTGAGGGCAGGAGGGAAAATTTGATCAGTTATCAGAAGGCAGGAGATAGGAAGAGAGATTGGAATTTTTCCATTCAATTTAGGGCATTTAAAAACCATTTCAAGAACGTTTTTAGTTCTCAGACAATATATCTGCTCATCCAGTCCAGCGCTGAACAGAAATAGACATGCTCTCCTACCATGCTTGAGGATTAGAGTAGTGCAATGAGGAGGTGTTAAGACTCTGACATAATGTTTGACTTGGTGACACCACCACAAATGATACCAAGGTTTGGGAATCATGTCAGGATTCATCATGGAGGCAACATGCTTGGGCCAGCCCACATGTTGCTTGGAAAAAGAGAATACCTCCCATATATATATATATATATATGAACTTATAATAGATTTTGATCTGCTACTTCCCAGCCAATCATCATCATGATCATAATAGTGATCTTTGTTCTGAAAGACATGCTCATTCAGAGATACTAGTATGGAAACACGAACCAACCAAAGTGGAGCCAAGTTCACTTAAATTACATGAGAGAAACAGAAAAATATATTTGCCAGACTTAAATCAGGGAAATTATTTTCAAGCTTCTAATAACACACAAGTATATCTGGCAGCCCACCTTGAACAGCCATAAATTAGAACAAAGTTCAACAGATATAAAGAACTGTAGTATTCCCTAATCAAAGCCTGTTCTTCTCTCCCAGTTCAGTAGCCTATTGATATAAACAAATCATTCCCTCAGTCAGACTCCCACCACTGGACTCACACAAGTCAGAGTCTTAGAGATGATGTATTTCCAAGCTGTTCCCTGAGACTAACTCATATCACGATAGCGCGATCATTACCACACCACATCACAAAACTGTATGCCCACATCACAGCGTTGTTACGCTGAGTCCAAAAAGGCCCATGCTATGACGGAACATTGCAACATCTGATATTTTGGGACCTGCTGCACGTTTCAGGCTCATCACCAAAATGGTAGGATGACCCTGGAAATCTTGTGACAAGTAGCAACACTACAAAAACCACACACACTGTTCCAAACTGTAGGTGTGGATTGTTAAACCTGAATATATACTTAGCAAGATCACTCGGCACTGCTCATCAGTCTATCTACATGTCTCAGGAGTCTGCAACCTTCGCACCCATTGTTCTCACAGTCATCACAAACTCAACTGTATATATTTCTAATAATCAAATCCGTCACTGCTATTAACTGTCTCTTCCTAAAAACAGTGGTCCCCTCCCCCAGAGAGATACCCTCAGGGCAAGAGAACACTGTGATATCATCTGGAAGGAGGGTCCCAACTATGGGATTATTTTCCTTTGCTCCAACTCAGAGTTCTTCTTCCTCAATCCTTTCATCCTCTTCAAAAGCACAGAGGCTGTCGGACTGCGGGATGGGACTGCTCTACTGTGTCCCGGAAAGTCTCATTTATCTATCTCTCTGTCTCCCTTAGCGCCTCCCATTCAGCCAGTCTGGTCTCAAGAGCTGGTACTCGGTCTCCGAGGGTCATGAGATGCTTGCACCGAATGCATACATGGCATCTGCTCACAAGGCAGATAATCGTACATGCTGTGTTCAGTGCAAAAAACTGGGTAGGCCCCATTTTGCTGCTTGACTTCTGCCCATATTATATTTATTATTGCAGGGTTTTGTTGTTCTTTGTTTGTATGTGGTTATTTTTCTTTGGGAGGTGTTATTGGCCTAAGTTTAGAGAATGATTATTAGGTGCATCTGGCTCTCACACTCCCTCTCAAAACTCCCCTGTTCACTAAGTGCTGTGGTTGCTTCGGAGCAGGCTTTTTAAAGCCCTGTTTTCACTGAATTAGCCCCATCTCATCAAGGGATTCTAAAGTGGTTAGGGATGAAGTCCAAGGGCCAGATTCTCAGCTGGTGGAAACTAGTGTAGCTCCACTGAAGTCACTGCAGCCAGGTTCATTTACACCAGCCAAGGATCTGGTCCAAGGCCTCACTCAGTCAAATATCCTTGCCACCCTTACCCCTCCCCCCCCCATGAATTTTTTATTTAACTTGTTCATGGCTAGAAAAAAAGAATTTGACATTTTTAATAAATATCACCAGCTTGGAAACTTTTGAAACGTGGTTTTAAAAGGTTTTATCTATCGAGATGTTTTAATATTGTATACCAAATCTCCAGCAGAAATATAAACCTTTATTCTGGATGGCAAAATGTAGTAGTATTAACAAGTGACACATAATTTGATGCCCATTTAGAAAAGGCAAATCTTACACTCCTGTAAAATATTCCCCTAAAATTATGGCTAGCAAATTTAACATCATGCTAACAGCTATATGCATTGTAATGTAGCTTACAGGTTCTTCTATGCAGAGTATTTTTGTTAAGGTCTGAATTTCTGCTGAGGAAGAGACTGTAAAGGGAACCCCATAATGAGACAGAAGTACAATATTCCATTTGCATAAACCTACTCCTTACTATCTTGCTGGGATGCTCTATAAAGACCATTGAAAAAGCAAATACGAATTCAGCTCATACAAAAACAGAGTTATGTTCTGCCCAGAATGTGTGTGTGGAACTGAAAATCCACAAGCCTAAAAAACAATTTCTTCTGAGCATCACACTCTGTTCTTTAATACAATCACTGCTGTATATGACCGTAGGGCAAGAGTTCTATAATATAATTCTTTCTATAAAGCTCTTACATATTCCACAAGTTTGAAGGATTTGAGTACTGCTGTTGGACAGCCACAGGAAGTGAGGTCAGTGTAGAGGCCTTCTTCCAGCACACAATGATTATCAGCAATTTCCCCTTGGTAAAACAGGAGCCAACTGAAAGAATAAACATAATAAAAAAATTTAAATGATGCAGTCAGTTATTAACAAGTTCTCTCAAGATCAAATATTTTCTAGGGGAATGAGAAATAAAACAAGGTTTGTTTGTTTTTTAAAGCGGTACTCTAAAAAAAAGTGAAACCAAAGATTGATTCGATTTTCTGCTGCTCTTCCACGTGGTATACAAATCTCAACCTGGCCTTTAACAGGGGTTAATGGAATGCAGCTAGATTTACCCTATTGAGTCCCTGAAATTTTGAACAAAGTCATAAAGGCAGATTCAAATCACCGCAACTGTGTGATCTTCCCATAGGAAAGCAAAAAGCATTAAGTTCCCTTCCATCAGAAAGACGAGAGTTATCAAAGCAGGTTGCAAGACAGTAGGTATAGGACGATATGGAGTGTGATGGTAATGCACTGGACACATTTGATTATTTGAAATTTAATGAAGGTCAAAAAGTGCTCTCTAACTACTTTAAATGGTGGTGGGTAAAACAACACACTTACCATCCCCGTAGAACCTTAAAAGAACATGGTATGAATGATGTAAAATCAGAAACTTCTGCTGTGAAATCTACACATGCTCCTTGGAAATGTGTGTTACTGAAAGCTTTGAGCTACAAGAACAACAACAATAAAAATATGATGACTAGAAGGAAAATGTACTCAATATCATCACTATAAGTAGAGCAAGCTGCAGGCACAGGGAAATATCAATGCATTTTACAGAAGTACTAATGCAAATCTAATGGACTCCCAAGAGAAGAAATGTCTTAAATTTCTACAGCGCCTTTTCTCTTAAAAGGTCCCAAAGCATTTTATGAGCTATGGGCAGTCCTTAACTGAGGCAGATCTCCTATTGATATCAATGGCAGTGGTAGCAAGTATATATTCATTTTATGGTAACAGGAGTGTTTCCAGAGAAAGCACAATGATAGGACTGACAAATCTGGCCTTATACACACAGCACCACTCATATGCAGCCAGATTTTGGGTACAGGTCAGCAACCAATTGAAGCACAACAAGAAGGGGAAAGGAAATACTGGTAAAAAGATACTAAGGGAGTACATTAAAAAAAAGTGCCCTGGAATTAAAAAAGCCTGCAAGAGAATTTCTGGTAGGACTCGCTGTGTCAGGAGTGTTTGAATTCCAACCCAACAAGTTTGCACACACAGATATCCTTAGCAAAGAGTTATGGAGCCATTTAGAACTACATCCTGCCCAGGAAGTGTGTGTTGATCTCTCCATCAACAGGGAGTTCTGCTTTAAAAGAAGTTAAAAACAAAATCTATAGCAGAATACAGCCCATGGTCTACAATGGGGGAAGAAGCTAAGAATTCTGTGCCCCTAAGGTACTATTTGTTCCTGGATAACGGGTCACTTTAGGTGGCCACTGATGTGCTGAAATCTATTGAGCAAGAGCAATACAACTAAAAATTAAGGAAAAAGGATGAAGAAAATCTGGTTTGCATTTCTACCATTGTTTTTGACAAGAGGGTTCAGATGTCATTTAGTCATGTACTTTATTCCCTTAATCCATTGCAGGATGTATTTTCTAATGCTATGCCTAATCTCCTGGTAAATGAATGACACAATGGCTTCTGCAATTAGAACCTTGACCCCATGATACGCAGCGCGCCATTTTGCAAGGCTCTGAGCTCTCAAGTACCACTGCAATCAGTGGGAGCTGAAGGCACCTTGTAGGATCAGGCAGTATACTTTTCCAGCTACTACTGTAGGCCTCAGTAATATGAAGCTGAAGAGAGAATTTGTTAGGGACCCAAAAATTCATTAGAAAAGTACTGCTCGGAGTGTCTTATTGATACTGAATGGCTTGAATACATACAAATAGGCAAATAGTGGATTATTTGTTGTGCAGCGCCATTCAAAATCGGACATTTACCATCTGAATTAGTTGAATTTACCATGGCATTTCCCATTTTAAGATTAGGGAATCCTTGGTAAACACTGACCATTGATTTTTAATGGAACTCATCATACGTGTGAAATCTGATGGCTACTCTAAAAACGTCATTTGTTTCCAGAGTGCTAGTGCCATTTCATAATACACTTGAATCACATATTCCAAAAGGACACTCAGTCTTCTGATATATCCAAATTGTTTTGTCGGTTGCCTTTAGGAATGCCTTAATTAAGACAGGGTGCAATGGATGGTACACTCTATCAGGTGATGTGACCAACTTTTATCAGGTGTTATGAAAATTGCCTGGTACTTCGAAGACGAGGGAAGCTCCTTATTTCTTATTTTATAACTGACTTCTGGTGCCACAAAACCACTTGTTTAGTTTCCTCTATAAGGGAGAATTTCACTCCAGTACACAGGCTCTAAGCAGGGGCCTTTATACCACTTCACCCTCCAAGAGATACGTGGAGCAGAGAGCCCTGCATGGCCACTCTGTCCTGAGGCGAATTTCACACTAAAATTTGACACAGCATTCTGTAACACAGAAGAAAAATGTTGTTGCTAGTGCTCCTCCCTCACTCATGCTCCAAAGTGGCCCCTCTCCCTGCCAAAAAAAAAGAAATCCAATCTACAGAGACTGAGAAAGCCAAAACCACATATTAGAAAATGGTTTTATGGAAAAAGTCTTTTTTTTTTGTTTAAAGAAACTAATATATTTCTTGTTACAAAGAACAAGAAGGGCTTAATCTTGCCCTTATGAGACACACAACTGTGAATTGAAAAAGACAAGCCAGCTACATGGGCTGGATACATTTGGAACTGAATTACTGAGCTTAACATTGATATTTAGGCTACACTTACATTGTGCTTTTCATCCATAGATCTCAAAACACTTTACAGAGGAAGGTAACTATCATTTTCTCCATTTTTACCAATGCAGAAAACTGAAGCACAAAGATGGAGCAATTTGGCCATGGTCAAACAGCAGCTCAGTGAGAGTCAGGAACAGAACTCAGGTCTCCAGGTTCCTAGTTTAGTGCCTGACACTTCCTCCTTACAGCCTGTGCCCCAGGCTATGTGACAGCTTTAGAAAAACTGTTACAGGGAAGGTTATGCAATGTATATTTTAAATAATAAACTGAGAAAAATGTTTTCCCAAAATAAATAGAAAGAAAACAGTTTGAATGGAGAGATTTGATGGTTCTGACTTCAGAACAATTAGAGAAGAAATTGATCCACTAGTGATACCACTGCATTTGTACAGTCTGACCACAAATGCAGCTAGTTATAACTTAAAATATATTAAATCTGATGTGACAGATTTAAAAGAGCCTTTTAGCTCCATGAAGCTCCATTCCTAAAAACTCAACAGGCAGTAAGTGGAAAGATACACAGTGCAAAGTTACCATAAATAATTATAGGGGTCTGCTAAAGTATTTGAGCAAGCCCACTGCCATAGGCAGATTAATGAAAGGTGCTTAGTTTTCCTTGGGAGAGTGAAGGAAAAAATATTGTTTTTTTTTAATGAATACAGCTATTGTATTTTAAACCTGGAGACTTTAGTCTTACTTGGAACATGCATGTAGTTTATGAAGGAGCCTGGCAAAGATGAAAAGACCAAGACCACTTATTGCAAGATTTCAAAATAGAATACTTAAGGTCAGCTGAAAGCAACAGCAAGTGACAAGGTTTCTCTCTTACAGAAAGACAGTAGGATTTCCTTATTTTAGTATCTATGCCTATAATAGATAGGAAAAAATATGGAGAGCTATATTCCTACTTTGAGAATTCAGACTTGTAAGATTCAGCATCCAGCTGTGTTAAGGATTCTCTGACTCTGGTGAGCCATCCTTAGCAACTGTTGCAAACATGAAAATTGTAATATTATCTTTAAACTAGAAGAGGAAAGGACAGATTTATTTTCTCAAATACTGTCTTCTACTTACCCTGACTCAGTAAGTAATCTTAACAAGTTTCCCACAACTCCTTAGTCATGATAAATTATGTTTGTTCCCTAAGGTAACTATGACAATTTGAACACAGCAGTGACATGCTCTCCTCTTTCCTTAGCTTCATCACAGAGGTTCTGTAACAACTCAAGATTGTTGAACTTTTTCCTGTGGCAAAAGTGACATCAGGGCAGCATGACATGGCATGCATATTTGTACACAGCAAGTGGTTTTTGTTTGTTTTTTAAAGAATTTTCTGATGTACGGGTGGATGGGATGGGATGGGATGGGATGGGAGGTAAGGTGAAAGGAAAGGAATTGCAAGGTTGAATCAATTGCAGATAGTCTCATTGCTGCTGATGGGTGAGACTCTTCCAAGATTTGGAGAAACATGCACATGTTTGTATGCTTATATTAACCATCTCAATCTCTTGGGTCTGCAAAACTGGTCTAAGACACTCACAGGAACAGCATTTGACATATTCTGAAGAAGAAGAGAGTTGAAGACGGGGATAAAAAGTTCTTCAAACTATCTGGAATCTCTGAAAAAAGTTTGGTTTGGTACCTGTTTCATTTTTCAATCAGTTATTTTATCTGAAAAGGTTTACCATGCCTTCTGGGTGAAAGTGTTTCGGATTCTTTGGATTTGGCTGCAAACAGCCACATGAATATGTCTGGCAGGAAATCAGTGTTTAAGACTAAAGTAATACACCATTTCTCTCTTTAGACAACAAACATTTCCTGCAAGCCTGAGTAAATCATAAACATTTTAGAACCTGAACATAGTTGGAGTAAAGAAAGGGTGCATTCAGGCTGTCCTAAGTAATGTAATGTGTACATTTTCCATGTGTAGGTGTGTATAACACACAAGTATAAGCAATAAGGATACTGAAAATCCTATCTAGATGACGAAATACTCAAGATATCTTAAACTAGATTTTCCAGGTTTTGGGTTGTTTATTAAAACATGTATCTTTATATGTCATTTTCTAATGTTTTCTTTATTAAAAGTGACAGAGAGAGAGAGAGAAAAAAAGAACTCTACTGTTCATATCTCACTGCACTCCTCTTCCCCAAGATACAGCATTAACAACTAATATTTCTTTGTGGGCAAAGAATGCCTAATGAAAGAAGGAGAGAAGTCAAACTAAATATAAGGGAATTGAGATGTGCTCTGTTAGAAGAGAACCCTCAGCAGATAAGGATTCTGGATAAGCATGTGCATGTGGAGAGGTTTCTAAATTTAGAAAGATTACATGGAAGAATGTTAATATGGTTTTAACATAATCTTATAAAAATTCTGATAAAAAATGGAAACCCAAACTAAGCCACTCTGAAAACAAAAACATGCAACAGTGAAATCTTCTTATAATGAAGCAATATTGTCATAGAATTTCACTAAAATTATGTTTAACTTTATATTAGGATTGGCTACAAATGGCTCTCTTTTATATTATTAAATCCCTAGTGTGTGCTCAGTCAAACTTAGTATGCGGGGGAGGGAAGCTGAGAGTGAGCTGGAAACTGCAGCTACAGCAAAGGTCATGTACTTTTGAAAGGAGTTAGTGAAACTGCCCTCATCATGCCATCACACAGGAAGTGTCAATACAAACTGCAAAGCTGCCAAAATAGAATATATTTTTAAAAACAGCACTGAAGGAAAACAAATGACAGACAGCTAATTGTGTCTGGACTTGTGAATAGTTTTCTGCAGTTCAAGTTTCACAATTCTGCACTTCAGATATTAAGAAGTTACAGTAACAAAGTGGGACGTATTAATTACAATGCAAAGACAATATCCCACGTAGAAAAAGGTAAATGAGTGTGACAGTGAATTTCCAGAGAGGCAGAGAGACTGAAAGGAAGAACATGAAAAGAAATGGTGATACAGATCCAAAGTGATCCCAAGTCTATTAAGCAGATGATACTATGGGGACACAACAAAAAAGGGTGTGAATAGGACCACCACAATGAATGAGATTCTTGGCTAACTTAGCCTCTGTGTGTCTACTGGTTTCCTCAAGTAAGAGGTGGCTTTGTCATTGTACAGTAGTGAAGATCTTATCTGAGACAGAGGGGGGAAATTCAACATAAAGCATGTGTGCTTAATAATATGCAATTTACTCCTAGAAATGGCATTATAAAATGTGAACATACCAAATGTGGAGGCTCATTCTTTCCAAGTGGTTCCTGCATATTAAAAAAATATAAATAATATAAACATTACAATTATTTTTTAACAGGCAGTCAAATCCCTTAAAGAACCTCTTCAATTTTTTTTTTTTTTTTTTTTTTTAGGAATTCTGGGGCTGAAATTCTTTAATAGGTACTGCACTCCTGGCACATTTCCCTCCCCATATCTCTACAAAATTAGGGGCATATTGGCTCATGGTTGCCTCTCTGTTAGCTTAGGCCTTGTCCACACATTAAACTTGCACCAATATGATTAGCTGCTTAGAAACCCATTTACAGAGTCAGAGCAATCCCTTTGTGTAGACACTCAAACTGGTTTAAAAGTGTTTGGTTTATACCAATTCCTTATCAAGAGATAATGTGAGAGAATGGGAGGCAGGACCTTCTCTCTCCCTCACTGTCACTACCCTGCAATGCACCTGTCATTTCCATTCAAGAAAGGTTAAATAAGTTCAGTTTCCTTTCTAGCTTTCCGAGTTGTGGATGCAGTGTCATTTATTATATTGGTGGTTGGGTTTGTTTGTTTATTGTACAGTAGGGCTGTAGGAGTCTTGGAATTAATCCATCTGGGCAAGTTGCCTTTTTATTTTTCTGGATTGAAATAGAAAAAAAAGAAGAAAACAATAAGCTATAGCTCAGTTTTAGCAGACAGTAATAAGAAAGTTAAAGGTCTAAAATACATGACAAGTTATCAATAAGGCGATAGGCCTGTTTTGTGGTAAATTAGGTTTTTAGGGCCAATATGTTCCATTTGTGGACATAACCTGCTAAATTCTCCTTGTGGAGTTTTCCCAGCATTTACTTGTTAGGAGCTGGGTTGATACAGAGTTTGCACTACAGAATAAATGGGAGATTCAGTCCCCATAATTAGCAGTTTCCTTGAATTCTGTGAGGATCTCTCTTTTCTTCTAACCTTTCATCAATTCAATAGACAAGTTAGCTTTATTACTTAGCCTGCACAATAAAATCATTGTATCACCAGAGTTTTGAATTCTTGCTGCTTTTTTATTTTTCTTTTTGATGAATTATGGTAACTCACCAACTTAATGGGACGAATTGACATGATGGTTTCACTGGATCCTCCCCAGTCTAAAAAGCATTTATATTTTCCTTTTTCCAGTATATATTGTTCTCCACAGAAATATTTCTGCTGATATGCAACCCACCTGAGGAGTGACACACAAGAAATGAACTGTGATACACAATCTTATTTTTCAATATGGCACTACAAAAAGTTATCAGTAAGTTAAACTTAAATAGCAAACTTTCCAGAAGGTTTTTAAATGCTTTACCTGTCCACTTGATATGAAATTAAACAGACTGTAAAACATGTCTTGTGGTAACAGGCACATGAGTCACAAACCCGGCACACTTCTGATTTTCTACTTTTTATTTGTCTACACAAATATTCTCGACAAATCCTTGCACCATTAGATCTCTCTCTCCCTTCGCAGATAATTTCTCAGCATGAAATAAGAGATTGCTTGGAAGCCAAGAGGCTAGATATTCAACTGTCAAATACTTGAGTCCCTCTCTGCTCCCTCAACCTTTACCTTCCCACCTAGCTCCCAGACAGGGCTCCCTTCAAACTCTTCCAGTCAGATTATTCTAAGGAGAGAAGGGAAGCAAGTGAGGAAGCACTGGCAGGAAGAGATAAAGGGACTCTTGCAATGATTGGTAATTCATTTGTGTTTCTTCCCCTTGCATTTGATTACAAAATCCAAGGCAAACAGAAAATGTTTATAGTGGACACAAGAAAGAGTGAGAGCATGCACACGTTACTGACCATGCCCACTTTTACAGAGTCTGTCTAATTCTTTATACTGTGTCCCCCTCGCCCCCAAGAAACTTACTTCAGTGTTTTATATTTAAAAAAGCTGAAAGCTACTGGCACAACCCAGCAAATAAGTAACCTGAAAAGGAACCAGATAAAACACTTCAAACCGAACTAAATAAGCTTCAAACTGCCATGAGATGGCTGAAACCATACAAATGGCTGATGAACCTCAGAGAAAGCATCCTCGCCTGAAGAAAGAGTAATTACAACGTAGGACTCAAGGAAGGAGAGGAAATACAGGGGGAAATTGGAGGGGTCTTTGCCTAAGACAGGAGGGGAGGCATAGTGAACAAAATATAACTTATGAAAAATAGATAAAAAGAATCATTTCCAAAGAATTTGTAAACAAACAGGATACAAACTATGGGCCCAATCTACTCTGTTCTATTCAGGTCTTTATATAGGCCTCATCACCACAGTATTTAAGTGTCGTCCACAGCAGTGCATTAAGCAGCTCAGCTAACATCTGTGACTTCATCTGTCCCTTTGCCCAGGGGAAACTGAGTGGTGGTTTTCAAAATTCAATTTACTATAATATATGTACAGTGTCCTATGAATTTCTCTTACCAAAAGCAAAATCAAAAAAATGCACATTGCATTTGAAGTGGAATGTGGTGAGGCTTTTGATGCTTCTTAGCAATCTGCCAGATTTTCTTAGCAAGATTTGTGGTGGTTCTTAGCAATTCTACAACCCTAACTAATTCAAATTAGTCACAATGAAGTAACACTAGTAAAGATTGCAGAATCAGGCCCTACATCTGTGAAATGCGGTCATGTTATTGTGTTACTATCACTATCAACTGCAGTGCTGACAAGGACCGAGAGCGCTTTAACAATTTTTGGAATCCAACAATACAGTCTACATAGGTGGTTGTTGAATGGTGTGACACATGCTTTTTTTCTAAACACATTACCTCTGCAGCTAATCCTGCTGGAAATCCTGTCGCAGTTCTACAATTAGATCCATGAAGACAGACCCCTGAACCGATGCCGAGCACCACTAAAGTCAATGGGCTCCATGCAGATACAGGGATGTGCCTATCTGGATTCCACTGCAGGACTGTGGCTCTAGCTGGCCTGCAGAGAGAGAGAGACCAGTAGCACAAACTGAACCCACATAAACTATCGGGCTTGTCCAGATTCTTACTGGTGTATTGATGTAGTAATAGGGAGCGTTCAAAGTGGCAAGGTTCTAAGAGATCCCTGAAGTTCAGGACCCACAAGCCAAACAAAACCCTCTGCAACAATGCAGAGCAGAACATCAAGATACATAGGAGACACTGACATTTTCTATCATCTAAGAAAACACAAAGATTGTTCCTTTGGCCCCCAAATGCTTATCTTTCTTATCTTATCAATCATTTGAAGTACATCATGACACATAAGAAATCTGAAAACACCGTGCACAGGCAAATCATTTAATAACTGCATTCAAAGAACATCTCATACAAGTTTGCAGTAGACTTACACTCCACTTTTCACATGAATTGATCTCATCTCCTGGCCAAACCCAGCTTGCTCCAAATCAGGAATATCTTGATTGACCATGACGTTCCCATCTTCTTCATCTGACTCAAAAAGCATGACTGATGACTCGATGAAATCCTAAAAGGCAATGCTGAAAGTTAGGATAAATACCTTAACAGTTTAGCAGCAGCTTATTACATACAATCTAACAAAGGATTCTGTGGGACTGTTCACAATGCGAGTATAACTATGTGCAAACTGAGGCCGGCCACATTTACGGGCATTCATGCAATGATGTTGTTTTAATGCTAGTATGGATGAGGCAAACTGAATCTATAACCACATTAGAGGGAAGAATTGTAGCCTAGGAATAACATTTTTAAACGCACTTAAGTTATTACAAGGCATTCAGTTAGGGGCTTGTCTACACTACATGTGCTACAGTTGCACAGCTATGGCATCGCAGCTGTGCCGTTGTAGTGCCATAGTGTAGACACCTGCTACATTGATAAGAAGGGGGTTTTCTGTCACCACAGTAAATCCACCCCCTCAAGAAGCGATAGCTAGGGCGATGGTAGTGGTGCCTATACTGGGCCTAAGTCTCTCAGGGGTGTATATTTTTCACAGCCCTGAGCAATGTAGCTAGGTCAACCTAAGTTTTAGACATAGACCAGGCCTTAGGCATGCGAAGTGAGGCTCCTTCTGAAAAGGGATTTAAGTGCTAAGGAACTCAAGAATCTTCCTCGTGCTTTCACAGAAAGGAAGACTGAGATACCTCTCTAGCACCACCCTTCCTTTGAATGGAGGAGCCTTTGGGTTCTAGGTTGCATGCATGGAGCATAAGAGGGACTGGAATGCAACACTGGGATGCAGCAACACAAGGAATCATCTCTGATGTAACAATAATCTGGGGAAAAGATTTGGCTATGGGAACCTGGGTGAAGACTCCTCCCTTTTCATTCCTCCTGCAATTTTTTTTTTTTTTATAGGGCTGGATGAAAAGGCCCTATGTTTTAAAAACTTATATATTCCCTTTGCCATGTTATTAACACAGTTTTAGATTATTCAATCAAACTCAGTTTTAAAAGTCCTTTTTATTTTTAACTAGTTAGCCAGTTCATTATTTTGTAATCCACTCTTTGCTTGGACAGTGAAAAATTACCAGCTGATTTCACCTTTTTTGTTTGCTTGTTTAAATCCTAACCAAAAAAAAACTAATGTAAAGTTAAAAATTAAATTTTATCACATCTGTGAGGTTAGATTTTTTTTTATTTTTTTTTTTAAAAAGGTAACAAAACTTTCTGATCCTCATTTTTAAACACAAACTAAATTCTGGACCTAACCTACTTTACAGTGTTTCTTTAATATTCACTTGTGTTATAGTGAAGAAACCTTGTTTCAGTTATAAGGAGATCAACCAACTTGTGTGGCTGATGGAGATCTCAGATACATCAGTACACTATTACTGAAGTTATTATTAAATATTTATATTATGGTAGCATCCAGAGGCCCTGGATCAGGACCAGTCGCAAGAGATGCTGTACAAACAGAGCTAGACAAATACCTATCTCATAAAGCTTCCAAACTAAGGCCCTGATGATGCAGCCAGGTATGCGTGGACAGACCCTTGCACTCCTCAGGAGCCCCAGTGCCTGCAATGAGACTCTGCCTGGATGAATAATTCATGACATGGACCTATTGCAAGATCAGGGCTTAATGTGGCTAAACATGACTACACTGATTACAACAAACTTACAAGTGACAAAGTAAATACTGGAGTATAATTGTCTTATTTTTTTTAAACAGTTGCAGTGACTACAGGTGTAAATTATATATGAAATTTGCATATGTATTTTTGAAAGTTAGACTCTGTAAATCCAATATAAACAGGTAGTGTTTTGTTTTAAGATTACTTAAAAAAAAAACCAAAAACCCTAAATGTTTTGTTCAGTGAATACAGTGCTTGTGAAAAGTAACTGGATTAACTGTCCTAGAACAGAAATACTTTAGCCAAGCTTCTGAAAAAGCAGTCAAACCGCACCAAGTATTTCCCACTGAACCAGTTAAAGTTGGCCTAATTTTGCACCTGAACTATTGTCTTTTACTTTTTTTAATGTCTTGAAGTGTCCTTTTACTAAAACCAAAACTATGCATTTCTGTTAGAGATACATGAAGTGTTTTTTCCTACAACTTTCATTGCAGATTCTCTCTCTCTTTTTTTTTTTTATTTTATTAAAGACTGCCCAGTTCCCAAAACACTGGTCATACACTAGAAAAGACGGTTACTCACCTTTGTAACTGTTGTTCTTCGAGATGTGTTGCTCATATCCATTCCAGTTAGCTGTGCGCGCTGCGTGTGCACGCTCGTCGGAAGATTTTTACCCTAGAACTCCGGTGGGTCGGCAGGTCGCCCCCTGGAGTGGCGCCAACATGGTGCTGGATATATAACCCTGCCGACCGGTCCGCTCCTCAGTTCCTTCTTGCCGGCTACTCCAACAGTGGGGAAGGAGGGCAGGTGTGAAATGGATATGAGCAACACATCTCGAAGAACAACAGTTACAAAGGTGAGTAACCGTCTTTTCTTCTTCGAGTGATTGCTCATATCCATTCCAGTTAGGTGATTCCCAAGCCTTACCTAGACAGTGGGGTAGGAGTGAGATGTCGCAGAGTGCAATATGGCGGAGCCGAAGGCATAGTGGGAGGCGAAAGTGTGGACCGAGGACCAGGTCGCTGCACGGCAGATTTCATGAATGGGCATGTGAGCGAGGAAAGCTGCTGCTGATGCTTAAGCCTTGGTGGAGTGCGCAGTCACGTGGCCCGATGGGATGTGAGCCAAGTCATAACAGGCACGGATGCACGACATTATCCAGGAGGAAATCTGCTGCGAGGAGACAGGAAGCCCTTTGATCCGCTCAGCCACTGCGACAAAGAGTTGGGGGGTTCTGTGGAATGGCTTAGTTCGTTCTATATAAAAAGCAAGCGCTCTACGAATGTCTAAGGAGTGTAGCTGCTGCTCCCTGCGAGACGAATGCGGTTTTGGGAAGAAGACAAGGAGGAAGATCTCCTGGTTAACGTGGAAGGACGATACCACTTTGGGGAGAAAGGCCGGATGTGGTCGCAAATGCACCTTGTCTCTGTGGAACACAGTATACGGGGGGCCCACCGTGAGGGCCTGAAGTTCCGAGACCTGTCTCGCGGACGTGATGGCCACCAGGAAGCGGTTTTCCAGGAGAGGTAGAGAAGGGAGCAAGTTGCTAATGGTTCAAAAGGAGAGGACATGAGTCTGGCAAGAACCAGGTTAAGGTCCCATGTAGGGGCAGGGCACCGTACTTGAGGGTAGAGGAGCTCTAAGCTCTTAAGGAACCTAGACACCATCGGATGAGAAAACACCGAGCGGCCATCCTCTCCTGGGTGGAATGTAGAGATGGTCGCCAAGTGGACCCTCAGTGATGATACCGCCAAGCCCTGTTGTTTGAGGGACCAGAGGTAATCCAAGATGTTAGAGATGGATACCTTGGCGGGAAGGAAGCGCTTCCACTTGGCCAAATATGTAGTTGTAGTGGAAGGCTTCCTGCTACCCAGGAGTACCTGCTGCACTGGGGGGAGCAACGCAGCTCAGAGTGAGTCAGCCACGCAGGAGCCACACCGTGAGGTGGAGCGACTGAAGGTCCGGGTGACGGAGCTTGCCGTGGTCCTGGGTGATCAGGTCCAGGGTTGGCTATGGATAGGTCTAGCAGCATGGTGTACCAGTGCTGTCGAGGCCACGCTGGAGCTATCATGATCAAGCGGGCTTTGTCCCTGCGTGCTTTCAGTAGGACCCTGTGGACGAGTGGAAAGGCCTAGAGCAGGTGCACTGTCCACAGCACAAGGAAGGCGTCCGTCATTGAACCCGGTGAGAGGCCTTGAAAGGAGCAGAACGTCTGGCATTTCCTGTTCCCACAGGATGCAAAGAGGTCTATCCGTGGAAACCCCCACTTCCGGAAGAGTGAAAGAGCAACGTCTGGGCGAAGCGACCATTCGTGGGAAAGGAAGGATCTGCTGAGGCGATCCGCCAGTGTGTTCCGAGCTCCTGGGAGAAAGGAGCGACGAGGTGTATAGAATGGGCTATGCAGAAGTCCCATAGTTGTAAGGTTTCCTGGCACAGGGGCGAAGATCTCGTGCCACCCTGTTTGTTTATATAGTGCATGGCTGTTGTGTTGTCAGTGAATACCGATACACAACGACCCTGTAAGTGTTGTCGGAACATCTGACAAGCAAGGTGGACCGCTCTCAGCTCCCGGATGTTGATGTGGAGGTCCAGTTCGTCAGGTGACCAATGGCCTGGGGTACGTAGGTGCCCGAGATGAGCCCCCCAACCGAGGGATGACACGTCCGTTGTGAGGGATGCCGAGGGCTGGGGCAGGTGGAACGGGAACCCCGCACACACCATGGAGAGATCCAGCCACCATTGGAAGGAGTCTAGCATGGTCGAGGAGATGGTGACGACCACGTCCATAGGATCCCTGGCTGGATGGTATTGCAAGTTGAGCCAGGATTGGAGGGGCCGTAGGCGCAGTCTTGCGTAGTTCGTTACGAACATGCAGGCCGCCCTGTGGCTCAAGAGAGCGAGGCGAGTGCATACCAAAGTTAGCGGCGCCGCTTGCAGCCTCCGGATGATGGCCGTCAGAGCCTGGAACCGTGGCAGTGGTAGGCAGGCTTTGGAAAGGGTCGAGTCCAAGGTGGCACCAATAAACTCTATCCTCTGAGTGGGGATTAGAGTCGATTTTTCCACATTGATCATTAGACCTAGATGTAGGAAAAGGTTCTTGACAGTGCGGACGTGACTGAGGACTCGCGTCTCGGAGGTACCGCAGATAAGCCAGTCGTCTAGATACGGAAAGACGTGTATCTGACTGCGACGAAGGTGGGCGGCGACTACAGCCATACATTTGGTGAATACTCTTGGGGCTGCAGAGAGGCCGAACGGAAGGACCGCAAACTGAAATGCTGCCGGTTGACCACGAACCGGAGGAACCTCCTGTGAGGTGGGAAGATGGCTATGTGGAAGTAGGCATCTTGCATGTCGACGGCGGCATACCAGTCTCCAGGATCCAGGGATGGGATAATGGTCCCCAGGGATACCATACGGAACTTCAAACTTTACCATGTATCTGTTGAGTTCCCGCAGATCGAGGATTGGTCTGAGACCCCCCTTTGCCTTGGGGATCAGGAAGTAGCAGGAATAAAACCCCTTCCCCCGTTCGTGCTCTGGTACCTCCTCTATGGCTCCTCTGGCGAGGAGCGCTTGCACCTCCTGTAGGAGGAGTTGCTCGTGAGAGGGATCCCTGAAGAGGGACGAGGGTGGAAGGGGGGGTTTGAAACAAATTGCAGATGGTATTCAAGTTCCAACGTGCGTAGGACCCAACGATCTGATGTTAGCTGGGACCACGCAGGGAGGAAAAAGGAAAGCCGGTTGGAAAAGGGCGGGGATGGATCCTTTAAAGAAACTGGTACAACGCCCTCAGGCGCACCTTCAAAAGGAAGGTTTTGGCTTGGAGGAAGGCTTGGAGGAGCTTTGGTTCTGGCCCCCTTGGTTGCCTGATTGTTTCCGGCAGCCGTTTCTGCCTCGCCGTCTGGCGAAGTCTTGTCTCTGCCGGGGTTGAGGGTAAGGGCGGTGCTGTTGGGGTTGGAAGGGCATGCGCTGAGTTACAGGCGTGTGCATCCCTAATGAGCGCATAATGACCCTGTTGTCTTTTAGACTCTGTAGCCTAGGGTCAGTTTTGTCCGAGAACAGCCCTTGACCCTCGAATGGAAGGTCCTGAATAGTGTGCTGGAGCTCCGGGGGGAGGCTGGAGACCTGCTAGCCACAAGATAGGGCGCATAGTCACGCCAGAGGCCAGAGTCCTGGCGGCTGAGGCCGAGGCGTCCAGGAAAGCTTGGAGGGAAGTTCTCACGACCTTTTTCCCTTAGTCGAGGATCGCTGAGAACTCCTGCCACGCATCCCGCGGAAGCAGCTCCTTAAATTTGTCCTCCGCCGCCCAGGTGTTGTAGCTACAGCGGCTAAGGAGGGCTTGCTGGGTGGACACCCGGAGCTGGAGAGCTCCCGCAGAGTAAACTTTATGCCCAAGTAAGTCTATGCACCTCGCATCCTTCGATTTAGGGGCTGGGGCCTGCTGGCCATGGCGTTCCCTCTCGTTAACCGACTGGACAACGAAGGAGCAAGGAGGAGGATGTACATATAGATATTCATAGCCCTTTGAGGGCATCATGTATTTGCGCTCTACTCATCGCGCAGTGGGTGGAACAGAGGCAGGAGACTGCCATATGGTAGTGGCATTGGCCTGTATGGTCTTGATAAATGGGAGAGCCACTCTAGTGGGGGCATCGGATGACAATGTGTCCACCACTGGATCTTGGACCTCTGGGACCTCCTTGGCTTGTAAGTTCATGTTCTGTGCAACACGCCTGAGGAGGTCCTGGTGGCCCCTGAGGTCAATTGGAGGAGGGCTGGCCGACGAGGTTCCAGCTACCGACTCGTCAGGGGAGGATGAAGATGAGAGACCTGGAACGAGCGGGTCTGATGAGGGCTCCGCCTGAAGCATCGTGTCCGTCTCCCTGGGGAGCTCAGAGTCCTGTGACTGGGTCAACCCTTCCTCCATAGTAGGAGGGGGAGGGCGGGTAATCGTGGCCTCCAGTGCCCTGTGTTCTGAGGCCGTCGAACGCGGTGGACCTGGGGGAGGGCCTTGGGCTTGATGGTACGCCCAGGGCGTCCAGAATCCCCACTGCTGCGGACCATGATCCTGAGGCTGGGGCTTGCTGAACAAGGCATCAGGCACGTCGGTGTCCGGGGTGTATACACTGTCCGCCTGAGAGGACAGGGACGGCTGTCGGGACGGCCATAGAGGAGCCGAGCGAGGCTGGTATGAGTCCCTCGCTCCTGTCGTTGGAGACCTCCTCGGTGCCGGGGATCGGTACTGGGAATCGTATCGGTGCCGAAACCGAGACTGGGACCTGCAACCAGCACGGTGCCGGGAGGTCGACCTGGATCTCGAGCGTCTACGACGGGACCAACTGCGAGATTCTCGGTGCCGGGAGCGGTGCCTAGAGCCGGAGCGGTATCGAGAGTACCGACCGGGATGAGAGGTGGATCTGCGCCGCGAGTACGACCGGTGCCGCCTGGGTGAGCGGTGCCGGGATCGCGAGCGGCGTCGAGATTGGGACCGACCACGAGACCTGGAGCAGTGCCGAGACCTGGATCGGGATCGGTGCTGGCTCGTCAACTCCAGCGAAGGAGGCCTCATAGCGGCAGGCTTGCCTCTGGAATGGAGAACCCGCACCGGCGGTGCCAGGGGTTGAGGCAGGGCCAATTCAGTCATCGCAATAAGGATCCTGGCCGAGGAGAATGTCTCCGGCGTGGAGGGGATTGTCAGCTCGACCACGGGTCTCACCGGGGAGCTCTCCTGGACCGGACTCAACGGCCCTCTCAGGACCGGAGTCAACGGTACCACAGTCGTCGGTGCCGCGGCAGGGGTAGGTGTCAGGTGATCCGGGCGAGTCTGCACCGAAGATGTGGAGGAAGTTGAAGGCCTTTGGTCAGGTCCCTGCACCAGAGAAGGCCGGTGCCGAGGTGTCTTGGCAGGGCTGGCGCGGTCCGGTGCTGGAGAAGCGCTGTCAGCGCTCGGTGCTGAGGACGGAGGGTAAGGGCTGCCTCCATAAGGAGAGTCTTTAACCGAAAGTCTCTCTCCTTTTCAGTCCGCGGCTTAAAAGCCTTGCAAATGCGGCACTTGCCCCGAGGCACTTTAAGCAAGAGTCGTGGGGATTGCTTGTGGGCATCGGCTTTTTACAGGCCGAGCACGGTTTAAACCCTGGTGAACCGGGCATGAGCCCGGGCACAGAGTGCGGGGAAGGGCTAGAGCCCAAACCCCGCTAAACTATGTACAACAACTATAAACTATAAAACTAATTATACTAAGAACTAAGTCAACTATTCACAACAAGAGATCAGACGAACGAAGAGAAGCTAGGGAAGTGGAGGACAGCTAAGCCACGCTCCACTGTTCCAACGACCAATACGGGCGGTAAGAAGGAACTGAAGAGCGGACAGGTCAGCAGAGGTACATATCCAGCGCCATGTCGGCGTCATTCCAGGGGGCGACCTGCCGACCCACCGGAGTTGCTAGGGTAAAAATCTTCCGACAAGCGTGCACGCACACCTAACTGGAACGGATATGAGCAATCACTCGAAGAAGAACAGGGGTAGGCAACCTATGGCATGTGCGCCAAAGGCGGTACATGAGCTGATTTTCAGTGGCACTCACACTGCCCAGGTCCTGGCCACCTGTCTGGGGGGCTCTGCATTTTAATTTAATTTTAAATTAAGCTTCTTAAACATTTAAGAAACTTTATTTACTTTACATACAACAATAATTTAGTTATATATTACAGACTTATAGAAAGCGACCTTCTAAAAGCATTAAAATGTATTACCGGCACGTGAAACCTTAAATCAGAGTGAATAAATGAAGACTTGGCACACCACTTCTGAAAGGTTGCCAACCCCTGCACTAGAAACTGCATTTTATCTGTAACTTCTACCTAGAATTCTGCCCTGATGGCTAGAAGAGTGAATAAGAGACAACATGAAATTGAAAAGTAGTTAAAAAAAGGTTTACAAGGCAGAGAAAAAGCTAAATATTCTACACATAAAGAAAACATTATTGAAGGAACCAGGAAATTACAATGTTCTTCTCTCTCTTGATAAATTGCTTTTGTATCCTTGTTCATTCTCTCCCTATCACAGTCCTTGATACTAGTGTATCAAAATCAAATGCGGATGCTGTTAATGTAGCTGCCGGTACATTTGAAAATTTAATTCTGCAGCAAGACCCTTCGTGTCTGTCAAAACACTCATACCTTCCACCTTAGATCTGATGATAGTTCATGTTATGTAGTAATAGATGTTTCAAGTGGACATAAAAGCTGAACTAATCTCAGAAGTGTGTGCCCATGTCCATTAACATCTTTGATCTTTGCCAGATGGGATACTTAAACAATCCCTCCTCAGTAGGTGCTGAAGGAACCATTCTGATCTTTGAGAGAATACATTCAGCCACAACAAACTCTCCGTATGGGTTGTCTTCGCACATCTTGCAAATGCTCTTTGGATTAATTTGACAATTAATTTTCAGAGTTTCTAATAGAGATGGACTCTTTTTAGTAAACAGAATTTAAGATGCACACATTAGGTTAATTATTAAAAAAAAAAAAGTAGCCTAGTCAAAAAACTGATTATCCACCAGGATTTTACATCATGTGGATTAGCAGCGAGGGATGGCCATATAGCAATCTGGAAAGGACACTTCTTTAGCTAAAAGGAAAACAAAATAGGTGTTCAGAGAAATACTAATCAAGGTCATATAAAAAAGGACCCTGGAGGGTTGCAGTTTGTTCTTGTTAGAGGGCAAGGGGAAGAATTGAACACCTTCCGCATGCCACTGAACACAATTCTCAGTGGTCCTCTCCACACAAGTACAGAGGGAGGGTTTGCCAGTGTTAAAAAGGAGGCATGGCCAGTTTGTCTGCAAATTACACAGATTCAGTGGCCAAACCAGAGCCTTCAGAAGTAATCACAGAGAAGATAATTTTAGATACTAATAAAAATAAAGATGACATAAAATATGGATATTTAGAGTCTTGTTAAATTATGACCAATGAATTACACTATTTAGATATTCATCAATGACACACACACCCCCTAACTCTTTTAGGATTAGAAACACTTAGATACCTGTTAGTACTGAAAAAATTTCAACTTTCAACTCTCTGAATGGCATCATTTACGTACTCTCATCAGACTCCCCCTAGACCAGGCAGACTATAGGCCTCTCTCTACATGAGATTTCTTCCTGAGTTTTAGAGCAACGTTCCAAAACTTTTTCCGCCATGCCCACTATCTGTAATGAAACCTGTCCATGCTCCCCCTCCCCGAGGAACCGCGCTCAGGAGCAGCTGTCAGGAGTGGGCCACGGTTAGGGGCAGGAATGGGGCTGTGGTTAGGGGCCCGCACCAGGAATGGAGCCGTAGCTGGGACTGGGAGCAGGGCTGGGAGCAGAGCTGGGGTCACAGCCAGGGCTGGAAGCCAGGGGTCAAGGACGGGGCTGGCAGCCAGGGGCTGGGGCCCAAGCTGTAGTTGGGTTGGAGTGGAGCTGGGGGCAGAGCTGGGTGGCGTTCCCTCCCTGCCCGCCATGGGGGCTGGCCTGGGCACCACCAAACATTCCTCCATGCCCCCATATGGGGACATTCCCCACAGTTTGGGGACCACTGTTTCAGAGGGTGCTGTGACTGAAAAGCATGTCAGTATATATTTTTCCATTAATCTGAAAGCAAAGAGTGTACGAGTGTTAAAAATAACGGAGTCCAGAGGGATAGCTCAGTGGTTTGCACATTGGCCTGCTAAACCCAGGGTTGTGAGTTCAATCCTTGAGGGGACCATTTAGGGAACTGGGGTAAAAATCTATCTGGGGATTGGTCCTGCTTTGAGCAGGGGGTTGGACCAGATGACCTCCTGAGGTCCCTTCCAACCCTGATATTCTATGATTTTTAAAAGAGAGTGTCCCACAGTTGTTGCCCATATTTTAAATAAAACAATGAACCCTTTAATTATAGGGCTAACTTCACTGATTGGATGGCTTTTTAATAGACAATAGCTTAAGATCTAGATCTTCCAAGACATAGAAATAAAAAGATTAAATAGCTTTATTTGCAGCAGACTACATCTCCTACTGTGATTGCTGGAGTCAAATGAACTCAAGAAACAGTGTTCTCAGACAGAACATCTTAATTTTTCTCCATCTATCTCTGGTACCTGTAAGCCCCTCCCCCACATTACTGTAGTGTCTGAATGTCTCACACTCTTTATCATAACTATCTTCACGGCACTCTTATGAAGTAGAGCAAGGCTATTATCCCCATTGTACAGACTTGAGGTTGGGTGACTGGTACAAGGTCACAAAGGAAGTCTGTGGCAGGGTAGAGAATCGAACCTGGATATCTCAAACCTTAGGCTTGCAACCCAAACTATTGGTTGAATCAAATTGCAAGGCATTAGTGGCATTAGTCATTTTATTCTGATCATATAATTTTTATAGTTAGCATTGTCTCTCTTTTTCTAGCTACAAATATTGTACAATACATTATTAATTGAGAGCTCCATGGTACAATAGCTAGATGCTCTGAAGACATCAGTTTTACTGACCTAAACATGCTGGATGTTTTAGGCTTGATTCAAGCAAATTAAATCAGCATGCATGTAAATCCATTCCTATTCAGCCAAGTATCTAAATATATGCTTAACATTAAGCATGAACAATGGGACTTAAATCTATGCTTTGCTGAATTAAGGTCTTAAAGAGGAAAGTTGTCACTGTTGAAAAGTATTCTGGATCTCATTTTGTTTTAAAAGATAAAGGCTGGGATTGATTAGAACTTGAAAGGGAGTCTACTAAGGAAAACAACGAACAGAAGAAAATGCATATTCCCACTAGGTTGTTTCTTAATAGCCTCAACATAAGTCATTAGTGACTGCGAGAGAAGTATTTTTTTTTTTAAGTTCAGTAAGAAACTCCATCACATAAAGATATAGGAAACAACAGTTTTTGTGGTTTTGATCACACCAAATCAATCACAAATTAGAAGGCTAATCCTTCAGCTATTCACTATTCTAGGCTCCTTTTCTAAATTCACTCTCCACTTCATGCTTTGTATTTATTTTTATTCTTCCCAGAATGAATACATTTTCATTTTTGTTATAATTATTATCACAGCAGCAAGCTCACTCTAAGGGTTTATAGTCAATAAACTGTAACTTTCCAGAAAAAAAAAGTATCTTTAGGATTGACAGTTCTTGTGTTTACTCCCAGCCTAAGTTTGGGTTTAAAAATTTAAAAGAGAGAATGTAATAAATGCAGGCTGGGAGAGTATCAGTCTTGTTGGTAAATACAGTATAAATTCAGGATGTTGCATAAATATTTAAACAAAAAATACTTTAATAAACCATTGAGAAGTCAACAGAAAAACCCTGAGGATCAAAGGGATTTCACACACATGCAGTGGGATTCCAGAGCAACACCACTGAATTGGTGTCTGTGTGGAGAACAGGTGACTCCATCCCCAGATATCCACCATCTGCGGCCAGGCTCACCTAACTTTCCAGAGTGCTGTTTGACTCAGCAGTCTGTGTATCTGCACACCCTGCACCTGTGGATAGATACCTCTCAGATGCAGCATTCACAGATGCCTTTGAAAAAACAATGTCCTGCCCAAATTCATCACTATTCTTCATGCTGCAGTAAGAAACGGAAATGGGACCTCCTGCCTACCTACTCTTGGGAACTCAGAGACATTTAAATTAAGGCACAGACACAACAAAGTCCCAACTCCCTACTTCAAACTGAGCCCCTGAGAAATGGTGCCTTCCTTCCTACCTGAGCACCCCTTAAATTCAACCCTGCTGAAGTTTCTCCTCCCTGCACGCAGCTATGTGGAGATGCTTATCTTGTCACAAAGGTGAATATAAGCCTAGGAAAAAAAAGGGTATGGCTACATTTGGAATTTCAAAGCGCTGCCGCGGCAGCGCTTTGAAGTGTGAGTGTAGTCGGAGCGGCAGCGCTGGGAGAGAGCTCTCCCAGCGCTGCATGTAAACCACATCCCTTATGGGTGTAGCGTGCAGCGCTGGGAGCTGCGTTCCCAGCGCTGCCGCCCTGATTACATTGACGCTTTACAGCGCTGTATCTTGCATGGCTCAGGGGGGTGTTTTTTCACACCCCTGAGCGCGAAAGTTGCAGCGCTGTAAAGTGAGTGTAGTGGCAACTTCAAAGATTACTCTAAATACAGTAGCATCAGTCTAAAGATCTGTCCACAAATGTAATACTCCTACAGCACTCCACATATATTTTGAATCTTTATATGTGCAACAAGAGAATTGCTAGGTAAATCTCTATTTCACAAGAAACAAAACACACAAAGGAGTAATGATAAAGAGGATTCAGAACAGCAACTTCCCTGGCAGAAAGATATATTTTCAAATAGTAAATGATTCATGAATGCTTAAAGCTTTTCACACCTCAAAAGGTTTGCCACATAATTATGTTTAAATCAGTAATATTGTATCTCAGAATATAGTAACAGTTATACTTTTTTCTTATAAATATCCTACCTTTTCAAGTGTCCAAAATGTTCTAAATAGATGCCTGAAGTGGGTATAGATTACAATACTTCATGCCTAAATCTAAAACAAAAAATTCCTAGAACTTCAGTGGTGAATATCAAACATTTTTCCTCTGGTATTTTTTTGGGGACCTTTCTTCAGAAAGCTGCAGAAAAATACACTGAAATGCAGGTTCTATCAATCCCAGCAAAACTAGCAGATCCTTCTTTGCAGGAGATGTCACTGCTCTAAAAAAAGTCCTATTTTCACATTACCTGTACAGTAATCACTACACTTGTTATATGACAGACCTGCTGAGTTGTGCCATCATTTTAACAAATGTTCCTGGCTCATTTGATACTGCATTGCAATATGTAATCTTAGAGTGGCCGCTCTTCAATTCTCAGAAGGAAACAGTCTTGTACAGCTGCTTACAATGCTTCTTTTAAAATTAAACAGAAGCATACTTGAACAAAGGAAGTGATAAAGATGTTCTAATCCCATGTCTTTCTAATCCATGAAGCATCCAAGATTTCTTCCAACATCAGACTGTGGTTCAGTTTTCACTGGCACTTCATTATCGTCCCTACTAACAACATCTTAGTTACAGGAATTTTCTCACTATGATAATTTTTACGGCCAAAATCTTCTGGCACAAAATCACTCAGGCAGAGTGTAATACCATTGTAAGGCTTGCAACAGCTGTTGTGTTGAGAAGCTATTTTATGTTAATAAAGAACCACTACACATACTCATAGGTAAAATCACACTTCTGCATTTATTCTAGTCTAAACAGCTGAAACAGCAACCTGCACCCTATGCAGTTTTGCATCATTGCCGAGAAAATCAGCAACTATAAACAAAAGCAAGATAGTGCAACACAGCACATGTTCAGAAGCACCATACTTAAAAAAAAAAAAAAAAAAAAAAAAAAAAAAAGTGGCTAAGGCAGCACACAAAAGACATTCAGATACTACAGTGATGGGGCCAAACAAGGACAAAGATGCATTGTCTCACTCTTAAAAAGTGACATTTCTTGTATGGAGGGGTTTGGAAAATTCTGTAGCTGGGCAAGGAATTTTGTAATATTATACATTCTTTCCTTGAAGAAGGACCTCCTAGAACCTATATCATTCCCCACAAAACATGAATTTTCACTGTACAGATGGGAGTGCAGAAAAAAAGAAAAAAGGAAAATCTTCTGCAAGCATGTGTTTGGGTAGGGAAAGAGACGGGAAACAACCAAACATGAGGTGACCTCACAAAAATGAATGAAAAATAATCTCTTTTGATCTATGAATCCATGCTTAACTTGCATCAAATGGAAGAGAGTGAGGGTACATCTGCACTACGGGATTATTCCGATTTTACATAAACTGGTTTTATAAAACAGATTGTATAAAGTCGAGTGCACGCAGCCACACTAAGCACATTAATTCGGCGGTGTGTGTCCATAGTCCGAGACTAGCGTCGATTTCTGGAGCGTTGCACTGTGGGTAGCTATTCCATAGCTATCCCATAGTTCCCGCAGCCTCCCCCGCCCCTTAGAATTCTGGGTTGACAGCCCAGTGGCTGATGGGGCAAAAATCATTGTCGCGGGAGATTCTGGGTAAATGTAGTCAGTCATTCCTTTCTCCGGGAAAGCAACGGCAGACAATCATTTCGCGCCCTTTTCCCCTGGATTGCCCTGGCAGACACCATAGCATGGCAACCATGGAGCCCGTTCAGCTTTTTTTTTTTTTTTTTTTATAGTCACCGTATGTGTACAGGATGCCGCGGACAGAGGCGATACTCCAGCGCTACACAGCAGCATTCATTTGCTTTTGCATGATAGCAGAGATGGTTACCAGTCGTTCTGTACCGTCAGCTGCCAGTGTAATTTGGCAATGAGATGACGGTTATCTGTCCTTCTGTGCTGTCTGCTGCTATCATGGGTGCCCCCTGGCTGACATTGGCCGGGGGCGCAAAAGCAAAACTGGGAATGACTCCCCGAGTCAATCCCTCCTTTATGGTTTCTAAAAATAGAGTCAGTCCTGCCTAGAATATGGGGCAAATGTACTAGAGAAGCAGTGTATCAGAGAGCACAGCTGCTCTGTGTCAGATCCCACAGAAATGATGAGCTACATGCCATTCACGGGGGGTGCCCCTGCAACAACCGCACCCATTGCTTCCCTCCTCCCCCAACCTTCCTGGGCTACCGTGGCAGTGTCCCCCCCATTTGTGTCATGAAGTAATAAAGAATGCAGGAATAAGAAACACTGAGTTTTTAGTGACATAAAATGAGGGGGAGGCAGCCTCACGGTGCTATAATAGTCCAGGCAGGACATTAAGCAGTGTGGGGGAGAGGAGCCCAGCATCCCACTGCTATGATAGTCCAGGCAGTACAGAATCTTTTCTTTTCACATGAAAGGGAGGGGGCTGACTGAAGCTCAGCCCCCAGTTGCTATGATGAAGACGGTTACCAGCCATTCTGTACCATCTACTGGGAATGACTGGGAGTCATTCCTATTTTCACCCAGGCGCCCCCAGCCAGCCTCACCTGAAGCCAGCCAGGAGCACTCACGGGTTCATAAGAAGGACGGTTACCAGTCCTACTGCACCGTCTGTCACCACGGAGGGGAGAGGAGCAGATACTGCTCTTCACTGCTGCAGCATTGCGTCTACCACCAGCATTCAGTAGACACAGGGTGACATTGAAAGAAGTCAAGAAATGATTTCTTTCCCTTTTCTTTCACGTGGGCGGGGGAGGGAGTAAATTGACAAGCTATTCCCTGAACCACGCCAGACAATGTGTTTGAACATACAGGCATTGGGAGCTCAGCCAAGAATGCAAATACTTTTCGGAGACTGCTGTGGACTGTGGGATAGCTGGAGTCCTCAGTACCCGCTCCCTCCCTCCATGAGTGTCCGTTTGAGTCTCTGGCTTCCCGTTACGCTTGTCACGCAGCACTGTGTAGCCTGTAGATTTTTTTTTCCAAACGCTTTGGCATTTCGTTTTCTGTAACGGAGCTCTGATAGAACAGATTTGTCTCCCCATACAGCAGTCAGATCCAGTATCTCCCGTACGGTCCATGCTGGAGCTCTTTTTGGATTTGGGACTGCACTGCCATCCGTGCTGATCAGAGCTCCATGCTGGGCAAACAGGAAATGAAAATCAAAATTTTGCGGGGCGTTTCCTGTTTACCTGGCCACTGCATCCGAGCTGAGATTGCTGTCCAGAGTGGTCACAGTGGTGTACTGTGGGATACCGCCTGGAGGCCAATACTGTCGATTTGCGGCCACACTAACCCTAATCCGATATGGTAATACCGATTTTAGCGCTACTCCTCTCGTCGGGGAGGAGTACAGAAACCGATTTAAAGAGCCCTTTATATCAATATAAAGGGCCTCGTAGTGTGGATGGGTACAGCGTTAAATCGGTTTAACGCTGCTAAAATCGGTTTAAACGCGTAGTGTAGACCAGGTCTGACATAAGGAACAGACTAGCAAATCAGGAGTGGTACTTACAGCCTGTAGGAACCGAAAAGACAACAGGGCACTGCTAATTCCCCCATATGAGTGCACATCTTCATAATCTCCCTCCTCCAGCAGGTACTGACGGCCTTTATAGCATTCCTTTTCATAGGCAACCCATCTAAAGTAACCACAAGGAAAGAAAACAATTAGAAGAAAAAGTACAACAGCATCATATCAAGAATAAAAGGGGAAAAGAACATTATAAATTTCTAAGATAAATATCACAACCTCAGCTGAGGAACAAAGCAATGCTTGTTGTTTGAGATTACAACACAGGCTGACCAAGCATTCTTTGTGGATCAATACTCCATTTTATGTGATCTCCAACAATAGTTTACTTGTGTAATGCACCAACACTCCTGGAAAATGTTTCTATCATAGTCTTATAGTGCATTTCAACACATTTTTGTAAATATAATGGCTAGAACCTTAAGGGTCATGCAGAGAGTTATCAGTGGCCAAACCAACATCCTATCCTGGGAAGGCTGAGATTCAGGGTGAAATCCTGGCCATGCTGTAGTCAATGGCAAAACTCCCATTGATTTCTATGGAGTCAGTGTCCTCTGCTCTAACCAAGAGATAATACTAAATCCAATAAAATAGAACATGTATAAAAATAATGCATATGTAAAATACTTTTGTACTGCAAAGCAGGGAATTGTACCATTTAAAAATAGTCTGAATAGATAACACCAGATTAAAAATAAATTTCTGCATGAATTTTGAGTGTTCTCAATTAATTTTACTTTGAAAAAGTGCACAATAGCACAAGATGCTTTACAAGGCTTCAAAAAGTTGTGCTATAAAGTGATGTGGAATTAAAAGTTCCCATTCAAATTAGATTAATCAAACTCAAGTACTGTCAGTTAAGCTTTAATATTCAAGACAGAGTTTATAATGTGCACATTAAAGCAACACCAGCTCATTCAACAATGGCAAAGGGTCTGAGTATTTCTTTCATTAAAACTTTCCTGCAAGGATTTACAACTGCTGTAAAAATTTTTTCAGGGCTGAAGTTTGGCAGACAAAAATGGATTTATTTTTTATAACATTTGGTTTAGATTAGTTCAGCTGTTCAAGTTATTGTAAAAAAAAATAACCCACACGCTAGACAGACAGAACAATAACTTTTAAAATATGAAGTTTTCCAGAGAGCTGGTCCATAATTTCTTTGAGTAGTGTTTTAGGTATTGACATTTAAGTTTTCTATGAATGTAGTGCTTGTGAAACCCTCCAAACAACATGAAATAATAACTGCATAAGGTGCATACCATCCAAATCTTTTTAATGGAAGTTAACTTGGAAACCTTGAGGACAATTGTAATGTCATTGCTAGCTATTTCACTGCTGATCTCTCTAGCAGGAACCTTCATTTTTATAGGCTTTTAATGCAATGTTAGATAAAATGGCAGATCTTGGTGGGGTTGAAGGAACAGTGGGTTGGTTAGTTGTTATACAGAGCTCCTGGGACATGCATCAAGGGCCTGATTCTCTCAGGGCTGTTCTACACTACAGAGTTAGGTTGACATAACCACATTACTCAGGGTTGTGAAAAATTTTCATGCCTTGTTGTAGCGGGGTTAGCTCCCACTCCGACCCTGGAGGGGTTGGAAAAGCCCTGCAGAGGGCTGGGGCTGGGCAAGGTAAAACCCTGGCTGACTGTGGGAAGTGGCTGCAGCTGGGGCCATGCCCCAAACTAAGTAACTGGGTCTTGTAAGAAGGTCAGAGAAGCCAGAAGCAGCAGTCTCTCTCTGACTGGAGTGTGGGGTGCAGGAGGGGTGAGGCAGTGGTTTAGGGAAGGGGATTGGGGTGCAGGAGGGGTATGGCAGGGGCTCAGGGCAGGGAGTTGGGGTGTGGGGTGCAGGAGGGGATCAGAGTACAGGAGGGGTGCAGCAGGGGGTTCAGGGTAGGGGGTTGGGCTTAGGGTGCAGCAAGGGGCTCAAGGCAGGGGGTTCGATTGCAGGAGAGGTTCGGGGGGTGGGCTCTGGCCCGGCGTGCACCGGGGGCAGGGCAGGCTCCCTGCCTTGCCTGCCCACCCTGCACTCTGGGAAGCGGCTGGAATGTGGGGGGAACAGGGGTGTGTGTTGCTGTTGCTTCAGGCACCGCCCCCAGCAGCTCCCATTGGCTGGGAATGGGGAACTGCGGCCAGTGGGAGCTGCTGGGGGCGGTGCCTGAAGCAATGTCAACACACACCCCTGTGCCTCTGCTCCCCCAGGTTCTGTCCGCTTCCTGGAGCAGCACGGGGGCAGGGCAGGCAGCAGCCTCTCTGCCCCCTGGTGTGCGCCGGGTCGGAGCCACTCTAGGTAAACGCTGCGGGAGAGGGAGGCCGTGAGGAGCTCACAGGCCACAGAAAATAACCTGGCGGGCCGCATACGGCCCTCAGGCCGCGTGTTTGAGACCCCTGTTCTATGCCCGCCTAGGTATTGGGCGTGCAGGGGGGCAGCCTGAAGGTGAATAAAGGCAGCCAGTCCAAACCCCTTTGCCTATGATGAGTCGCTGATACTGCAGTCTGCCCCAGGGAACGGGGGCTAGATGGAGACTGGGCAGCAGCCAAAACAGGCGAAGTGGGGATAGTGGGTTAGGGGTTCCCCAGGGAGGGGACACCCAGATTGGTGGGGTACTTCCAGGGGGTAGCACCCCAGTTAAAGTGGTACTGGGGTCCAGGGAGGGACACAGGGGCCAGAGGACAGGCGGAAGAGGGCGCTCTGGAGCTGGAATGAGCTAATTCCCAGAAGTCACCAGCAGGAGGCGCTGCAGGGGTGAGTCCGCACGTCTACACTTGTGCTATGTAATTAAGACAGCCTAACCTAGTAGTGTCTGCACTGGGGCTTGACAGAAGAATTCTGTCACCTTAGCTACCACCTGTCAGAGAAATGAATTTATTGCAGTGATCTGAAAACCCCTTCTTCACCGTATTAAGTATCTACACTCCAACATTGCAGCTGTGCCACAGTAGCATTTTTAATGTAGACATGTCCTCAGTCTCTACATGTTAAGACAATTATTTATATAACCATGGAAAGTATGCTAAAATGCTACCAAATTGGAATGGTAGCTTTTTATACCCAGTTTGCACAACTGTAAATAATTATATAATGGGCAGAACAACGCAGAATCAATCCCAGGTACATCTACACTAGGAAAAGAAAATGAGTTGTTAACACATCTTTAGCAAATGCATGGATAACCGACACATGGTAAAATCCTAGTGAAGACGAAATACTTTACAGCTTTTACATGAGTTAGTAGATCAAATGGAGGAGTATGGAATCTAAGGTTTACTTCAACGGGTTAACCCACGTGAAAACCACAAACTGCCTTGTCTATATTTTCCTCACTAGGATTTTACTTAGCATCAGTTACCACGCATTACCTAACACAAGTTAAACACATACCTTTTTTCCTAGTGAAGACAAGGTCTAAGATTTAAAAAAAAAAGTCAATCCACTCCTTCCCCTGCCCACACGAGATATTGTCTATACTATATTTAACTCACCTTAACAGATTGCCAATTACTTTGTTATTTAACACATTTGCATATATTAGTATAGACACTCCACAAATGTTTGTTCCAAGACATAGATGTTTGTGGTTTACCCTAGGACTATTTTTTGAAATCCTGATTGTAATTAGATTACTTATAAAGAGTAATTTGTCATTTATCTATTTACAGTGAACATTAAATACAAAAATAAAATATACTCACACTCCGCCAATGACACGTATTGATCCAATTCCCTGGAAATCCTCATCACTTCTATAGAGTGCTGGGACAGCATCAATGTTTCCAGAAAGCTCTTTGGCCCATCCTCCAAAATCTTTTTTCTCATATATTACTATCTGCAGAATTTGGTTTGAAACAATGTATTTAGTACTTTAACTTTTAGTAAACTTAAATCTGACGCACATAGTACAGCATTGTCGAGGAATGCAATTTTTTTCTCAGCAGCTACCATGGTGGAAATTCTGCTCTGTGTCTCCTGAGCCCTCTTGATTGCAGGTTGCTCCACGGTCTGGACAAGCCCTGGTATGATTTTCACAGCCTTAGCAGGCTGTCAAAGGGCTTCTCTACACAGGAAAATTTATCAGTATAGTTATACCAATATAAATTATACCACTATAACTGCCTGTGTGGACACCTTCACTTGAACAAGAGTGGCCACATGTAGAGTTTTAGCAGTATAACTAAAACAGTACAGTTATGCTGACAACATTTTCCATGTGAGAAGCCCTAGGTAAAGGCAGCTTCCCCAGGCCACCTAGAATCTCTGCAGTGCTATGTGCTCTAGCCCTGCTGCTAGCCCCAGTATGCCCTTCCTAGGCTGCCTATACTGAGACTTGCAAGAGTGTTCTCCGAGAGCAATCTTATGACTATGTTCCTCTAATCCTGTGCCATGGTAACTGTCTCAAAGCTGGATCTGGGGCTCTTAAATCTCCTTTATGCTGCTTCAGACTTTTTCATTCTGTGTAAAGAAGCAAGCAGGGGTGAGAATCTTACCCCATATATTTAAAATCCATGAAATACGCTATATTCATAGAGTTTCATTTGAGCTGAGTGATAATGAGACACCATAAGCCTGATCCAGTAGAAAATATCCAAGGCCTTTCCAGCCAAGCAATCTGTGGCCGATGGATCTGCACTATACAGCCTCCACTGGACGTACAGTAAAAAAAAAAAAAAAAAAAAATAAAAAAAAAATTGTTGGGCTTTGAAGAGCTGCCTGGGTGCATGAAAATTCTATGGGTTCCTTACCTCTTTCATTGCACGGTTCCTCATTCTGGATTCACCTGTTCACCCTTCATCAGCGTCACATGCACTGTGTGCTAGAGTAACTCCCTCTATGGGTATGGCTCTGGCCTGCAATTGGCCAGGCTACAGATTGTTTTTTTATTTTTTTAAATAAGTTAACTGGGGCCATATATGTTTCTGTGGGAAACTGGGTGAGGGAGGGGCAGAGCAAAAGCAAAGAAAAATGTTTCTGGCCTCCCTTCCCACCCTTCAGTTGGACTCCAATCACATACACCCAAATGTGCTCCAGAAGATGGGCCCTCCCAATCATGATTTGACTCTTGCAGAGAAGGGAAGGGGAAAGAGTGTACTTCCTTTCTCTTATTTTTTGAATGTGGTGAAGTAGACATTTGACCTACAGGGATCTTTTGTTCACTGATGACTGTGGATGTGTCAGCCAGGAGAAACTCACTTTAGACTGTAGATCCTTTAAAATTCTTCTTCATACAACTGACATTCAGTTATCTTGGAAAAAATCCTGCTACTTTTATGTCTCACAAAGCACATGTAACTCCTGGGCTGTGTAGCGTCACAGAATTTGTTCTTAGGAAGTGGGCAGATGCAGAATGCCTAATCGAATATTCCACAGACAACAGAGAAGAGGTATTTTCCTCACTAAGAAAAGGAAGTAGTCTTAAATTAGGATCTCCCTGTCACAGAATCTTTTATTGGCCGCATGTTTGGTACTTACCTTAACATTCATAGGCATTTGTACCTTTAGTCCACCCTAAGATATAAAATACATACATAAATAATTACATGAAATCTGAAATTATATTTCCATATGTGTATATTTTATAACTCTAGAGGAGTATGCAGTTCTTGCAGCTATACTAGATGATTCCAGTCTGTGTTGAATCTGACATTTAAATACACTGATAATTCACAAAACCAAGGAACACCTATAAAAATGATCTAGAAACACAGAATGTTTTTACAAGCCTCTGAATAAAAAAAACCCAACCACCACTTTATACATGTTTGTCTTTACTTGTACTATAGATCCAAGTATTTACTACTTGTCTCTCACTTATACCACTGATCAGATTTAAAAAAATTAAAGTAACTTTTAAAAATGTACCACATATATTAAAGTTTTCTTAAAGCAGTAGGGATTGTATACCAAAAAGTTGTTTACATCAAAACTTATTTCACCAGAACACAGGCTGATGGGTAAAATCCCAGGAATGAGAACAATGTAAGCCATCTATGAAGTGAGGCACAACACTGCATATGAATAACAATGTTCCAGTACTAGAAATGATAGTCAAGGATTGTTGTAATCCTTCAACATATTTGCAGAACAAGGGAGAGATTTTCAAAAGCACAAATGGAAGGCAGGTGCACAACTCACACTGACTTTCAGTGGGAGCTGGGCATGTAACTGTCCCTTGTAGTTTTGAAAATCTCCCTTTGGAACCTTTATGTACACATTAAAGCTACATGCCATTGTATCTGTATCCATCTCTTTCCATGCTTATATCCACAAGCTGTCCATCAAAGGAGTATTAGGCTGCGTGTGTATCAAGATTGCTATGCAGTGCGTAGTCACAGGAAGATTACCAGACAGTTTGATTAGTTATTATTTCTTCTGACCTGGCACCTGCAGCAGACTCTAACTGCATGAGTATGCAAAGGTTTTCTGAAGAACCTTTTATAAACAGTTGTTGTTGGTTCCAACAGAAAATGCACAACCTCAAACGCACAACTTTTGGGTCTTATTTAAAGAGACACTTAATCCACATCATCTTGACACAAGTTTTTCTTTTACTAAGATGTCCTACTGCACTGAGGAACCCGGTGCTCCTTTCTGACTTAAACATTCCCAAAGCTCTGGAAGTTTGCAATGAAAAGAAAAGAAGAAGATTATACCTTTACAGAAATTTGCTGTCACAATCTGCACTATCACTGTGTTGCAACAACACAGTTCACCACAACATCCAAACTGCAGATGGACCAAAAACCCAGAACTGGATCCAATTTTTGTATCTATAATAGACCATACCCACAGTCTATATCCAAAAACTCCTAAACATGGGGAATATGAAATCCCAATTTTAACTTTCCCAAATCTTGGACTGTTCTGATTCGACCCACTTGAGAGAGGTATGAGCTGCAAACATGCACCTATCTCTTCTCCCAGTGCCAAGTAATACAGCCTTCTCAGACTTATTTGAGAGCTCTAAATGTACAGAGGTGGTAGCGCTGCAACTTTTCAGATGAATGGCAAATGCACTGTAATACACCACTGCATGACATGTATGTTACATATGCAAAAATCTCTAAAAAACTGTAAAGCGAATATTCAACTCAAAGTTATCCTTAGACCAAATCATTAAATGGGGTGCATCATTCAGAGAATCGCAACAACCTCACCATTTTTAGGGGACGCAGAGATTTCACATCTGCTGCAGAAATTTCAGATGGTGAGTTGCCTTCTTCCAAAACTAACACATCTCCTTTGTAATTAGGGTCTGAATAGGCAAGCCATCTATAGCAATGAGGAAAAAAAATGACTTGTTTAAAACAAATATGTTAAGAGCGTATATTCTTTTCTTGATTGTATCCATCAGAGCTAGACAATATGCACCAGATACATAAAGTATCTTAAATACAAAATACATTTAAACATTAGGATTTTGAATGTATTGCTACAATCTTAGAAAATTAATTTAAAATTCCTTTAATGTCTAACCCAGAAGAAATAAGACAAGAAAACATTGGTCACTTATCATAAAAGGCCATCTTGTTACACTGTGAATAAGCAAAACCTAAAGATTACTACTGATGACTACAAATATCTGGAGACCAACACTGGCATCAAAATTTATCATGAACTGATGATTCAAAATAAGATAGAAATCTTTGCATTGACTCCACTGGGCTTTGCATCAGACTTATTAGAATATGTTCATTCACTACATTTATTTGAAAACTAGGAGCTCTTATTTTGACATTAAGATCTTTGAAGCATGGCTCTCTCCTTCAGACTCTCATGTCAAAAGGAAGTATGTGTGTAAGGGTGAGGTGGGGAAAGACTAGGTGGGTTATAGTGAGTGGGATAGGAGACTAGTGGACAGTGATGAAGAATGGAGGTGGGGGCTTATATGCACGTGGAGTATCAAGTGCTTAAAACTTGCTATCTAGAAAATTGTAAGCAATTAAAAATTACTGTAGGTAAGACACTTGTCTCCTTTCCTTTCCTCATAGCTTTAAAACTCATTTTCTAATTTTTTTCCAAACTTCAAAAGAATATTCTGCCTGGGGATTAGAAGTTGCATGTGAACCTCAGGGAAGCTAGATTCATAATGAGAAGCTAGCTTCAACCTCAATCATGGAATGACTCCTGTCACTCCATAATGATTCTGGAAAGGGGGAAAACATCTCACTCTAGAACAAAAGGACCGGGAAGTTCTGTGCACCTGCCTGACAAACATATTCCCTCTGCTAAACACACGAAGTACTGGACTGGTGACGGAGTCTGGATTTGGATCATTCTGCATAGCCCTTCTGACTAGGGCACAGTTGCTGCTTCAGGAGTGCTTAATTGAGGCAATATTTATTTTCTGGAATTCAATCACACTATTGTGCTTTTAACAGTGTGGTTGGCTAAAAGGACACTACGGTCTCCAGTGAACAAGAAGCTGACTTTATCTGAGCTTCCTCCTCTACTTATACAAGTGCTCAAGGAAAGGTGTACAAGACTGGTTGATAGGGAAACAGAGGGAGAATGCCTTTGAGAGAGTCAAGCTGCACACCAAGGAATCATAGAACTGGGCTGAAACAAACTAGGGGTTTACGTTAAAACTTATTTTTATAAATATAATGCCCTAAGAAAAATCCTTTTTGACTGCAAGTGTTTTTTGCTGCTATGTCATTCCACCAGCTTACAAACTACTAGTAAAGAATACTTACACTCCTGACTTGACAATTATGTAAAAGGTGCTTTTAACATCCAGTTCTTCTAAATTGGCAACTGCATTCTGTATGCAGACAGGAAACCCCTCTGTTCCAGCTTGTGGGCAAAACTCTATTTCTGGAATGCTGCAATCCTGCAGAAACAAATCAGACTGTAAAGGTTAACTACATTTGGAAAGTTTGCCAGTACTGATAGAAATACAAGTCCTTCCTTTTAAAGCTATGTTTATTTCAGTTTTTTTCTTAACACAATAACTTTGGGTTCTACAGAACAGTACAACTTTTTAAAAATTAAGGCTGGAATTTTCAGAGTCCTAAAGAAGTTAGGCCTCCAACTTCCACTGACTTTCCATGGGAGTTTAGCATCTAAATCTTGTGGGCTCCTTTAAAAATCTCAGCCTAAATATGCTTTTATTAAATCATATTTACCAACAGAAGAAGCTATTTATATATAAATATATTTTCTGACTTCTTGGATTTTTCACAACTTTATGATGAAAACATTGAAGTCAACTGGTTGTGATATTACACTATTTTCTTTTTACTACATTTTGATTCAGTGGTGCTTTCTAATTTTCTATAATAAGTATTCATTAAAGAATAGCATACACATATTCATGGCTCCTTTTCAGTATCATCATAAATTAGGTAATTATGGCTGTGTGTAGAGTTACATTAAATATGTCTAAAAAATACATTAACTGCACAATTTAGAATCAAACATGCTTGTTGATGAGCAGTTTAATGCTTAGTGTATAATAATTTAAATCAATAAAGGAAAAAAGATTCCAGATTTAATATTACATACAAACCCAGATCCCAATTCAGGAAAGAATTTAAGCACATGGTTGTGTCCATCTTTATTTCAGGAAGGGCACCTATTTAAGCATGAGTAACTCTTGGATTTCACTGGAATTGAAAGGTGTACTATAAGGATGCTTCCTTGGAACAAGGCCTCAATTATAACTACCTCCGAAATTTAGTTAGGACTGCCTGTAATTAAGTTTTGCAATGCATATGACTTATGCGCTCAAATTGTGTAAATTCAATTTTATGTTACTTTAAATAAAAGGGCAGCATTCCAGAGAAAGGCAAAGAAAGTGAAAGCCAAAACAAATGTTTCCAGTGCCAGGTAGCTACATAATGCTTTTTCTTTATATAGTACATGTTAAGATGGAGGCACTAGGATTTTATCATTGGAGCTCCTATCCATTAGCCTTTTAGTTCTGGAGAAGAGCTTGCCAAGTCTCACAGTTCTTCCCAAGAAATGTGCAGAAACTGTCTAACTATGGTAATTTCAACACGCATGTCAAATGTAGCACCAGTGGTGTTTTCATTTTTTTAAAAAACAGCTTTTGACACACCACAGCTCAATGTAAGGTTTCCTTTTAGGACCTGATTCAGCAAAGCAGTTTGAAGTGAAAGGGAGTTAACTACTGTTAGAATACAGATATTCAGGCCTGACTGTATAGGCCTATACTTTAAGAACTTAGGTATACTTTTATCACTTAGCTAGTTACTGGGGTATAAAAACAAAGAATCAAAATCACATAGACTGTTCTACCGGGAAAAGGCCTGAGGCCTTGTTCTTAAGCTAAGGCCTTTGGCTAAGCAGCAGGGGCAGTGATAAACTGGGAAGTGTACAGTCACATCCCAAATCAGTCACACTGAAATAAGGTGGTATTAGGCTGTTAGGAAGATGATCCTGTCCATCACCACCAGATAAAGAAACAGATCTTAAGATGGTTAATGAAAGCTTAGTTTAATAGCATCCTATCTCATAGAACTGGAAGGGATCCTGAAAGGTCATTTAGTTGAGCCCCCTGCCTTCACTAGCAGGAATAAGTACTGATTTTTTGCCCCAGACCCCTAAGTGGCCCCCTCAAGGATTGAACTCACAAGCCTGGGTTTAGCAGGCCAATGCTCAAACCACTGAGCTACCTGCCCCCCATCCTGTCTGGCAAAAAATCACTTATCAATGGTTGTGGTTGTGAAACCCTCATTTTTGTAGTGTTTTATCTTTATGGCTCCCACTTTTCTATTGTTAATCTGTCTGGTTTTCTAATTGTTTTTCTCTGCTGTATAACTAATTTTGCTAAGTGTAAGTTAATTAGGGTAGTGGGATATAATTGGTTAGAGAATTACAGTATGCTAAAATTTGTTAGGATTGGTCAGTTAAATTTCAGTAAAATGATTGGTTAAGGTATAGCTGAGAATATTACTATATAAACTGGCGTCAAACAGGAAGTGGAGGGCAAATTGGAATCATCCTTGCTAATGGGGTGGGGGGGAGCGGGAATGGGAATAGGGAACAGGGAACGGGGAACGTGGACATAAGCAGAGTGGTGAGAATTCCCTTGGCACAGGCACAGCAGAAGTAAAGCTGGTCTCTGAGGACCCTTTAACAAACATAGGAGGCAAGAGGAGTCAACACTACAGAGATTTTAGGCATCTTTCTGGCCCAGGGGCTGAGGTAACTTGGACAGCCCCCCAGGGTTATCTAAATTAGAGGTGGCCAACCTGTGACTCCGGAGCCACATGCGGCTCTTTAGAAGTTAATATGCAGCTCCTTGTATAGGCATCAACTCTGGGGCTGGAGCTACAGGTGCCAACTTTCCAATGTGCCAGGGGTGGGGTGGGTGGGTGCTCACTGCTTAACCCCTGGCTCTGCCACAGGCCCTGCCCCCCCCTTCCCATTCCCTCCCCTGAGCCTGCAGTGCCCTTGTCCCGCCCCCATTCCCCTTCCCTCCCCAGCCTCCAGCATGCCATGAAACAGCTGATTGGGAGGTGTGGGGATGTAGGAGGAGGTGTTGATTGGTGGGGCTGCTGGTGGATAGGAGGCACTGGGGGCAGGGGGAAGCTGATGGAGGCTACTGACGTGTTACTGTGGCTCTTTGGCAATGTACATTGGTAAATTCTGGCTTCTTCTCAGGCTCAGGTTGGCACCCTTGACCTAAATTATGTCAGGGACTGTTCCAGCCTCCATCGAAGCCTAGGATCAGGATGTATGTCAATTGTATAGCACAGAACCTCACCCCAGGATTGGAAGGCTCTGAACAGGTTCCACTGAAGCAGTAACAAATTATCACCACTCTTGCTGGTGCACAAAGTTATTTTGACAGTTATTGGACTGTCAGCAATAAAGTAATAATTCTGGTAAAATTATTTCAGAGAAATGTTAAGTCACTTTCCCCAAGAGGCCCACAGTACAGTAACATAATACATTAGCAATGCTCTCACACACGATCACATTTCCTCTGTATTGTACCTAGCAAACAATGCACAGTAGTTGTTCTCAGCAACAAAAATTGCAACACAATGCTTTTGTATCAGAAGATCAAAACCAGAAAGATACAGTAGAAAATTGCAGTACAATACTACCTTATAGAAAATCGCTAAAGAAATGCTAATGCCTCTGGTTCTAAACATACAGCTGAGCAGGTAAAAAAGTCCAATTTGTAGTTCACATGAGTATGTGCATGTGATACAGCCACAATGAAGAGAGACTTTCTGAGGCTCATGTTTTCTGATATAATCTGTATAGTTTGTAATCCAATCTAATCCAGGCTTTCAAAGCTTGTTTGTTTGTGGTTTTCCTAATGAATTGGGCAGTAACTGCTTAAGGTACAAGAAAACATCTCTCTCTTTCCTTCCTTCCTCTCCTCCTTACATATATCATATACTGTTTACGCATTTATGACTTTAGCCTATACAACATGCACCTAAATTCTGGAATCAAACAATTCAGTTTTTGTTAAGAAAATTAGAACTCTCTATCATAAAATTCTAGAGAGAATTATGCCAATAATTCTTTTCGACAAGCACAATACAGTGATTTCATGGCGAAAAAGGTGGAGAAATAAGGTACTTTTAACTGCACAGACAGACACAGTATCTCATATGTATCAACTGTTTTGTTTCAGTTTACCTAAGGAGCATCATTCTAAAGTTGATGCTTGGAATGAGTCTATATGCTTCTTCTTATTCTTTTGGAAATGCTTCCAGATTTGTTTTAATTTTAGTGCTCATCAAAAGTGCCCCGCTGACAGCACTAAAGACTGGAATAATATAGTTCTTCACCAGGTAGGTGAATCACAAGCAGGGGCAGTGCAAGCTCTCTAATTTTGCTTTAGTGTCCATTCAGCCTGACTTGGAGGCCCACAAACTTGACCTCTCTACTAACTGTGATGGTGTTTTTGCGAATTGCACTGAATATACCAACTCATTCAACACAGTGTTACATAATAACTTGTGGTCATGACCAAAAGCAATTAACATGTCAATTTTTAAAGGAAATAAAATTTTTGAGCAAACGATATGTAATTTTATAACTATATATATATTTTTAAATTAGATTAGGGATCAGATTTTTAAAGGTCATTTAGGCCTTGCTGTGCTCAGTGTTGCAGTGCATAACTGATTTAGGAGCCTATATCTCATTTTCAAAAGGTCTGTAGGCACTTCGCAGCCTAAATCCCATCATAAGTCAATGGAAGTAGGCTCCTAAGGACCCAAATCACTTAGGAAAATGAGATTTAGTCTCCTAATCAGTTAGACATTGCAAAACTGATCTCAGCAATACATAAATATCTTTAAAAATCTAGGCCTAAGTTACAAACTATGCCCTGATTTATACCCACTGGATGAAATTCTGTGCTGTAATAAGCTGGTAAAGGTCCCCGAAGAGCCAAACAAGTTTCATCTACTTATTTGGGGGATGAAGTTAGCCCACTGATGTCAGAGCAAGGTAAAGGTTAGCCTGAGGTGTTATTGTACAAGATACATATTATGCCTTTGCAAATACACATCCATACTGTACCACAGCTTATATATTTTAAACATGTGGACTTTAGATCAGTAAATATTTGTCCTGAGATGATCACATCTGCCTGAACAAACTGATTTAGAGAGCAGCATTACTTACTGTAACTTCAGTAAGACTTTTAATGAAACCAGTTTTTACCAAACAAAATCCCCCAAAAGTGATCATTTGGAGGTTAAGAACCAGTATCTCCAATCTGAACCTTTTCAAATTTCAGATATGTGGATGCAAATCCATCACTACACTTGGTTTCGGTCAGATACGAAACTGAAAAATAGGTTTTTTCCCAATGTATGGTCATATGGAACCAAAATCCTGCAAGAACCATTATTTTACTGAGATGTCAGGTCAGAATCGTAGAAATCTTACATGAACAGCTCATCCTGGAGAAATTTGTATCATTTGGGGCTGATATCCCACAATAAGCTTGGAATATTTCAACACATTATACCTAAAAATCTAGCTATTATGACAAGTTTGAAGCTGAAGCAGTCTAAACCAAATCTGGGTCTGACCACCATACCACCTTGAATCCTCTCTAATTTCTTTTTATATAAATCTGATAGACCCAAAATAATCTCCAGAGATATTTCACTTTGTTACTGTAAAAATAATGTTTATTTCTGGAAAATATTATAGTTTGCTACTTAATAAACTGAGACTTAGTAAAGGGCACATCCTTGTGCAAATGCAAAATTATTTCCAAATATAAACAGGTGGGTGTGACGTTCCACTTCATATGATTTTATGAAAATATACTAATGAGTGTGAATATAATGTAACTGGAATATGCTTCATGCAAAAGGCCTCTTGTAAGTTATCATTACAAAGCTTATAATCTACTGAGTGTGTTCATCCTATTTGTATGAATGTATCATTCTTGTATCTGAAACTAGAAATACGAAATATAACTCGAGGTACTATTGTAATTATGTAAATTGTGGGCCATTAATGGTGGTTTGGAATCTTGATGGCTCCCATTAACCTGGACAATTGACTGTAGATGGCTCTGTTTACTTGCAAGCCTTCCTGTGAGTCAGGCCAGGAAGAATGAAGGCTTGGGGTCTCACAGGACATGTGATCATGCATGTCACCTGGTACTGTAATCCATCTTAAACCTGGTGCTTTTCCATTTAGAAGGAGGGGTAAGGACCCAGAGAGACAAAAGATTCCCCACCCTGTGCCAAAGCTATAAAAGGGTGTGGAACAGAACAAGGGGGCTGGAAAAAGGACTGTACTAGGGGAAAGGATTGGGCCCAGACTAGAAAGAAGTCTAGTCTGTGAAAGAAGCGTATTGGAACATCTCTGAGGGTGAGATTTATCTGTAATCAGTTTCTTAATGTATTAGGCTTAGACTTGCGTGTTTTTGTTTTATTTTGCTTGGTAACTTACTTTGTTCTGTCTGTTATTACTTGAAACCAGTTAAATCCTATTTTTTATATTTAATAAAATCACTTTTGCTTATTATTGAACCCAGAGTAAGTAATTAATTACTGGGGGAGCAAACAGCTGTGCATCTCTTTCTATAAGTGTTATAGAGGGTGGACAATTTATGAGTTTACCCTGTATAAGCTTTATACAGAGTAAAACAGATTTATTTGGGGTTTGGATCCCGTTAGGTGTCTGGGTGCTAGAGACAGGAGTACTTCTTAAGCTGTTTTCAGTTAAGTCTGCAGCTTTTGGAGGACGTGGTTCAGACCTGAGTCTGTGTTGCAGCAGGCTAACATGTCTGGCTCAACAAGGCAGGGTTCTGAAGTCCCAAGCTGACAGGGAAAACAGGCTCAGAGGTAGTCTCAGCACATCAGATGGCAGTCCCAAAGGAGTTTCTGTGACCCAAGCCATCACAGTGGGCATTTCTGCATGCTAGGGTCATGTTACTAAGACACAGAAAAAAAATAAAGAGTTAAACGGAGAGAGAAAGACATCACTGAATAGACATGTTCATTTGCTGAGGTAACGAGTGCTGTCTAAGTGCCTAATTAGAGCACAAACCTTCAGTGAGCACCACTCTCTATCCCTCTCTGTCTTTAACATTAAGCATCTTCAAGGTGCCATGACTGTTTCTCTTCTCCTCTCCTCCCCACCATCACCATTCTGGGGTTAGACTGCTTTCTCCATGGTTCCATAGGAGCAACTCACTGCTGCTTTCCTCCTTAGGATCTTTAGGGACCACCAGAAAAGGCAACTCCTTTCTTCAGTCCGGAAATTGGTTCAGGGAATATCCAAACCAACCCTCAGAGAATAGGGATTTCTGAAACAGTCCTATTCCCACTGGCAGCAGGTTTGCTACAAAGCAGGCGTAACTAGCATCTCCAAATCCTTAGTGTTTTAAATGTCACAGTTCAGGGCTAGGTGCACCTTTGATCCCTCTCCAGTCTCCTGGAGTACACTACACAGGTTGCCAGGCATGCACCTTCACCTCTCTCAGCATGGAATCCCACCACTCCTAGTTCAGGCCCTGGGTGCCAACCATGATTACTCAGCAGGTTCAGCTGGGTTCAGGTATCTGCAAGTCTTCCCTTTGGGGATTTGTGACCAGTAGTCTTTTTATCCATCCGAGGTTCTCTGTGCCCATTTTCCCACTTAGATCCCCCCGTGTAGTTACAAGCCAGACTGGTGAGCTGTGCATGGTTGGAGGGGAAATTTAAAAAAATGAATGACGTGCATTTTCCATTAGACACTGGTAAGTGCAGCTATCTGAAGCTATTTTTCCCTTTTCCTGCAAGTATCTGCTACTTGAATGAACAGCTTATTCTCAACCAGTAAACCACATGATGACAATCAAAAAAACAGGTGGACCATATAATCTTCATAAAACATGGCAGGCATTCCTACATCCTTCACATTAAATAGCAGAGGGTCCCCTACAGGCTTCGCTCTAGGGATTCTGAAGTCTCTCTCTTAGGCCAGGGAACTCATGATCATACTATTCCCTCCAATGTAAAGGAGGCTGAGGTGCTGGTTAGCCAGGAAACTCAGGTTTGGCTGTTTCCCCTATGAGAAGGAGCACAGCCTCTCACCCTGGAGCAGCTTTCCATGCTGCCACTAGCCTGGCAGCAGCTTGTCTCTCTCTCTCTTCCCTCTTTCTCTTGCAAGAGGAGGGGTTGTAAAAGGTCTCAGGCAGCCCTTAACTGGATTCATGTGTCCCTAGCAGGGAAGAGGACTTTTAACATTCTAAGTCTAACATATCTGCTTTCCAGGCCACAGAAACCTATTGAAGACCTGTAAATCTGTCTGAAAGCAGTTTCTGGTGACTGTCAGATTCTCTAGCACCCTCTTGCAGCCATCTGGCTTGACTTTGTCACAGTACACACAAGCCCCGGGCACCAAAAACCTCTCCATGATGGATAAGGTAGGGATCCTTTTCTGCAGACAGTTGAGGTTCTGAGGGGTAAGCCCAGCACCCAGCATCCCCTTTTGATTTCCAGAGACCTGTGAAAAGAGCTACCCATGTCCAGGACAAGAATTATATGACTGAATCTCTAAGGAGGTCTTACAAGAAACTGAGATCTGATGGTCTGAGATGACTGGCTGATTGGGCTGAGCTATGGGAATCAGCTCAGCCCAATCAGCCAGTAATCAGCCTGTGTCTGTGGAGATTTCGCTGTCCTGACCTGAAGTTCACGTATCTGGGTAGAACCCAACCTCACCGTTATTTCAAGTGGCTTTGAGTTTCTCTAATTGCATAATCCATTTCTTTGGGATTTTGTTTCGGTTCTTGCAGATTAAACACACCATACATCCAATTTGCATCCACAATGAGCTGAGCCACAAGCTACCACAAAGTTAACAGAATCTCTGCTTCATGTGGAGACTTTTACCCAAATCAGAACACTGAGCTACCGTCCAGTTGTTTTTCCAATACACTAACATCTGCCCTGTAAAAATAAAATATTAAATGCTCTACCACAGTTTCCTCCGTAAATGTTTCTTCCACCTGCCAGTGCACTACACTATCCCCAACTATTTAACCGACTTATAAAGATGCTATTTGAAGGCATCTAACAGAAGCAAAAAACACAGTTAAAAAACATTAAAAAAAATGAAAAGAAAAACCAGCTAGCCCAGGCACACAGCCAATATCATTAAACTGATGGGACAGAAAGGTAAACCCAACAGTCATCAAGCAAACCACTCCATCAACAAAATCTCTCCAACAACCTTCCAACACAACTACAACAAAAACATTGCAAACTTTCCCACGCCACACACATATACCAACTCCAAGAGCTGTGGCCCCAAAAGGTCAAGGATTGATCAATTAAAATATATAGTGCATAGTAAACTTCCCTTTAAGAAGGACTTCCATAAGGCACAGATTTAAGCACTTATGCACATCCTGAAAAGGCAGACTTCCCTTAGGCCCTGATTCTAGGAAAAATCTTCAGTTAAGGAATTCTTGCACACAGCGAAGTACTGCATGAATCTAGGGACTGACAGCAGAGCAGCTCTAGCCTATCACAATTGCTAGGCATAAGGTCATCGCTCAAGTATTTGGGGACTAGTCTATAAAATGCTAATATTTAAACCTTGTATTGCAGTGTACACCATTCCCAGCTGTGGTCCACAAAAACAAACCATACCATGGGAGAATGGAAAAAGGATTTAACCGTTGATCGAAACCTACTTAACTCTTCTTTAAAAATTTCTAGTGATTGTGACACAATTATTATTAGTGTCCTCACCATCTAAAGGTTTTCTCTAACATCCTAGATCAGGGATGGGGAAACTATTTGGCCTGAGAGTCACATCTGGGTATTGAAATTTTATGGCGGGACATGAATGCTCATGAAATTGGGGTTGGGGTATAGGAGGGGATGAGGGCTCTGGTCAGTGGTGCTGGCTCTGGGATGGGACCAGAAATGAGGAGTTCAGGGTGTGGGAGAGTGCTCTAGGCTGGGACAGGAGGCTGAGTTGAGGGCCCTGGCTGGAGGTGCAGGATCTGGGGTGGGGCTGGGGATGAGGAGTGTTTGGGGTGCAGGAAGGAGGTCCATGCTGGGATCGAGGGGTTTGGAGAGTGGGAGGGGAATCAGGGCTGGGGTAGGGAGTTGAGGCACAGGAGGGGGTACAGGCTCCAGGTGGCGCTTACCTCAAACGGCTCCCAGAAGCAGCAGCCATCCCCCTCTCTGGCTTTTACGCAGTAGCGCAGCCAGGCTGTTCTGCGAACTGCCCCGTCCGCAGGCACCAGCCCTGCAGCTCCCATTGGCTGCAGTCCCCAGCCAATGGGAGCTGCGGGGGTGGCACTTGGGGCGGGGGCAGAGCTGCGTGGCTGCTCCTACGTATAGGATCCATAGGGGGGAAATGTGCTGCTGCTGCCAGGAGCTGCGCCGAGCTGTGGCACATGCACGTGGAGCAGCCCGACCCTGCTCCCCAGCGAGAGCTCAAGGGCCGGATTAAATCATCTGGCAGGCCGGATGTAACCAGTGAGACTAGTTTGCCCACCCCTGTCCTAGATACATTCGTCCTCCTCTAGTCTTAGCTCAGAGTTCCTTATTTTATTACTAGTGTTGAATTTCAGTAATTCATTGCTTCCTTTCCAATATTCATAATTCATATTCTGTCCTGTAATGTTTTCTCTTAGCACCAGCTTTTTGCGTTAGACAAATTAAGTTCACTGTTCTCATAAGTCATGTCCTCAATTGACTTCTTTTGAATTTCTCTCTCTCTCATTCAATCTTTAAGTCAGAATGAAACTTGTTTACCATCAGTGGCTTGATATTATGCCCATCTCTCACTGGTGACACAAATATTGTAAATTCTGAAATAATTAGACCACTAGAGATGCAAAAATACCTATTTTAAGAAGACGCATTCACATTTTAATACAAGTCACAATTCATCCACAATAAAGGGCTCTCACCATGTGAACTTTTAGACTGCTGTGCTCAATAAAATGAGTGCAGATTCTTTTTAAATCACAAGGTCTGGTAAATATATTGCTCTTTCAATGAACAATAAAGATTCATTATGTTTAGTTTTATGCTCTTGATTTTTAAACAAAGTGTCTTTTTAATTTCTGGGGGCAAATACAATCATATTTTGCAGGTGTTCCACTAACCCTTATGAATCCTAACTGAGTCTTTGGCTAGTATTGTGATGCTCGGTGCATATGTTACATGGATACAGAAAATGCACCTATATTACATGTAAGCAATAGTATATAGTTTGGGCTGAAATCTTTAAGAAAAGCAGATCTCTTCCCTTTAGCCATATCTGGATTTGACAGTGAATTCTAACTACAGACTTGGGATTGTGCACATTAGAAACTGAAGTATCATGACAGCAAGTTGGTATACACTTGACAAACCACATGGATGACATGCAGTGAAGCTCGATAAATACTAGAACACCCAGAGAACATCATGGTGTTTAAATCCATTACTTCCCCATTTTACTGACAAAGGATACTGTAACAGAGGCAATTTCTAAAATGCTACGTAAGAATATAATGCTCCTCTGGGGAGCCATCCTAAGCTCAGGTCTGCAAAAACATTAAGAGTAATGACTGTTGACTCACATTGGCAGGTGGATTTTAACGCTAATCAAGATACAAGACATTTCTCTGTAGCAGAAGGGACTAGAGCTGGCATAGAGTAGATTCTACAGGGAGATCCTGGGAACAGCCAAGCTTGGGGAGAAAGGTTAGGCTGAGGTTCATGTTTTGTTTTTGTTATTTGAGTTACGTGGTGTACTTTTCCAATCTCATTTTATTTCCACAAGTGAAATCTGGCTTTTACCTACTCAAAAGGGACTCACTTAACTGAACATCATAGTCAGTCTTCTGAACTGTGTCTTATCTAATGATCTTAAGTCTATTACACCCATCAGTATATTATCAGCAAGAATATTACAGTAACTATGAAAAAAACAATATGGGAAAATGGTAAAGCATAATTTTTAGAGGATATTTGGTACAGATAATAATTAGAAACCATTAGTGCCCAAAAGGAGAACCAGACAGGCTGTTGTGAACAGTCCAATGTTTAACAGAAAAATGTTTGTAACAAAGAATCAGAATTAATTCCTATTACTTAAATTAACTGGGCAATCAAATATCTGTGACAAAGAAGGGGCACCAATGAGTCAGACTGAGGGTTTTTGTGGGGCAAGAGTATATAAACTAACTGCTTATTACATTCAGAGAAAGATGAATAGACTCAGGCACTTAAGAAGAAAGTGAAGACTACAGTCTTGGGTTGGGAAGAAGAAAGGTGAAGAATTGGTCAGAGAGGTAAGAATCAAAAGGCTTCAAAGGTTCAGAGAAGCAGCCAAAACTCTGAGACTTGTATCAACAGTCTGAAGTTCCGCTGGCCACTAGTCTGAAGACAACGAGACAGGAAACATACAGCAGACATGCAGTGTCCGTTCTTACAAGGACACTGCTACTATTGATGTTAATGTGTGCATTTTGTGTCCTATTATCAACCAAGTCTATACCTTTGTTACGTGTCTGATAGAACCAACTGCAAGGTTCCTTGGATGGCGTTTCATGTCCCGAAGATCCCAAAGACTATTCAGGATCATTTCTCCTTCTTCTAGCACATATTTCTCTCCTTGGAATTTTGGTTTTTCATACAAAATCCAGCTGTAATAATGAAATCATTAAGAGAATTGTAACTATTATGCAGACTAGAACCATGGCAATACAACACTCATGCCAGAAAAGTTCAGTAGAGAGCTCTTTCCACTAAGCCCGTTATCAGTGTCCCTTCATGCACTGTCTCTCTCTTGTCATATTCCACTTGTTACCTAAGTTGTGCTTCATTTCTGTATTTAAAAAAAATAAAATAGGCATTTCTTCTCTTCTGCTAGATAGCTCAGTGTCTCAAACTAACCAGCATGATTAAAAGCCTTATTTGCAGACATCTAACCAGTAAGTGAAAAAGCTAAGCAAGTTAAACATCCTACTTTCCTAGTTCCAGACAAAGTAACTAAGACAGGTCCTCGATTCCATATAATGGTAAAACATGCAACTACCACTATGGCATCCAGTGGTTAATAAACAAGCATAAAACATAAGAAATAACTAGGCCAGTCTCAAACTATATTAATATTACCACGAAACGGAATTATAGTGTGGAGGAGTTGAATGGTATGATGAACTTACTTCAGTAAAAGTGGCAAGAGCCTCTGTGTTCATGCTCCAATAAGTTTGTTAGTCTATAAGGTGCCACAGAAGTCTTTGCCACTTTTACAGATTCAGAGTAACACGGCTGCTCCTCTGATACTTTACTTCTATAAGTCTATGCTCTACTGAAGTCTATGCTCTTATTAAATAACTGTGGGCACACACGTATGACAGATGCATTCCCAGCCTTAGCTTTCCAAAGCATCTATTATCTCATTTTGCACTAAAGCTTTGCAAATGGATTAAGAAAGATTCATACAGTCTATCCTAAATATTCTTCTGCATCCCACTACTTCTATGCTTCCTTTTTAATGCCAGGTTTCAAACAGCAGTTGGGCATGTATGCCTTACAGTTCATTTTGCAACATCACTTGGTTAATGAAATTAAACTGTGAAAACTTAGCTTTGGTTACAAAACAAACTTCCTTCTGCTTTAAGCTAGTTCCCAGAAGTAATACTTCCCAGCAGAAGTAATACTTACTATATTGCTTTACTTGTAAATGCCACTGTAATTATAAACCAAGAAAAGACACCCTGAATATCAGGTTTGTGTTATAAATAACAGAGGCCGAGGTATAAGAAAAATACACACATTTATCTTCTGAAAAGATGCCATTTAAATAAGGCACGGATTTCTTACCATCCTCTAATAATTCTAAGCAATGTTCCTATTGGAAAGATCCAGGATGTGGCATCTGATAGATCATGGTATATTTCTCGTTTACTTTTCTCCCCAGGAATGTCATAAATAATCATCTAAAACAACAGACATTATATGTGAACAAGGGGCACTTCAACACATACATTAAGTTCCTAATTTTTGCTTTTTTTAAACAGATTCTGATTCTGTATATGCACGCACTACCAGCATTGCACATATTTTCTTCAACTGTAGACTGCTGAACTAAATAATCAGACAAACTAAGTAGGTTTCCCCTAGACTGGAATTTTTTTGCATCTAATCTCACGATTAGCATGTACAGCATTACAAGTACTCAAATTTGACATAACATGTTTTCGTTGAAAATTTTGCTACTCCATAAAATATTAATGGTGATTTAATTCATATTTACCTACACCGTGACAAGATCGCACTTACTTTTCCTGGTCTTGGATTGCATTTGAGGCTTTTCCTGTCAATAAGATTCTGAAATTAAAATGATGTGGAAAATAACTATTAAAACTACAATAGTAGCACAGAAAATTGTTTAAGACCAGTATTCCTTTAAAACATATTGCTTTAATCAGTGACAACAGCTGATCCTAGCCTCACTGTTATGCAAATTAGGCCTAGGCAGTTTAATGCAGTGGGTCAAATAAATGATCCTTAAAACCCCACAAATATTAGATTAGGAGAGCTTTAATGAAAATCAGACCCACGTGGAACTATTTCCTCTCACACACACCCTTCCCCAAACTAGAAAAGAGAGATATTGTACCACACCAGAGCTTATTTCTTCAGGCTATGACACTCTTAATTGTAAGCACTCTCTTCGATTTCCCCAAATCATCACAAAATAATACTTCTCTCCTCTCAGCTGACCTTGCTTTAAATAAACTGAATAGGAGCGCTAATCTGTAGAAAGAGCTTGAATATTTGACTGCAGCAGAGGCCTTGTGTACACTTGTGGCATTGTGTATGGTTTATGTAGCACAGTGAAAAGCAGGTTGTGTGCACACTGTGATGTGAGGCTACATGCAGGAGTGAGAGGCTCTGGCAGTGGGAAGATGCTGAAGCCTCTTCCAGTTGCCTCCCCAGCTGCCAGATCATTTCCCTGTTGTAGGAGCCTTTCGCTGAAGTGGGGAAAGGCTCCACCAGGAAGGAGGCCACTGACACTACACTTCTAAAACAGCAGTGCAGACATGAGAGACGCTGCTTAGATGTGTAGAGCTTACACCCTAATATTCTGATGCGTCTGTACTCTACTCACATAAGCAGTGCTTCCCATCTACACTATTTATACCCATGCTGGGGGTGGGCGTGTGCAATGCCTGTATTCATATGCCCCTGTAAGTATAGACAGAGACTGAGTTGGAACCTACGGAAGAATTGAAGGATACACCAAACACTGAACCCTATTCTCAGGGAGCAAAGGAACAAAAATCAAAAGTAGAGTATATGTAAAAGAACAGTTTTTCATATAAAGACAGTTCTGTTCCCCTCCTTGAACCCTCTGTGTGCCTTGTCCAGTCATCTTCACATTTAAAATGCCATTCAAAGGACAAGCATATTTTTATTTACTTGCTGTTTTACTGTTAGAAGCTGCAGGATCTTCTCTACTGTTTATGATCTGGTCCCAGTAACTGGGTGCATTTTATTTACAAAATGCTTCAATGAGAAAACTTAATTGTCTGCAATCATAGGCTTACCTTATACCCTACAACAGAATAAATTTAGATAAGACAGTTAAGTTTTTGTTTTTTTTTAAAAGATGGTAATTTCAACTGGGTTCAGCATCATTTTAGTTATTACTTACAGAACATGAAAACTTACCACTGGAAAAGCTCCTGATTCTGGCAAATTGTTGTCTTGAGGCTTATGACCCCTTGGCAATAATCCATCCTGAAGGGTGCTTCCAAATCTGGTTCCCTTCTCACACGAATAATTGCTGGCTGTCTGAAAATACTGGTAATACACACTCCTAGAGAGAGGTTTCGTGGCCGCATCAGTTTTCTGTTGAAACTGAGCAGAATGTGTCGGATTAGGAAAAAGACATGCTTCTTCTGGAAATGGCTCTGATTGCTGTCTAGAGCTAAGTGGTTCTTTTGAACATATGAGTGTCTGTTTGGAAAGTGGAGCCCTTTCTTGGTCATTTTCTAGAAGCACCATATTTGAGCTGCCTGCCCACTGGCTCATAATAGAGTCTTCTTTCTGAACATCCACCATGTTTTCTTCATAAGATTCCTCCTCATCCTCCTCACTGAACTGGTTACTACATTTCAAACGCTCAGAAACAGATTGAAGAAGTGACAAGATGGAGGAGGAGTGCCTGGCATTGTCTTTAGATTCTCCATTAGAATGGTCTCCTGGTGAGACATCAATAGACAGCTGGTCTTCTTGTGGGCTGTCATCTTCATATATAGGAGACAAAGAGAACGGGTAAATTTTAAACCGCTTAGCCTCCACTGTCATAAATGACTCCGAGCTGCAGTTATCTAATGTTTCATTTAATTTGTTGTCCTTTTCATAAGCATCGACAGGTTCATATTTGCTCTTTGCTGTTTCATACATCAAAAGATGTTCAATATTATCCATTGATAGGTCAGGAGGAGAGATGAAGTGAGCTTGCTTTTTGTCAGTTGAAACGAACTGGTTCTCATCTTGAGGGGAGCCTTCATACAGTACAGTAAATAAAGAATTGCTTTCCCACTGCTCATCTTGTGGAGAAAAGGCTAAGAGATTTGTCAGTTCCTCTGTATCATTATTATTATTCAGACTCTTTTCGTCAAGTGCGTTATCTCTTTGTAAATCTTGATCCATCATCAGTGTTGATTTCAGTGTCTCATCTTTATTGGCAAAATCTGAGTTGAAACAAATTTTTCCTTCAATGTCCTTAACAGTTACAGATGATTCAGACACAATGAACTGTGTGTGTAATCTGTTTTTATCCTGCGGTATCTCATTTGCTTCCTCTGTTTTTCCAGTGCCTTCTTCACTGTCGGCTTGTGAATCTTTTCGGTTTGCTTTTTCCTGTACAAACACAGAATCCTCCTCCTTGCAACAAAGTTCTGGCAGACATTTACCTGCACAACTTTGGTCTAAACCTGAAAGACTACTTTCATCTTTGGATTTGCTAGGTATGCTTGAATAGTCTTCATCATGCAGAAAAGATGATGAATTAAAAGTCAAGGTTGGCATTGATATATGTTCTGGTACATTTGTATTATTGCACAAATCTTTTAACTGTAATGGTGGCATCTTCTCTTCAATCATAACAGTATCTCCATTTAAACCATGTAAAGTCTCCTCAGATTTATTGCTAGCTGTCCAAATGCTAGTTTTATCATCACCAATTTCTGTCATAACTGTACTATCATAGACAGTTTTAGAGCATTCATCTTTTGCTATTATTGCAAGGTCAGATTCCAGACTTGCTAAATCATCAGAATGTAGAAGTCCATTTCTTTGATGTGAAAGTACATTATTTGGTACCGTTTCTCCTCCTATGGTCAAATCTGTGCTGCCTTTTACACTGTTTAGAAGTAAAGGAACTGAACAGCCTGCTTTTTCACAGCCCCTAGCAACATTCTCGGTCAATTCCTTGCCTATTTGGTTTAAACCCAAAGGTTCTTTGATTATTTCTTGAGTTTTGGCAGCTAATTGAACATCAGTGTTTAGAGTCTTTGAGAATCCAGTCTTATGTTTAAGCACAACATTTTTAGAAGGGCTCCTGCTCTCATTGTTTTCAAGCTGATTAAACATCAGTTTTTGTTTGGCTGAGTTAATAACTTCATCAATTATTTCTTTTGCTTTTAGTGATATTGAACTATGTAGGTCAGTTTTATGAGTGATGTTAAATGGTATCTTTTCAGTCTGAGTATTTGTAGCAACTGTCTCCTTTCCTTTAACTTCAGAGGAGCTTCCTGCATAGCTCTCATTAAAATGTTTTACTTTTGCTTCCAACTGTATGTTTCCAGTTTTCTGTTCTTTTAGGATATCCAGCTTTATTAAACTGTCCTTGTTGCCACAAGGCTGATAGACACCAGCTGCTCGTTTTGATCTTATTTCTTCTGTGGCCAAGTGTAAAACCACATCAACAATTTCATCAGCTTTTTTAAATAGAGCAGTGTCTTGGGATTCCATGTGCACTTGCTTTCCTGTTTCCATATCTACCCATGTTTTCTGAGAACAGACATTGCTTGATTTTGTAAACGAAGCTGTGTGATCATTCACTTTAGCTCGTTTTTTTCTCATTGCAGGAATATGGTCACAAAGATTTACTTGCTCTGTAGGAGTTCTGTGCACATCCTTACTATAGTCTATACTAGAACTCACTTCCACAAGTTCCAAAGGACAGGTAGCTGATGTTATGGATTTGGTTAACCAGGCATCTTCAACCTTTTGGGCAGGAGGTACATCTGGAGATACATAATCAGTCTTATCACTAACTCTAAGTCTGGAGGAAATTTTGCCTTTTTTAACAACTTCATACTCAACAATAGGGAAATTAATACTGTCCAAGACATCTGCTGTTTCAAAGGCAGAACGACAAAACTTGGAGATTTCTTTAGACTTCAGAGTAGGAGGAGCAAGCTTGGGAATGCAAACATCCTCTGAGTTAGGAGTAGGACAGTCACTTTCAGCTAAAATGACATCAGATTCTAGGGGAAAAGATGTACACTTAGCACTGATGTCTTCAGAGCAAGGTGAAATCTGAGTCATACTGACATCTGCATTTTCAAGCACAGGAGAAATAACTGTAGGTGCACTGACATCTCGATTTTCCAAGAAAGAAGCCACCATCTTAGGTGTATCACCTTCAAGAAAAGCACATTTGGAGTCATTGACCTTGTCAGATGTAACCGATAATTTGGCAATTCTAACATTTTCGGATTTAGAAGCAGAAGAAGGTATTTTGCACTGGCTGAAGTCTATAGAATTAAGTATGGCAGGTGCCGTATTAGACTTGTTACTGTTTTCCTGTTTAGCAGAAATCTTCACCAGATTGCTATCTTCAGAATTAGGTCTAGTCACTGAAATAATCTCCAAACCAACACCCTTTTCAAAGGCAGAAGAAGAATGATTGGTCAAAGCATCTTTTCCAGACCTCAGGGGAGAATGAGGAACCTCAAAAAAGGTATTCACTTGTGATTTAAGAGCAGGTGAGGAAAGCTTAGAGAAGCAGATTTCTTTAGACTGAGAGGGAGGAGGAGAAATATTGGTCATATTGGCATTCACAGTTTTAGGAACAATCTCCTCTATCCTGTTATCTCTGGTTTCATGGGTCTGAGAAGTATTCTTTGACCCGTTACCCTCTGTGGATAAAACTGATGTTTTGGATACAAAGACTTCACCAGTTTTAAGGGAAGGAGTAGTAAGGTTGTGAACTCTGGCAGGAACTACATTGTTGGGGAGGGTCATCCCTTCAGATTTAAGAGGCTTGCTATTTTCATGCACATGGTCAGGGGGAGAAATGTTGATTTTTTTAACATCTTGTAAGTTGGTTGCTTTTTTGGCCATGGTTTCATCTTCAGATCTGTGGATAGGAGGAGCAATATTAGCCAAGCTACCATCTTCAACTTCAAGGACTGGAGGAGAAATCTTGGTGATACGGACAGGTGTTATAGCTTTGCTAAGGCAGGCATCTTCAGATTCTAAGACAGGAGGTGGCATATGGGACTTCACACTTCCACATTCAAGGGCTGATGGAGATATGCCAGCAATATTTACCTCTGAAGACTTAGATGAAACCTTAGTGGTTTCAACATCTTCAGATTCAAGGGAAGGTACGGAAGTATTCTCTGTACTGATATCCTTAGATTCACCCTCAAGAGTTACTGAGGGATCATTCTGGGCATGTGTTGGTTTCCCTGACTCATTAAACTGTTTAATATCTGGACTGTTTACTACATCCGTGCCAGTATCTCGAACAATTCTGGCAGATGGCACTGAAGCGGGCAGACTGTCTATTACCATCAATTTATTTACTCCACAAAATTTTATGTCCTTCACAGACTCTGATAACTTTTCAGTACATTCTTGATTTAAAGGAAAATGAACACTAGCCAGAAAGGTTTGTGCTTCTTGCTCCCTTTCATCAGCCACCACATATTTTTGTGAATCATCCATCCTCGGACTATTATCTATATTTGCATTTTCTATACACTTATCTGCCTGATGTTGAAATGCAGTGCTACTGAAGGGGGACATCTGGGCATCCAACTTTAGCTCCAACTGACTACCAATATGACTATTACAGGCATATTGACCCTCTACCAATGGTAGTTCTTTATCAACTGCCCCTCTCTTTGTTTTGGATGAACTCATACAATCATTTTGCATTGTCTCCTGAGAGTCTTCATGAGATACTTGAACACAAGAATTTATTTCTTTATCAAAGCTAAAAGTGGCATTATCATCTGATTGAAACTGAGCTTCTGTTTCTTCTAACGTTCTCTCCCTCTTTTCCAATCTGTTATTTCCAGAATTTGTTTTAACAGAATCTGTAATCTGGTAATTGGAACTACGGTTGTCTCTGACTGACAATACTGTGTCTAGAAAAGGAGTTCTATTAACTTCTGGTGTATCAGAAACTGGTGCATGATTTAAGGAAACAAACAAGTCTAGTTCTCCAATGTGATTGCTGTTGGAGTTAGTTTCAGTGGATGAAGCAGAGGTGTTTTCAGTTGTTCCATGTTCACTGCTATCTAAGATATCTTTAGCAACATCTGTTTTTTTCAGTTCCATTTTAACTGCAGAGAGGTTTGCTTTAACATTTTCCTTGCCATTTTTAGCATCATCCTTTTGATTCTCTTTTGACGGGTGTCCTGTAATTTCTACTCTTACACTAGATGGTGAGTTTGGAAGGACAGCAGTTTGGACTTCTCCGTTTCCAGTCATAGTGAAAATATGTTTGCCTTCAGTATTTTCTTCTCTTCTTAGTGCCTCCTCTGCTTGTTTCTTTAGTAGCTGCTTAATCCGTACAGAACCCCGATATGTTGCATAAGTAACTGCTGGTGCATCCGGCTTACATTCAGTTTGCCTGTAACAAAAAAACATCATTTTATTGCAGTAGAATATTGAAACAGTCTTCACTATCGTTGCTGATTTGGAGAACAAATGATACAATACTACTTTTTTTAAAATTGCAGAATAAATCAACTTCTAATGATGCTATAAATACATCAAGAGTTTTCTTTATACTAGGATAATATAAACACAGTACATGGGTATGCCTACGAACACAAAAGTTTTATTAAAGTAACACCATCAAAAAGACCTATATAAGGGTACATCTTCAAATTAAGCCACACCCGTCTGAAAATGTTTTACCCTACTAACGTTAACAATAAAATTTAGGGACACTAAAACTGAAAATGGCTAGAAAAATTTGCTTTTGAATTTGGACCTGGTAACTCATCCCTGAACAAGGGGGTACATGGGGGGAGGGATAGCTCAGTGGTTTAAGTATTGGCCTGCTAAACCAAGGGTTTCGAGTTCAATCCTTGAGAGGTCAATTTAGAGATCTGGGGCAAAAATCTGTTTGGGAATTGGCCCTGCTTTGAGCAGGGGGTTGGACTAGATGACCTCCTGAGGTCCCTTCCAACCCTGATAGTCTATGATTCTAAGACAGAACAGAACTGTAAGAGGCAAAAAATGTTTGTGGGGAAAATACAGTTATTTGATGCTTTCTGGACCAAAGGTACAGGACAGGGAGGGAGTGGAAGGAGGGACTGAGGGAAGGGCAATGAATGGAGAAGAACAGGAATGAGGAAAGTCTGTTTGGGTGCTGGAGGAAATATCTAACTAAAGGGCCCTGAAACTTGGGAAATATTTTTGTTGGATTCGGGCACTAGTCTTATATTTAACTTCAAAAGAAAAAAATGTTACTTATCTTTTACTACTCTTTCATGATGTAATAAGGGTGACCTCAGCTTTCCCTTATCACCCAAACCCTCCAAAAAATTCTATTTTTTCACGTAAGAAAATAACGGGAATTGCAAATCTTGACTTCCCTGTTTTTACTGGAGGACTTTGGAGAACTAGGATGGGCAAGTGAGATCACATACAGCTGAACCTGATCTGCAGCTCTCCAGCCTTCAACTGAGGGGAGAGGGGATGTTGAGTCAGAGTGTTTTAAAAGCTCTTTTGTGTTAACTCTGTCTAAACAAAAAACAAGTCTCCCCCCTAAAATTTGTTGAACAGTCTGACTCGGTGTCTTCCTTCTTCTTACTTGAAGGCTGGGAAAGTTGCAGCACACAGGTGCAGGTGAGTGTGATGTCCGCCTCCTCCTGCTTGTAGCTCTCCAGTGCACCGGAGAGCCTTCCAGCAAAAACAGGGAAGTGAAGATTTTGATTTCTAATATAAGACTAACTAGACTATAAAAATACAGACAAAACAAACCACGGGCAGTCTTAGCATAGCATAGAGGTATGCCGACACTGCAACAAAAACGTACCTCCTAGCCTTGGTAGACAGAGGTGTTAGCTCTGCTCAAGCTAATGCCCAAAAGATAGCAGTGTGGCCATTGTGGCACAGGTGGTGGCTTGTGGTAGCCACCTGAGCTCGGACCCAGGAGGTTGGGTGGAATTGCAGTCAAGGCAGCTAGCCTGTGCCACGACATCCATGCTTCTATTTTTAGCATGTTAGCTCAAGCACAGCTAACGTGTCTGTCTACAGGCTGGAAGGCATGCTCCTACCTGCAGCATAGACATATCCTTGCAGTTCATATTTAATCCACCTCCACTAGGAGGTTTTTACTCTAATTAAGGGATTTTTATGCAAATAAACCAAGTGAGAAGCAGGGTATTTTTGTTCATTCACTAATAAACTTGGGCAGAAAAATAAAGGATTTTATTTCTTTCAATGAGGATCAATGAGAGTACACAATCATTCTGTATATATCTCAAACATACAATTAAAAAGATACAAAATTTTCATTTTAAAAATCAGAGTTCCATTCTGTATGGACTTGAGCAGTACAAACTCTCAATTCCATATTGTTTATATGGTACCAAGTCCCCAATTGTACAAACATTTAGGCATGTGAGCAGTCCCACAGAACTCAATGGGGCTACTCATCTGGATAAAGTGACTCGAATATATATGTGTTCATAGGGTAAGGGCCAAAATATAAAAATTCAAAAATTCACTGCATATGTGGTATTATGATATGAGCATTATATATATAATCATCAGCCTACAAAATGTGAGGTATTTCTACATAAAATCCAGGTTTGTTTAGTGTTGCAATACAAATTATCTTCCTATTTATTAACAGTGGAATTTTTATATTAAATCGAGCTATTAAATATTAAATTCAAATACACTAAGGAAAAGTGATATATTCAATCCAAACTATAAAAAAATCTTTGGGTATGAAGAAATACTACTACCACCACCACCATCATCCAGTATCAATGGGCAATCCAAATAGCCAAGATGACAGAGTGTATTTTACCAACTCTTCAGACTTTCATAACTGAAACTATTAGTATTTTCAAAATGTATTTAATCTGCATGAAACTTTAGCTTTCCTCTAGTCAACATATTTCAGCAATCTGGGTAATAAGGCTGCTCACTAAATCCAAAAATAAGTTGTGCAGTTTTGCAAGTACTATTGTTGAACATTTTATTATATACTACATCCACTTATTGTTACTGAACATTACAAAAACTTACCAGAAGTTAGGTATAGGTCAAGTAGACAACAATAAACCTTTAAGTCATTAGTTCTATTCAAAAATAATATTGTTCAATCTAACAATATATACACACACTTAATACCTAACAAAACAAAATGCATAACTCCTGGCTGTGGAAAAATACTGTGCAAAACATCTTTCAGAAAAGGAAAACAGCAAAATGAATGGTAGAGTTTATGAGTTTTACCTACAGAGCACTATTAAGAGAAGTGTTGTGAATTCAGCTGGGGTACTTATGATAGCAGGAACCACACCCAGGAGTGTTTTGAAAGATCAGGCCTTTAGGCTGAGTCTACATTATAAATTTACATTGGTAGAACTACTAGTATGTGCTCAGAGGTGTGAAAAATCTACACCCCAAGTGATGCAGTTATACTGAGCTAACCCCTGGTGTAGAAAATGCTGTGCAGATGGGAGAAGCTTTCCCACTGACATAGATATCGCCTCGAGGAGGTAGATTAACTACACCGATGAGACAAGCTCTCCCGTCAGCACAGTAGCACCTTCACTGAAATACTACAGTAGTGCAGCTGCACTGTTGCAGTGCTGTAAGTGCAGACCTGTCTCAAGTGTGTGAAATTTAAGACCTAACCTAATGTGTCTGTAAAATGTGATATACATTGGAAAGTCAGTGAAATAATTCCATGTGGTGGGAGACAAGAGTTTTATGTAGTAATACTGTATGTGTTTACTATTTGGGGCCCTATTTTATGAGTTCTCCCATTCCATTTCCTTTTAGAATAACTTAAAAAGACAAGATTGTGACAAGAACACACAGGATAGAAGCAAACTATTTTTTCAGATTGTTTTGCTCCTATTCTATTGATCCAGGAATACAGTGGGTTTGCAGGGTAACTGGCTTTTAACATAATTGAGGAGGAATGCAAAGGCAAAAAACAAATCTGAGTTTCTCACCTTTGTACCAGTCCCAAACCAGTGGAGATTATACCACATAAAACATCAATCCTTTTTTATAATAAGAGATTTTTGTTAAGCTTAGCAACCACTAACCTACTTTACACTCCTCCTTCTGCAGTTAAATGTAGTGTTATTAGCAGTAGTATTTTACGCATATCACTACCTTTTCTTCCTTCAACTCTGCATTTAACAGTGCAAAAAGTCTCTGACGATTGCTCTTAATTGCAATGAAATTATCAACAATTTCAAACACGTGGAAAAATCAAATGGTACCTTGAGACTCTTACCAGCTCACCATCTTCACATACCTTCCATGGTGTAGCTCTTGTATGGTTTTCTCAACTATAAAACCTTGTTTTAAAAGTAACTAATAACCATGCTCCATATTGCTATTTTTTCCTCTTGCCTTTCCCTTTCCCACTCACTTCTTTCTGGACAAGAGGACCAAAACCCTTCTAGGGATAATTGCCTCTGTGAATCAGTCAGCTGGGGTGCGGGAGGAATAATGTGGCCTATGTCCGTTGTCCCTCACATATGCACTGACTACGCTCATGAATTCCACTTTCTTTGGCTCAAGGCCTGGAAACTTGAGTCTCTTCCAAAACTGAGGCCTCCCACTGAGTGCAAAATTAACTTCAGACTATAGGACAGTATGCTTTGATTTTCTAGTGTTTTGCAAAACATTGCTTCCAGAAAGTAGTGGTTAATAAAACGGGACCTTTAATACATGGGTAGACATACCAATGACCAATATGGGGGTATCTAGTTCTGAAAACAAAAACAGCAATAATGCTGATGAGGATTATGCACTCTAGTAATTCTCTTGCTATTGCTTATCAACATATCCTCCCATTTAATGATAAATAACCCCAAAATTAATCTTCAGCAGCAGATTAGAATTAAGTGAAATTCATGCTAGTATTTCTCATGGGAAAGGAAGCTCAATAATGCAGGGCTGGGTATCATTAAGCTCTTGATTTGTTCTATGATTTCTGTCATGTCTAGGTTGGAAGCTATAGTCACAATTTAAATGAATATTATGAGTGGACCTACCTCAAATGCACTCAGACATCTATACTCTAGACCAGGAAAAGCAAACAGGCATATTCCCACTATCCCTTCCCCCAAGTCCCCTCGTTTTCCCAGTCACTTTTGTCTCTCTTCACTGTCCTTTTCTATTTGTCTTTTCCCCTTTAATGTTGTCTGTTTCTAGCTCCCAAGTGCCTTCTAATTACTCCACTCACTACACTGTACAAAACGATTTTGATAAAATGCCTGCAATCAGGAGCACTTTTACAATCTAATGACATTTAGTGAGAGTCAGTTCTATTGGTCAATACTTAGGGAGGAAGCTAGTACTGTGGGAAGCAGGAGAAATTATTTTAAACTTGTATAATAAAGGAAGAGTACTACAAAACACCAGGAAGTAGTATGGCTACTTCCTGAATAAGGCCTTGGCTACAAGAGAAAGTTGCACTACTATAACTGCAATCTGTTTTTACAATGATTTTGTTAAATCAGTGCAAACCTCAGTGCCATCATTTATTTGGTTTAGCTTAAACTTACTGCTAATTAACTTAATCTAAAATGAAAAGTCTGATTTAAACTGAAATAAGAGTGTCCACACAGGGATTTGCAGCACTTTAACTAATCTGATTTAAAACTCACATCTTCAGTTAAAACAGTGCAATTTTCAAATGTGGACAATGTAAATTAAAACCAACATGGTGTGTAAGTCATAGATCACACACCAGGCAGCAAACTAATTTTCAAAACATGCAAGAAGAGAAAAATGTATGCAAACAGAATTGCACAGCAGTCCTCATTAGTTGTGAAGAAAATATGAATGAAAATATCAACTTTCAAATACGAATGAAGCATGCATCCACACTAGTGCTAGAACACTAAAAAAGGAAGTGAAGCATGCGCAGTGGGGGGAGGGGCACGTTTCCCGGGTAAGGTCCTGTAAGAGACAATAGGTACACATTCAGGGGACGCAGCCTGCACCATTGTAGCTACATTTCTATTTTTAGCATGCTATCTCAAAGCTAGCACGGGTATGTCATCTGGATTGGAATTTTCAGCTTCCAGCTTTAGTCTGCAGACAGATGGCTCCCGCATCCCCGCTATCAGTGCTCAGAGTTTGCACAAACTGCTGCAGTGTTAAAAGTAACCTGTTTTTTCTGCTTTCAGCTTTGTTTTTTATAATCCTGTGGGCATCAGGCAAACAGACAAAAATCAAATAATATTCATTCTGTTTCTTGGAGAGATAAGGGATGACAACAGTGTACGAAGACCTAGGAAATCAGAAGCTAAACCTACCAAAGACACTCACCTTGCAGTAGCTAGAAAGCAGGAGATCGGGTAGAGGAGTGGATATGTATCATGTCACCGCAGCACTCAGGAGGCTGGAGGAGGGGGAAAGTAGCAGAAAGAGAGAGAGAGAAAGAGGAAAAAAAGAAAGGATGGCTTCTCACATGCTGCTCCTGGACAAGGGCCTACTTCCCACTATCCTGTTTTTGGTATTGTCTGTGGCCTGTATCTTTATTCCACTGGATATTAGTGTCTGGTTACATTTCCAAGATTCACATGCGAGAGGGCAGGAGTGAGTGGGCAGGAGAGATTGAGACGTAAAATTAGAAAAGAGAAGTAGAGGAGAATATGCATAGAGATTCTGGGACGAAGAAATGGGGATGGTAGGGACAGGGGAGGAGGCAGAGAACACATTGCTGGGAAAGCGAAAGAGGTAATGGTAGGGTGAGGAATGCAGGAGGAATAGAAGGAAAAATAGGAACCACTGAAGAAATGCAGGAAAAGATACACAGGATCTATTATAGAAGAGAAAAAGTGGAATGGAGCCAGAACGGGAGTAGACCTGTTATTCCCATTATCTTTTTAGACCAGGTCTTTCGGGCAGGGATTGGAATCCATCATATTTGCACAGCACCTGGCATAATGGAGCCCAACCTGCCTGAGCCCTTAGGGGCCACCACACTACAAGTGGTAAAAAATTAAAAAATAAAGAATAGCAGCTGCAGCAAGAGAGTGGTGTAGTAAGTAGGCCGGTTAAACAGTATTTGGGGAATATTCAATATTTGATACATTTGTTTGAGGGATAGTCATATACTATGAGGTGAATATATTACTCAGCAAATAATATACTCAGCAGATACACTTCAAGGGCTCACTGAATAGCAGGGAAAACATGTTAAATTCTAAAAAAGGTAAAAGGTGCACAGTGCATTAAGCAGACTGTAAGCTTTTCAGGGCATGGGCTGCATCTTCTGTCTTGAAAGAGCCTTGCATTTTTTGTGCTCTACCACAATAAGCCATCTGAGTAAAAGTTGGTTGACCGTGTTACAATTAAATACAACTCAGGCTAAAGAGTATACAACTGTTACTTGTTTAAATTGCAGAGGGTAAAGCCTTGTGATGGTGGCAATACTAGACTGGCAGTTGCCTCAGCCTCACTCTAGTAGGTTTCAAGACTTTTTTTTTTTTTTGAGCTCTGATTACCACACATTCTCAGTCTCTACAGCATAGGGGCATTTGCACAGATGCCAAATCCTCAGCACTTGTAGTTAGAAGACTGCCTGTCAAAGCTACAGATAAATGACAACAAGAGTAATATCCCAGAAGTGATTCAATATGGAATAAATTTTTTTAAGCGGGTATCAAAAAGGTTATTAAGAAAAATCCTAATTTCACAAGTGGAATTGAATATACTTAAAGCAAAAGTCCAAAAAATAATGAATAAAATAAAAAAAAAAAAAAGTTAAGTCCCCCCTTTCATTCTTAAATCCCAATGAGTTATTTTCCCCTCACTTTGCCAACAAAAATACAGTTGCAAGAGAACTGCTACAGATACCTCAATCAGCATTTCCTAATCAAAATTTCAGATAAATGTGTAGAGGGCTACAAAAAAGATGTTTCAAGTCCTAGGGTTAAGATAAAAAACAGGGTCCTTCTCTGTCGCTGATTTCACATGCTAGATAGTAACCAGAAGCTAGTGCATTTGTTTCACACATATAACCCCTCCCCATATATTGTACATGCATGCGCATACCCTGCAGTCAATCACAGATGATGTTACCCAGATAGCACAATCTGTCCCATTACAAGGGACATAATACAGATTTTGTAATACAGAATGCAGACAACATCCACTATAGTAGAACCTCAGAATTACGAATACCTCGGGAGTGGAGGTTGTTCATAACTCTGAACAAAATGTTATGGTTGTTCTTTCAAAAGTTTACAACTGCACATTGACTTAATACAGCTTTGAAACTTTACTGTGCGGAAGAAAAATGCTGCTTTCCCTTTCTTTTATAGTAGTTTACATTTAACACAGTACGGTACTGTATTTGCTTTTTTTTGGGGGGTCTCTGCTGCTGCCTGATCGTGTACTTCCGGTTCCAAATGAAGTATATGGTTGACTGGTCGGTTTGCAATTCTGGTGTTTGTAACTCTGAGGTTCTACTTTACTTTATTTTCTAGCTGCTAAATGCAGAGTGGAAACAAAAAGTACAGAAGTTATTATAGGAAATAACAAGGCAGATGACTATGGAAAAAATTTAAAATCCAGGATCCTTATTTGCAAAAAAACATATGTACAGGAAAAATATTAAAATTAATATGCTACATAAAAAGGCCACGCAAAATTCTGATAGGTATTGCCTAAGTAAGGCTATGGAAGGAAATAAATTCATTCCTCCCTTCTTCCACACCCATGAAACGCTGACTGTGTTTCAGGACTATCTGATCTCTCTAGGCCTTACCCTACTGTTCTAATACTTCGGGAAAATGTCCCCTCCTACGTTGGGACATATGTTTGAACTCATCATTTAGGCACATGTTCGAACCCATTGATTAGGCAGAACTGGTTAAATAGGTCTGCCTTAAGCAAAGGAATGTGAATTTACACCAATTTACATACAGGTTTTAAACAGGATCCTCAGACAGGAGGGAGAAGAAGTCAGGAGGCAAGGAAAATCTGCATTTCAGCGAACAGAGATGAGAAAAAACAGCAAGCAGCCTGTTTCTCCACCAGATTCCTTGTCTCTTGTCCTCACAGCAGGAATGAACTTTATCTAAGGAGTTACACACAGGAAAATACATTTCAAAGGGTGACTGAACTATAAAAGCAAGCGACAAAAACACCTCAAGTTCTCTCTCCCTATCCGTCTCCCTCTCTTCTCCTAAGAAAACAAAACAAACGTTAGACTTTGGGAGCAGATCCTGATCTGAGAATTTGGTCTGCAATGTTACTGTGAACCTGTGGTAAGAACTTTATCTTGACCAAGTCTAGTCTGTTAAGTTTAGAAAATGTTTTATTTTTATTTCTCTTGTAACTATTTGACTTTAATGCCTTATACTTGTACACACACAAAATCTCTCTCTTTGTAGTTAAACAAACTTGTTTTATTCTTTAATTACAACTAATCCAGTATTGTGAAATGTTTGGGTAATTCCATTTAAAGTAGAAGACTTGTATTTTGATTCCTTTAGAGGAGCATCTTACCAAATATATCTGGACTATCCAGGAATGGGCTAGACAGTGCAGAATGCATGTTTTTGTGGGAAAATCGGGGACTGGGAGTGTGTTGGGGTCACCCTGCAAGTAGTAACCAATGCTGCTGGAAGCTAGAGTGTGACTGATGTGTGGCTGGCAGGCTGCAGCTATACAGACACGCAGGGTGTGACCTGCATGTTGTTTGTGAGCAGCCCAGATGGGAGCTACAGCAGCAAAACATTGTGAGGCACCCAAGGTTGCATGGCAGGTGGTGACAGCCCCTCACTGGTCTGGATTGCACCCCAGACTACCATAGGTCTGCAGATATGGGACATCTACCAAAAACATACAGCAGAGCTAGTCACTGCAGCCATTAGACATTTTTAATATTAAATTTAAGTATTAAAATTTTAGAACTTACATTAGTGCATCAGCAGCTTGCTCCTGTCCTCTCTGTAAATCCTGAGAGCCAACCTCCCTGATATTAACCAAGGCAGGCTCTTCTTTAGGCACTGCTACCTCTTCTGTTCCAGCAGTGGAAATGACAAATATTTCAGTTTTCTGATGCTTTGTGATCCCATCTTCCTGAAGGGCAGTTGGGTTCTGCAAATCCTTTCCAGGTCTGTTGTGTCCATCTCGGAGGGCAGACTGTTTAGATTCTCCCAAAGATGATTTTGATCCAATATTAAATAAGCTTCCAAGGAACTGGAAAAAGCCTTCTTTGGGTTGTCTGTCACGATCTGCTGTTTTGCGGCCAGGAGCCAAACTGGGAAGGCTATTAGCCTTTTTTAATTCTTCCGTGATAACAGAGTTGCTTAGATCTTCCATGGAGTGGTTCTTCTCTGCATTTTGAGAAATCTTTAAAAAAAAAAATCATGAACAATAATGTTGAAACAGAACCAATACATTGATTTTCAGACTCTACTCCAGAGGTGGGCAATCTACAGCCCGCGGGCCACATTCGGCCCACGGGACTGTCCTGCCCGGCCCAGGAGGCTAGCCCCAGCCCCTCCCTTGCTGTTTCCCCTCCCCTACAGCCTCAGCTCGCTCGCTCTGCTGCTGGCACAATGCTCTGGATGGCGGGGCTGTGAGCTCCTGGGGCAGCGCAGCTGCAGAGCCTGGCTTGATCCAGTGCTCTGTGTGCGCGGTGGCAGCAGCAGCGTGGCCCAGCTCCAGCTGGGCAGTGCGGCTGTTGCGTCACCAGCGCTCCAGGCAGCACAGTAAGGAGGCAGGGAGCAGGTGGGGATGGATAGAGGGCAGAGGAATTCAGGATGTGGGCAGGAGTGAGGATAGGGGTCAGGGCAGTCGGGGGGGCAGGGGATTGAATGGGGGCAGGAGTCCATGGGGGGGCGGTCAGAAAGAAGGGGAGGTTGGATGGGGTGGCAGGGGGAAGTCGGGGGACAGGGAGAAGGGGTGGTTGGATGTGGCTGGGGTCCCGGGGGGGCTGTCAGGAATGAGAGAAGGGATTGGGTGAGGCAGTAGGAGTCCGGGGGTGGTCAGGGGACAGGGAGCAGACGTGTGTGGTTGGGGCAGGGGTCCCAGCGCGGCCACCAGGGAATGGGGGGGGAGGAGGAGTTTGGATGGGGCAGGAGTCCCGGAGGCAGGGCAGATAGGAGGTGAGGGTCGGGCCACGACCCCTCCCCTAACCAGCCCTCCATACAATTTATGAAACTCGATGCGGCCCTCAGGCCAAAAAGTTTGCCCGCCCCTGCTTTACTCCAAAAACCTTAAACTGTCTCTAAGCATTACATTACTTCTGGCTGCTCTGCTATTTACGAAGCCATTCTTAAGAGCTTTGTCCAATCTCCTTTACTCTGTTCTGCTATTTAAGATAGCTCTACTTTCTGTGGTAGAAACTGGCCCCATTACCAAGGATTTACAATTTAAAAAAGTACTTTTGATTTTAACAGATGTCTTGAAAGGCTACTTTTATGAAAAACAGGCATGAGCTTTGAGGCTCACAGGACAATGGTTGTGGAGGTAAAGCACTGTATGATGGAAACAGAACTATAATAATTTGAGCTGGCAAAAAAAAGACGAAGCATGGAGCAGTTTTTCATAGAATGGTATTGCAAGCAAGCAGGAAATATTTATTAGCTAAGGCTGTGAAGTGGTTTGGGACACAGGATCCAGTTCTTTCATCCTTAGTGTATGTGAGTAGACTTCACTCACGTGCAAGTAGTTCCAGTGCAGTCAGTGTGACTACTCACATGAGGGAGGGTTGCGGAATCATGCCTTAAAGATGGGCTTTATTAAAAAATAAATGAATTACTTATGCACACAGATTACATAAGGGAAACATGCATATTTGCCTTTTAAATGGGCAGATCGATTCACGTCCTTTATCTGAGGTTACCAATTCTTCCCATTAAGCAATTTTTCCAGAATTAGCTATCACTCATTTCTGTAAAGGAGGATCTCTGACCACTGTTTTGAGCAAGGAGAGGGGAATTCCCCAAACTGAGAGAGATCGAATTAGGCTCTTGTCCTTCATCAGCTCAAAACTACAGTGGATTACTTCTGCAGAAAACACACAGTCTCAGGCCTAGTCTACACTACGTGTTTAAACCGATTTTAGCAGCGTTAAACCGATTTAACGCTGTACCCGTCCACACTACAAGGCCCTTTATATCGACATAAAGGACTCTTTACATCAGTTTCTGTACTCCTCCCCGACGAGAGGAGTAGTGCTAAAATCGGTATTACCATATCGGATTAGGGTTAGTGTGGCCGCAAATCGACGGTATTGGCCTCCGGGCGGTATCCCACAGTGCACCACTGTGACCACTCTGGACAGTAGTCTGAACTCGGATGCACTGGCCAGGTATACAGGAAAAGCCCCGCGAACTTTTGAATTTCATTTCTTGTTTGGCCAGCGGGGAGCTGTGATCAGCACAGGTGACCACACAGAGCTCATCAGCACAGGTAGCAATGCAGTCTGAGAATCGAAAAAGAGCTCCAGCATGGACCGCACGGGAGGTACTGGATCTGATCGCTATATGGGGAGAGGATTCAGTGCTAACAGAACTCCGTTCCAAAAGACGAAATGAAAAAATATTTGAAAAAATTTCCAAGGGTATGATGGCCAAAGGCCACACCAGGGACTCAGCGCAGTGCAGAGTGAAAGTTAAGGAGCTCAGACAAGCCTACCAGAAAACCAAAGCAGCAAACAGAAGGTCCGAGTCAGGGCTGAAAACATGCCGCTTCTACGCTGAGCTGCATGCAATTTTAGGGGGCTGCGCCACCACTATGCCACCCCTGTCCATGGATTCCGAGGTGGGGGTTGTAATCTCAACCATGGCTGAGGATTCTGCGGAGGGGGAAGATGAGGAGGAGGATGAGGAAGAGGAGGACGACGACCTTGCAGCGAGCACGCAGCACTCCGTTAGCCCCAACAGCCAAGAGCTTTTTGTGACCCAGATGAAATTACCCTCCCAGCCCTCCCAAGCCACTAGCCCAGACAGTGAAGCCATGGAAGCGACTTCTGGTGAGTGTACATTTGTAAATATAAAACATGGTTTAAAAGCAAGCGTTTTTTAATGATTAATTTGCCATGAGGGCTTAGGATGCATTCGCGGCCAGTAAAGTTACTGGAAAAGTTTGTTAACATGTCTGGGGATGGAGCGGAAATCCTCCAGGGACATCTCCATGAAGCGCTCCTGGAGGTACTCCAAAAGCCTTTGCAGAAGGTTTCTGGGCAAGACAGCCTTGTTCCATCCACCATGGTAGGACACTTTACCACGCCATGCATGTAGCAAGTAATCGGGTATCACTGCATGACAAAGCATAGCTGCGTATGGTCCCGGTGATTGCTGGCATTCAAGAAACAGCCGTTTTTTTATCTTGCTCTGTTATCCTCAGCAGAGTGATATCGTTCATGGTAACCTGGTTGAAATTCAGGAATTTAATTAAGGGGAGACAGAGATGGCCATTTTCCTACTGGGCTGCTGCTTAAAAGAAATCCTTCCTTGCACGCAGCCAAGCGGGGGGAGGGGAGGAAGGATAGTGCTAAGCTTTTCTGTGTTTGGCTAGCAGGAATCGTCCCAGCTACCAGCCACACGGTGGGGGGGAGGGAAAGGGGGGTGATTAGCAGTGATCTTCCATGATACCAGCCAAGCGGTGGGGGGAGGGGTAAAGCAATCATCCTAGAGAATTGGATAAGGGGGTTGGCTTCTGCTGCTGCATGTTAACAGGAAGAAGCATCAGAGGGCA